>NC_047112.1:33244247-33844247 GCF_902500255.1 Thalassophryne amazonica | reverse complement strand
CCTTCAGTGATGATGCTGATGCTGCAGCAGCAGGTGGTTTGTCTTATTTTGTTCCATTCCAAAGAAGAGTAATCTGTCCTCCTCTCCCACACAGTCATCCCCGGCGTTGCACTCCGCCGGAGGCTTCATGGAAAACGCACAGTGTCTTTTAAGTGAAATACTGGTGAAGATGCTGAGGGAAGAAGGAGTGTGTGGGCAGCTTTAGTTCATAATCAGCAAAGGGGAGAGAAACGGGAGCATCTCTTGCAGCGGTGAGCAGCATGTTTCATTTAGGCTTTTAATCTCCACCTGCTTCACAGCGCTTTGGATTTCACAAATTTGTACTGAAAGTTGCATGCATTTTTACTTTTTACTCTCCATCCTCATGACAGTGTGACACAGCCGGCAGCTACAGGTTTGTGCTCCTATTTACTAAGCTGACTAATTTGTAAGGAAAGCTTTCTCACTGGTAACTGCGTTGTCATCTGTCTTTTATTGCTAAAACAAATATTCAACCTTTTGATTGTTGCATTAACAGAAAACAGTTTTGGTCATCTATGTCACAGTGTTAAATTTTCTTTGCTTCCTGTGTCCCCACTGTTAGAATTTCCTGCTTTTCTTGAATATCTTTGACGTTTGGACTCTTGGTCATATTTTGTAATGACTGATTCAGCTGTGATTTTTGCTTGAGTGCTTATATCATTTCATGCCACTAGGGGGCCCTTCTGCAGGTGTAAGATTTGTGTAATAAGACATATTTTGTGTGGAGGTCTGGGTTTGATAGAGGGGCTCAGCATTAAAAATTTAAATTTGTTCAACTTCAGTGTGGATTGTGGTGACTTTTGTGAGAGCAGCACAATGACGAAACATAAAAGAGAAATTACCAGGGTGTCAGAATCCCCAGATCTAGAGTGCACGACGAGACATTAACCTTCAGATTTAACAGCCAGGTTTTTAAAATAAAATTTAAAAGGGTCATGTTGTGCAAAATCAGCTTACACGTTTATGTTATGTTTAGATATTATTCACGTTTTTAAAATATCCTTAAAGTTCTATCATCCTGTAGGTGAATACATAGAAAATATTCTGCTATAAGCAAATTTAGGTACCTCATAGTTCATTATAGGGCAGCATGGTGGCTTAGTGGTTGGCACTGTTGCCTCACAGCAAGAAGGTCATGGGTTTGATTCCCACCTGTAGCCTTTCTGTGTGGAGTTTGTATGTTCTCTCCGTGTTTGCGTGGGTTTCCTTCAGGTGCTCCGACTTCCTCCCACATCCAACGACTTGCAGGTTAGGTGGACTGGAGACTTTAAATTGTCTGTGTGTGTGTGTGTGGGTGTGTGTGTGTGTCTGGGTGTCTTTGGTTGTCTATATACTGGGCCTGAGACAGAATGGTGTCCTGTCCAAGGTGTCCTTTGAGCTCTGAATAGTCTATCTATGTAGTGAGCGAGCGCTGTCTAGCTCTATGTGTACATCTATCTTCTGGATTTACACTGTAAAACCTGACAAATTGACTTTACTTTAAAAGAAACGTGGAAACCGATTGCCTGGATAAAGATAAGTAAAGGATCAGTACTTGTCCTTTGGGCCTCATTTTTCTGCCTGAACCCACACACACACACACGCACATGCACACACACACACACACACGCACACACACACACAGACGTGTGTGCATGCGTGAGAAGGTCAGGTCATGTGTGAGGCCTTTTCATGTGTGTCTGCTTATGAGAGCAGAGACGTTGGGTCGTGCTGTCACTGGACACTCAGCGTCCGGACAGAACGCTCTGTTTTAACGAGGTGTCCATCAGCAGAATAACCATGAGCGGTGAGTAAAGCAGTGCACTTTCGTCTGACTGCGTTTGTATTTTTATAACAGTAAAAAATTTTAGCTTGTATTTACAGAGGAAACTGCAATGGGTATTTACCAGGGTCTGTGAGACAATGTTTTATAAAATAACAGCTTTGACATATATATTTAAAAAAAATCCATCATGCACAGCCAGCTGAGAAGAGAACTCTGTTATATTTCAGCAAATATAGTTAGTTTAAATTATTCAGCGTGCATGTCTGCAGTGCTTTTAGATTCAGGTTTTAAATGTAATTTGACAAACAGACTGAAGCTTCAGGAAGAATCGTGGTCCTTAGTCAGCGTTTTCTAGAGTTGAATCTGTTTACAATATTTTTGCTGCAGTGCATTTTTCTCTAATTTAGTTTTTTTTTTTTTTTTCCATTTTTAATCAATTGTTTTGTTGTCCAACCACAAACTGTGTGTTAATTATGCCAGCTTCATTATTACAGACTGTTACGTTGCTGTTGGATGAACGTTTGAATGTTGATATTCGATTAGATTTCGTCCCGCTGTGGCCGTTTGAGTTGTCAGACAGAAAATCTTTTCCACGCTCAGACAACAGTGGTTTAAAAAAATCTGCTGGGGTCCAGTTCTGCCATAGTGATGTGTTAATGACCGTGTTGGGCACGTTGCTATAAAAACTAATTAGTTATAGTTACTAGTTACTTCTTCCAAAACGTAACTGAGTTACAGCATTATAAAAGTAATTAGTTGCTAGGGAAAGTAACTATTGCATTACTTTTTTAAAAATGTTAAAATATATCAATGAATTTTGATTCCCCCCTTTTTACAGACCTTTAAATTCATCTGTATGTTCAGTTATTACCTCTGCCAGCAAAGTTGGGTGGAGGTTATGTTCTCATCCCTGTTTGTTTGTTTGTCTGTCTGTTTGTGAACAGCCTGCAACCCACAATTTTTCATGTATTGTCATGACATTTTTACAGAGGATTCATATCCTGATAGGCAAGAACTGATTCAATTTTAAAGGTCAAAGGTCAAAGTCATGAAAAATCTTGGAAAACTGGAAAAATCCCAATCCTTTAACACTGAACGAATTTTCAAAAATTCATAACTCTGTCAAAATGATTGCATTTCTTTCATATTTGAGAGTGGTATGTAGGATGGTATCCTTTATATCCTTTATTGACTGACAAAGTTTGATCTGGATCTGATTCAGATTACAGATTTTGTGGCCATTTAAATTTAACATTGAAAACCCAGTTTAATGTATATTTTTCATAATATCTTAAAGAAACATGCTCCAATCACACTCATATTTGATTGTGAGGTGCAGACTGGCACTCACTATCACATGACAAAGTTTGATCCGGATCTGGTCCGGACTGTGGATTTTGTAGACATTTAATTATGAAAAGCCACTTCTAACAAGACTTTGGCCTTGAAAATTTTTACAAGGTAAAAATTTGTAGAATTGAAAACTAGTGTTGGCCGAGGTTTGCGCTCTATGAGCGCGGTGCTCCAGTTTATAATAAAATTGAACATTAAATGTGTTTAATGAATTAAACAAGCTATTAAGAGAATAAATTATTAACCAAAAACATTGTAGACCAATCTACACTACAACCCCAATTCCAATGACGTTGAGACGTTGTGTAAAATGTAAATAAAGACAGAATACAGTGATTTGCAAATCCTCTCAACCTATATTCAATTGAATACACCACTTTGTGTCTGTCCATTTCAAATGAGCTCAGGCCCACAGAAGGTGGCGACGTTTCTTGATGTTGTTAATGTATGGCTTTCGCTTCGCATGGTAGAGTTTTAACTTGCACTTGTTGATGTAGCGATGAACTGTGTTAACTGACAGCAGTTTTCTGAAGTGTCCCTGAGCCCACGCGGTAAGATCCTTTACACAATGATGTCAGTTTTTAACGCAGTGCCGCCTGAGGGATTGAAGGTCACGGGCATTCAATGTTAGTTTTCGGCCTTACCGCTTACGTGTAGAAAGTTCTCCAGATTCTCTGAATCTTCTGATTATATTATGGACTGTAGATGATGGGATCCCTAAATTCTTTGCAAGTGAACATTGAGAAACCAATCCATCCAGTTTCTTCCGCTTCATCTGGGGTCGGGTGGTCCAGATCTCCCGATCCACACACACCTCCCTCAGCTCCTCCGGGGGAACCCCAAGGTGTTCCCAAGCCAGCTGAGAGATGTAGTCCCTCCAGTGTGTCCTGGGTCTTCCCCGGGGCCTCTTCCCGATGGGACATGCCCGGAACACCTCTCCAGTGAGGCGTCCAGGGGGCATCCAGAAAGATGCCCGAGCCACCTCAGCAGGCTCCTTTCGACATGGAGGAGCAGCGGCTTGACTCCAAGCTCCTCCTGAGTGACTGAGCTCCTCACCCTATCTCTAAGGGAGCGCCCAGCCACCCTGCGGAGGAAACATCTCACCGCTTGTATTCGCTATCTTGTTCTTTCGGTCATGAGCCAAATCTCATGACCATAGTTGAGGGTCAGAACGTAGATCGATCAGTAATTCGAGAGTTTTGCCCCCATGCTCAGCTCTCGCTTCACCACGATGGTCCGATACAGCGACCACATCACTGCAGACACTGCACGATCCGTCTGTTGATCTCACGCTCTATCCGTCCCTCACTTGTGAACAAGACCCCGAGATACTTAAACTCCTCCACTTGAGGCAAAGACACTCCACCGACCTGAAGAGGGCAAGGCACCTTTTTCCGGTCGAGAACCATGGCCTCGGATTTGGAGGTGCTGATTTTCACGCCGATTTGCAGCCGATGCTTCAAGCTCGGCTGCAAATCGCCCCAGTGCACGATTTGTTCACAGGCTGCAGCATGCTTGGCCTGCCGATACCTGTCAGCTGCCTCCGGTGTCCCACTTACTAACAAAGACAAGTAGGACTCCTTCTTCAGCTTGACGGCATCCCTTACTTCTGGCGTCCACCACTGGATTCAGGGATTGCCGCCGCGACAGGTACCAGAGACCTTGCGACCACAGCTACGAGCGGCCGCATTGACAATCGAGGTGGAGAACATGGTCCACTCGGACTCCATGTCTCCAGTCTCCCCCGGGATCTGGGAGAAGCTCTTCTGGAGGTGGGACATGAAGACCCCGCCGACAGAGCGTTCCACCAGTCATTTCCAGCAGACCCTCATGATATGTTTGGACCTGCCAGGTCTGACCGGCTTCCTCCCCTCCCAGCGGTTCTAACTCACCACCAGGTGGTGATCGGTCGACAGCTCAGCCCCTCTCTTCACCCGAGTGTCCGAGACACATGGCCGAAGGTCAGATGATACGACTACAAAGACGATCATCGACCTCCGGCTCAGGGTGTCCTGGTGCCACGTGCACTTATGGACACCCTTGTGCACGAACATGGTGTTCATGATGGACAAACTGTAACTAGTACAGAAGTTGAGAAACATTGTTCTTAAATTGTTAAACTATTTTTTCACGCAGTTGTTCACAAAGTGGTGATCCTCGCCCCATCTTTGCTTGTGAATGGCTGAGCCTTTTGGGGATGTTCCTTTTATAGCTAATCATGACACTCACCTGTTTCTAATTAACCTGTTCACCTGTGGAATGTTCCAAACAGGTGTTCTTTGAACATTCATCAACTTTTCCAATCTTTTGTTGCCCCATCCCAGCTTTTGTGAACTGAATTGAATATAGTTTGATGAGGATTTGCAAATCATTGAATTCTGTTTTTATTTACATTTCACACAACATCCCAACTTCATTGGAATTGGGGTTGTATTTGTGCGTGATCTCCCGCCCACCTCTGCCTCTGGTTGGCTAACCATGGAATGTTACTCTTCCTTAGCCAATCACCATCACTTATATGGTTGCCCCCCTCCCCAAACCGCCCAAAGAAAAGAACAATCTTTTCAGTTCAGCTGAAGCTGAGGGATGAAAACAGCTTCAATGACCTTAATTATAGTAAACACGCCGATATTTTACTGTCAGTATCGGTAACGGCGTTGTAATGATGAAAACGTTAAAAGACAAATTACAGCTGTGCTTTAAAGATGACCAGAGACGGGGGCATTACAGATCCTAGGGGGGGAGTAAGTTCCAGAGAGTCGGGGCAGCATCACTGAAGGCTCTGTCCCCAAATGACTGCAGTGTGCTGCGGTCATTTGGGGACTCATGTCTGTGGACCACAAAGTTTATGATGCGGTGTAGTGATGCGGGGAGGAGAAAGCCTATTAAGTATTGGGGGCAGCAAGGGTATGAAGGGAGCTGTCGGTGAGGAGCAAGACTTTGTAGGAGATACAGTAATTCATTGGGAGCCAGTGAAAGTGCATGAGTAACACACACACACACAAAATTCTAGGTTTAACTTCTTGCTGACAAAATATGTTTTGCCTGAATTAACGTTAGCTAATACTGCCGAGTCAGTGATTCAAAATTTAACTCCAAATAGCAAAATTAGTGAAACACACCTCTGCCAAGTGCAAAAGTGTTTTGAAAACATGTTTCTCTCTCTCTCTCTCTCTCTCTCTCTCACACACACACACACACACACAACTCAACAGTTTAAGTTGCAAAATCCTCTACCCCATACCTCAGGTAGTAGCGAGTACTTTTGTTGTAGAACTGCCAGCTGTAGTAAGAAGTTAAGTGGACTAATATGTAGAGAGAACAGAGAATATGATTTGCTTCAGCGGCACTTTAAATCCATTGCTTCTTAAACTCCTGTTCAGCTGAATAGCCCAAATGATTAACAATCAGTTAATCAATCAATGAATTAATTCAACAAAAATAATTGTTTTCTATTTTGAAATTAAACAATCTAAGAAGGAAAAATTTAATTTTTGTTACAAATTCTTACATGTAAGGATTTTCCTATTTGAACAGTCTTTTTCTGAGTGTAAATAGAATATAATGATGTTTTAGACTGTTGTTTTACGTCAGATCTCTCACCTCTCTCACTCTTTTTCTTTTGCAGCAAAATTCATACAAAATCCTTTCCACAGGGTTGTGTGGAGCTATGAATGAGTTAGAGTTTTAAAAATGTAACTTCTGTTAAACATTCATAAAGTAATGGTTTACTTCTGTAATTTAGTAAAGTTCAGTGGGGAAACACCCTGTCTTTCTCACTGACAAACACACCTGCTCCTAATCCACTATCTGCTAATCATCCAGTGGGTGGCAGACTTGCCTATGGGAAATTACCTACACAAAACAAAGTGTTTTTTTTTTTTTTTTTTATCAATATGGAGCATCAAAGTTCACCTTTTTATCATTTTGTCTACATCAGAGGTGGAAGAAGTACTGAAGTTTTGTACTTAAGTAAAAGTAGAAGTACCCTGCGAAATATTTACTCAAGTAAAAGTAGAAGTAGTACACCAAAAATGTACTTAAGTAAAAGTACTAAGTACTAACTTTTAAATTTACTTTTGAGTACAAAAGTACAAGATTCAAGTACAAAAGAACAGATTCTACCTTTGCAAAATCAAATCTTAATGCTATTTTAAAATATTGGGCTACTCGACCGCACCTGCTGAGCCTGTCAGGTCATAATCTGCACATAGCATTTGACATAACGGCAAAGCATACAGTTAGCCTTACCTCAAGATGCTTTTTCAAATTTGATGGTGAATTTTTAAACGCCATCAATTCCTTGATCTTTGGCCTGCATGGATCACACCTAAAGACAACAGAGTTGTCTTTATAATGTTGGAACTGAAATATTTTCTCTAGGTATGGCCACGGACTTGTGTCACCTGTCTTCGAGTCCATTGTTTTTCTTCTGAATTCTGAATATTCATGCAATGCTTTGCATCCTTGGGTGCTTTGAGTGGAAGGGTTCTGACCCGTCAGATACTTACCTGATTGGTTGAAATGTACAGTAGCAATGACAGTAGCAAATATCCACGCAGCACAACAGGAAAACTTTTTAATGCAGTATTTTCAGACTAAATGTAACGAGTAACGACGTCAGTTCCAGAAATGTAAGGAGTAGAAAGTACAGATAATTGTCACAAAAATGTACCGAAGTAAAAGTAAAAGTATGCATTTTTATTTTTACTTAAGTAAAGTTCAAATTCCAGAAAAACTACTTAAGTACAGTAACGAAGTAAAAATACTTTGTTACATTCCACCTCTGGTCTACATGACATGTCCTTTTAATTTTGTGAGGGACAAGTGGATAACATTCATTGTTTTTGAGTTGTCGTGTTTATAACCTGGAGGGGATGGGCTCAGTTTTTTTTTTCCACTCAGTGCAATTTACAGAATACATACCTAAGCTTTTCTAAAGCCTAGCAATACAGTCAATTTAAGGTCACCATTTAGCCTACTCCACAGTATGGTCTGTGGAAGAAATCTGGAGGGTGTAACTGAAGAACATCTCCACAGGTTTCCAGCTGTGATCTCTAGTAACTGGACCTTCTGGCTGTTGGGTAGCAGTGCACCACTAGCTCATACTGTCACCTCATTTTTCCACTTAGAATATAACAGAATAAATAATTAATGCTAACATTGTTTTTAAATACAGTATTACAAAACTGAACAATTTCCAATTTATGAATGACACTCAGTGTGCTTTACATTAATCCTGCACATTCATTCAGTCATACATTCATAGCGCTGCAAGGACCTTTTTTGTTTTTCTGACAGAAAAACAAAAAACTCAGGAGAGAAGAATAATGTGAACAAAATGTGTTTATCCCCTAAGGAAAAATAGAACTACAGGTCTAAGCACAAATCAAAGCGTTAAGTGCACAGTGAATTCTTTAATAGCTGGAGCTGGAACAAGTCTGTGCAGACAGTAACTGCAGAGACAAAGGTGAAAACCTTGTGACCTGCTTATAGATAGGGAGATGCCATACCAGCGCCCACGTGCTACACAGTGGGACTGCTGTTCTGTTTTAAAGCCTCATGGAAGAGCTGCAAAGCTTATCGGTTTAAACCATGTCAGTTATTTACTCATCACAAACAAAAGTTTGGAAGCTACAGTAGTGTTCAGAATAATAGTAGTGCTACGTGACTAAAAAGATTAATCCAGGTTTTGAGTATATTTCTTATTGGTACATGGGAAACAAGGTACCAGTAGATTCAGTAGATTCTCACAAATCCAACAAGACCAAGCATTCATGATATGCACACTCTTAAGGCTATGAAATTGGGCTATTAGTAAAAAAAAAGTAGAAAAGGGGGTGTTCACAATAATAGTAGTGTGGCATTCAGTCAGTGAGTTCGTCAATTTTGTGGAACAAACAGGTGTGAATCAGGTGTCCCCTATTTAAGGATGAAGCCAGCACCTGTTGAACATGCTTTTCTCTTTGAAAGCCTGAGGAAAATGGGACGTTCAAGACATTGTTCAGAAGAACAGCGTAGTTTGATTAAAAAGTTGATTGGAGAGGGGAAAACGTATACACAGGTGCAAAACATTATAGGCTGTTCATCTACAATGATCTCCAATGCTTTAAAATGGCCAAAAAACCAGAGACACGTGGAAGAAAATGGAAAACAACCATCAAAATGAATAGAAGAATAACCAGAATGGCAAAGGCTCACCCATTGATCAGCTCCAGGATGATCAAAGACAGTCTGGAGTTACCTGTAAGTGCTGTGACAGTTCGAAGACGCCTGTATGAAGCTAATTTATTTACAAGAATCCCCCGCAAAGTCCCTCTGTTAAATAAAAGACATGTGCAGAAGAGGTTACAATTTGCCAAAGAACACATCAACTGGCCTAAAGAGAAATGGAGGAATATTTTGTGGACTGATGAGAGTAAAATTGTTCAGTAAACAATGGTTAGTTAAACACACAATTACAGAAAGTTAGTATTAAATAGAAATCAATCAGTCTATCTATTTTTTTTTTTTTTACAATAAGTACAACAAATTTATGTGAAATGACTGGAAGATATATTGCACAAAATGTTTGACAATATTGCACATAACTCTGAATAACTCTGAATTACTCTGTTCGTTATGTATTCATCCTGTAGAAGGCAGAGGATTTATACAGTCTGATTGCCACAGGTAGGAAAGACCTCCTGTCACATTCTGTGGGGCACCTTGGTGGTGTCAGTGTGGCATGCAGGAGGGTGGGAGGTGTTGTCCAGGATGCTGAGCAAGTTCCTCAGCATCCTCTTCTCTCAAACACCTCCACCAGTTACTATGAGCCCTGCTCTGTGAAACGGTTGCTCCCCTGTTTATTAAGAGAAACATAGTGGACGGCAGCTGCATTACATAAATGACATTTCGAAGCTAAAGCATCTGACCAAGAATGTAGTTGGACATGCATGATCCACGTGCATCTGGGTTTACCCACATAAACACTAGTTAGATTTGTTAAAAGACCCCAATTGCCATTCCTTCTGCTCCATTCTGAGGAGGGAGTGGCTGCAGAGGGAAGCTTTGTTTACGTCTTGAAGTGTGGTACAAGCACGACATCTACTGGCAAAAAAAAATAATTCCTAGCACCATTAACATGATACATGATGAACACTACTCATAAACAAACAAGAAGTGGTTTTGCAGAATATGACACCTTTAAATCTTTCCAACAAGGAGAACAATTATTTAAACAATATGTGAGCATTAATTTCTGACTGTGTCATTCTTTCTAGTTTCTCATGAGACCTGCCTCCTGGACCAGGTGCTGGACCTGATTATGAATGAGAAACCATCCACCAGTGCTAGTCTTTTTCTGAACAAGGACACGGACGAACATCCCGAGCCAAAGCGAAGACACTGTAGGAGGCGCCTGAGCAGGGCCATGAAGAGGAAAGCCAGCAGCATGAAGGAGAGGATGGCCTCCATCAGCAGGAAGAGCCTGAAGGCCGTTGTGAAGAGGAACCTGTTTGTTGTGTTTACTGTGGCTGCTGTGGCTTTGGGTGAGCCAACAGGGAAAGATGAGCTGACATTGTACATGACTGACTGCCTTTTATTCTTAAATTTTTGCATTTCTCTGCCAAAATGAGAATTTTTGCTAACAGTGATGTTGTTTTATGTTTGTGCATGTATGTATGTGATCAGGTATAATTCTGGGCTTTGCTCTACGCCCTCACAACCTGTCTCTGAGGGAGATCAAGTACTTTGCCTTTCCTGGGGAGCTGCTGATGAGGATGTTGCAGATGCTGGTGCTGCCGCTCATCATCTCCAGTCTGGTCACAGGTCAGATTCTAAGGAGACGTTGGTAATGGACACACCCAGAAAGGAATATCAATGAACAGCTGTCATCAGCTCCAATCCCAGCAGGAAGTCACGTCAACGTAAAACTTGAAGTTCTGTATTCAGATGCCCTGTGACTGAGCAAGTGAGCAGCAAATGGCGCTTTGGAAAGGTTAACATTTGCTGACCCACAGGTTAACGCAGTGGCGCTTTCTTCTTCTCCTTCCTCCTTCAGCTGCTATGTCGGTATCACACGATGTATAAAAATGACTAATTCCTAAACGGTTTAGTTAAAGCTCTCACATTAATGCAAACAGTTTACACATCAGTTGTGTAATTTTTGAGTTACCGGCCTATAGGCCACTAACCCTATGTTGTGGCGCGGTGTCCATTGTAGTCGTTAACGTTAGCAGCGTCGTCATCCATTTATTCTGATATCTCAAAAAGCTGTCTAATAATTTTTTTTAAATTTGGCATGAGTGTAATATCAATAATTGACATTGTTCCCATCTAAAAAACATATTTGTAGATTCGTTCCTTTGGAAATAGCGGCCATTTTAATGACGAAAATAGCAAACTTTTGAGCACTTAAAGGTAATTTTCTCAAACGTTGTCCAGTAACTTTTTTAAAAATAATTTGTCAAGGGTGTAATATGGGTCGTTGACATATTTCACATCAAAAAAATTATAGTCATAGATTTGTTCATTTGGAAAGGGCGGCCATTTTTATGCCAAAAACAGCCAATTTGGGTTGGACCTAATTTTCTCAAAACTGTCCCATAACTTCTTTTAATTTAACAAGGGCACAATATTGGTGATTGACATTCTTGCCATCCCAAAATTATTAACGTAGATTTGTTCATTTGAAAATGGTGCCCATTTTTAGGCTGAAAATAGCCATTTTGAGCATCTTAGGTCAGTTTTCTAAAACACTATCAGATAACTTTTCTCTTAAACTGACATGGCCAAACAATGACATTGTTCCCATTTTTGAGGCCATTTTGCCTTGGGCTTTAATTGAACCGGCAACCCACAGGGCCCTTGGCACAATAGTTTTTTTTTATGTTTCAGTTTTGTTTTGGAGGTTTGCAAATGCAAAATTACACGTGTCATTGTCAAAAATACTTATGGACTTGGCTCTGCAATTGAATTTGTGCCCTCTCAGGTATTTCCTCCTTGGACAGCAGAGCGTCCGGCAAGATGGGTGCACGTGCGGTGGTGTACTACATGGTGACCACTCTGATTGCCGTCTTCATTGGCATTGTCATTGTGATAATCATCCGGCCTGGGAAAGGCAGCAGGGACAGTCCAGTGGAAAACAGCGGGAACATCGAACCAGTTCAGGCTGCTGATGCTTTTCTGGATCTCATCAGGTAACAGCTTGAATGTGAATAAATATTTGAAACAATGTCCAAATATACATTCAGTGTTGCCAAAGTAACTTTGAAAAATTACTTTATTAGTTACTTTATACAGTTATATTTTACAGTTGCTTTATAAAATTACTTCATTAGCAGCTGTGGACAAATTGTCGGAAGATGCTGAATGTAATTAATGAAGTAACTCATAATCTAACTTGGTTATTTTTAAGATTTAGTAATCAGGAAAGCAACTATTAGTTACTTTGCTGATTAGTTACTTTGCTGATTGCTCAATCTTAAGAGTAACTAAGTTAGATTACTAGTTACCTTATTAGTTAAATTACTTATTAGTTGCAAGTTTTCGGCAGCTTCTAATAAAGTAATCGCAAAAAGCTGCTAATGAAGTAACTGTATAAAAAGTAACTTAAAAAGTAACTTTTCAAACTGTATAGACTTTTCAACACTGTATAGATTTAAGTACCATGCCACATTCTAAATTTTCTCCCCCCATATGTCAGACTTTACATGATCTGATGTGTGCACACACCCTGTAATCAATTTTATTTCATGTCAGATAAATGACTTGCTATGACGCTCTCCCCTTCCCAAACAATTATGGATTAAAAAATATATAATAATAATCATTCCTAATTGCAAATGTTTGCACACAAAAAAAATCTGTTATCACTTTTCATTTTTATCGCAGAAACATGTTTCCGCCCAATCTGGTAGAGGCTTGCTTCAAACAGGTGAGGCCCCCCTTCCACCAAACACACACTGCAAACACACATTTTTCATGTAATCACACATTTTTCTTTCACATTGATATATTTAATGTTCTTTATTTAATACACAGAATTTGTTATTATTATTATTATTATTATAATTATTATTATTATGCTGCTGGTTAACTTAATGTTTTGAGGAGCTTCAAAACTGACTCATTTGCAGAAACCAGATGTTCATTTGGTGTTTTGTCTTTTTCATAACAAAAGACTCACTTCTGGAAGCAATTGTTTCATTTAGAATTTTAACGGCCTCCCAACAAAGTAGTCCCCACTATCAATATCACAGTGTTTTATGCATTTTCAAAACTGAGTTATAACCTGGTGCAATTGTTTCATTGAGCGTTTCAAGAAATTTGAAACAGTGAAAAGGTTTATGAAACAGTTACTTCATTTAGCATTCCAAAACTTTTGGAAAAAGTGGATCATTCTTCAGTAATTATCCTTTTTTATTATTTTTGAGGTTTTCTAAAGCAATTATTTCATTTAGAATTTTGAGTTCACTGAATAATTGCCTTCATTAATTGTTCTGTGCAGTTTGAAACAATTATTTTCAAAAGTCACTGTTGTGTTTAACGTAGCAAGCATTTAAAATGGTGAATCATTTTCTGAACTACTTGTTTGATTTTGTGATTTGAACATTTGAAGCTGTGATATATTTCTGAAGCAACTGTTTTTCTTGTGTGTTGAAACAGTGAATCATTTTCTGAAGCAATGAGTTAATCTGGTTAAAAATATCTATAAAAAGCCTAATTTCTGCTCTCACTGTGTGGCATCTTTTGGGAGGGATTTAAACATCTATGCTTGAGAGATTTTAAGACTCAAACAATTGTGACGTGTACTTGTCATTGTCCTGATTTCTATGCTGTCTCTGTCAGTATAAAACCATGTACAAGAAGGTTGTGCACACAAAGAATGTGACAGTGACACCTGAACTTCGCCGATCTCCCTCAACACCACCGAGTCTCAGCTGGGTGTTAACCTCAGCAGCGTGCTGCAGCATCACACAGGTCCGGTGGCAGTGACACACGGTCCATTTACAGTCAATGTAGATGAACATAGATCTGGTAACCGTGAATCAGATGTGTAGAGAGCTACAGTCCTGTAGATGAACCTGACATAAACATGACCTTCTATACAGGAAACCGTGGAGGAGTCTGTCCCTGTTGCTGGGTCCTCTGGCGGGGTGAATGCTCTGGGCCTGGTGGTTTTCTCCGTGTGTTTCGGCCTGGTCATTGGGAACATGAAGCAGCAGGGCCAGGTCCTCAAGGACTTCTTTGACTGCCTCAATGAAGCCATCATGAGGCTGGTGGCCATCATCATCTGGTGAGTAGAGAAGTGCTACAGCTCCAGTAAAAGACATTTCTCACCTCACCTTCCTAATATCTCCTCTCACAGGTACGCTCCGTTTGGCATCCTGTTCCTGATTGCAGGGAAGATTGTGGAGATGAAGGATTTGGTGGCGATGGGCAGCCAGCTGGGATGTACACGGTGTCAGTCGTTGTGGGCCTCCTCATCCACGGCCTCTTGTCCTGCCCGCTGCTCTTCTTCTGGTGACCAAGAAGAACCCATACAGCTTCATTGGTGGCCTGCTACAAGCACTTATCACAGCACTTGGGACGTCTTCTAGGTCAGATACGGGTGTCCACAACGCTGACAAACAGTCAGGTCAGGTGTTTGGAAGTTAGTGCGCATGTAGGTACAGAGTATAATTTGTGGATCACTGGCAAGACACAAATAGAGCAAAGACATTTTCACTTAAATGATGGAAATACACAAACTGTGAAATATTTATTTGCTGTAGCATCAGTCATTGTTACAATGCCTCAAAATATTTTATATATGGGTGAATAATAAAGGCCAAGTGACAAAAATATGGCCTTGAATTTTTGTCTTTTGATTAATACATCATGATGCTACTTTTCTGTCTCTTTCGTGCTGCAGCTCTGCCACCCTGCCAATCACCTTCCGGTGTCTGGAGGAGAACAACCATGTTGATAAACGAATTACACGTTTTGTCCTCCCCGTGGGCGCCACCATCAACATGGACGGCACCGCCCTCTACGAGGCTGTAGCAGCCATCTTTATTGCTCAAGTGAATGACATGGACCTAAACTTTGGCCAAATTCTCACTATCAGGTAACACGACTTTTGGTTTGGTTTCTCACTCAAGTCCTGTAAAGGCTGGAAGTGTGACTGGGACATCACAGGTTGGAGCAATAAGAGGAGTACTGAGGAACTGTTTAACTCAGAAATCATGTATACAGTTTCCCTTCAACAAGCCACACAAGCCTACTGCTTATAACAGATACACAGGTTTTTAAATTTTTGATGGTGTGAGTGGGAGATGATGGTCAAGTGGGCTTGTGACCACGAGATCCTCAGTTCGAATCCCCCATCAGGCTGAAAATCACCAAGGGTCCTTACAGCAAAGGTCCTCATTCCACATTGCCCTGGTAATGCACTTGATTGTTGTGCTTACATAGCAGCACCCTGGTATGAGTGAAGCATCACTGTAAGTGCTTTGACCTTAAAGCAATATATAAATGCATTCCATTTACCATTCGGTCTTAGCACAGCTTTTGAAACAGTTGACAAAAATACACTCAACAAAAATATAAACGCAACACTTTTGGTTTTGCTCCCATTTTGTATGACATGAACTCAAGATCTAAAACTTTTTCCACAGTACACAATATCACCATTTCCCTCAAATATTGTTCACAAACCAGTCTAAATCTGTGATAGTGAGCACTTCTCCTTTGCTGAGATAATCCATCCCACCTCACAGGTGTGCCATATCAAGATGCTGATTAGACACCATGATTAGTGCACAGGTGTGCCTTAGACTGCCCACAATAAAAGGCCACTCTGAAAGGTGCGTTTGTTTTATTGGGGGGGATACCAGTCAGTATCTGGTGTGACCACCATTGCCTCATGCAGTGCAAACATCTCCTTCGCATAGAGTTGATCAGGTTGTCAATTGTGGCCTTGGAATGTTGGTCCACTCCTCTTTCAATGGCTGTGCGAAGTTGGTGGATATTGGCAGAAACTGGTACACGCTGTCATATACGCCGGTCCAGAGCATCCCAAACATGCTCAATGGGTGACATGTCCGGTGAGTATGCCAGCCATGCAAGTACTGGGACATTTTCAGCTTCCAAGAATTGTGTACAGATCCTTGCAACAATGGGGCCGTGTCATTATCCTGCTGCAACATGAGGTGATGTTCTTGGATGTATGGCACAACAATGGGCCTCAGGATCTCATCACGGTATCTCTGTGCATTCAAAATGCCATCAATAAAATGCACCTGTGTTCTTCGTCCATAACAGATGCCTGCCCATACCATAACCCCACCGCCACCATGGGCCACTCAATCCACAACAATGACATCAGAAAACCGCTCACCCACACGACGCCACACACGCTGTCTGCCATCTGCCCTGAACAGTGTGAACCGGGATTCATCCGTGAAGAGAACACCTCTCCAACGTGCCAAACGCCAGTGAATGTGAGCATTTGCCCACTCAAGTCGGTTACGACGACGAACTGGAGTCAGGTCAAGACCCTGATGAGGACGACGAGTATGCAGATGAGCTTCCCTGAGACGGTTTCTGACAGTTTGTGCAGAAATTCTTTGGTTATGCAAACCGATTGTTTCAGCAGCTGTCCGAGTGGCTGGGTCTCAGACGATCTTGGAGGTGAAACATGCTGGATGTGGAGGTCCTGGGCTGGTGTGGTTACATGTGGGTCTGCGGTTGTGAGGCTGGTTGGATGTACTGCCAAATTCTCTGAAACGCCTTTGGAGACGGCTTATGGTAGAGAAATGAACATTCAATACAGAAGCAAACAGCTCTGGTTGACATTCCTGCTGTCAGCATGCCAATTTGCACGCTCCCTCAAATCTTGCGACATCTGTGGCATTGTGCTGTGTAATAAAACTGCACCTTTCAGAGTGGCCTTTTATTGTGGGCAGTCTAAGGCACACCTGTGCACTAATCATGGTGTCTAATCAGCATCTTGATATGGCACACCTGTGCGGTGGGATGGATTATCTCAGCAAAGGAGAAGTGCTCACTATCACAGATTTAGACTGGTTTGTGAACAATATTTGAGGGAAATGGGGATATTGTGTATGTGGAAAAAGTTTTAGAATCTTTGAGTTCAATCTCATACAAAATGGGAGCAAAACCAAAAGTGTTGCATTTATATTTTTGTTGAGTGTATTTTATTCAACTGGTCTGAAAACCTTTGTTAGCATAGTTTGAAGTGGTAGTTTGTAAATATCTATCTTACAGCTACTTTTCTGTCTCAGTTGGTCCAGGCTACTCACATGTGGTGTCCCTCAGGGGCCCATTTAGTCCCCTTATTATTGTACATTTGTATGAGTCCAAACAGAAATGATTCAAATCAGCTGTTGATATAAAACACAACTCCATTGTTATGCAGATGACATGCTATTACAATGGATTTTGGAAAGTATTCACAGCACTTCACTTTTTTCCACATTTTGTTATGTTACAGCCTTATTCCCAAATAGATTAAATTCAGTCTTTTTTTCCTCAGAATTCTACATACAGTACCCCATAATGAAAATGTGAAAAAGTTTTTTTTGTTGTTGTTGTTTTTTTTTTTTAGATTTTTGAAAATTTATTAAAAGTAAAAAACCTAAGCAATCACATGTACTTAAGTATTCACAGCCTTTGCCATAAAGCTCAAAATTGAACTCAGGTGCATCCTGTTTCAACTGATCATCCTTGAGATGTTTCTACACCTTAATGGGAGTCCACCTGGAGTAAATTCAATTGATTAGACATGATTTGGAAAGGCACACGCCTGTCTACATATATGTATGATATGTAGTCAATCATGAGCACTAACAAGGAGTTAATTGGCCTTGACCTTGTCATGTCAAACGACACTGTAGAACCTTCAATACCACTTATTAAAAGATTTAAGTAAATGTGTGTATACAGAGTATCCAGAAAAGTATTCACAGCGCTTCACTTTTTTCATATTTTATCTTACAGTCTTATTCCAAAATTGCTGAAATTCATTTATTTTCCTCAAAATTCTACACGCAATACCCCATAATGACAATGTGAAAAGAGTGTTTTTGAGATTTTTGCAAATTTATTAAAAATAAAAAAAACTAAGACATCACATGTACATAAGCATTCACAGCCTGTGCCATGAAGTTCATAATTGAGTTCAGGTGCATCCTGCTTCCATAGACCTTTCATCCTTGAGATGTTTCTACAGCTTAATTAGAGTCCACCTGAGGTAAATTCACTTGATTGTAGACGATTTGGAAAGGCACACACCTGTCTACATATAAGGTTCCACAGTTGACAGTGCATGCCAAAGCACAAACCAAGCATGAAGTCAAAGGAATTGTCTGTAGACCTCCGAGACAGGATTATCTCAAAGTGCAAATCTGGGGAAGGGCATAGATACATTTCTGTTGCTTTGAAGGTCCCAATGAGCACAGTGGCCTCCATCATCCAAATACGGAAGACGTTCTGATCCACCAGGACTCTTTCTAGAGCTGGCCACCTGTCTAAACTGAGCGATTGGAGGAAAAGGGCCTTAGTCAGGGAGGTGACCAAGAACCCAGTGGTTACTCTGTCAGAGCTCCAGCATTCCTCTGTGGAGATAGGAGAACCTTCCATAAGGACAACCATCTCTGCAGCAATCCACCAATCAGGCCTGTATAGTAGAGTGGCCCAACCAGAGTCCAGACCTGAATCCGACTGAACATCTCTGGAAACATCTGAAAATGGCTGTGCACCAACGCTCCCCATCCACCCTGATGGAGCTTGAGAGGTGCTGCAAAGAGGAATAGCAAAACTTCCCAAAGGTAGGTGCAGCAAGCTTGTGGGATCATATTCAAGAAGACCGGAGGTTGTAATTGCTGTCAAAGGGAGCAAAGGGTGTGAATACTTATGTACGTGTGATTTCTTAGTTTTGTTTTTATTTTTAATAAATTTGCAAACAAACAAACAAACAAACAACCCCCCCCCCCCCCCCAAAAAAAACCAAACCCAGCCTTTTTTCATGTTGTCATTAAGGGTGTTGTGTGTAGAATTTTAAGGGAAAATGTTTTTCTCCATTTTGAAATAAGGCTGTCTGTTGTATGATGTTTTCTTGGTTATTTTTCTGCATGGGATTTTGGTTATTGCTTTTTCTTGTCTGTCACCTGGGTGCTTGGTGGTGGGTTCCCTTCTGTTTACCACGCCCTGTTCTAGATCTTTCTCTCACACCTGTATCTCATCTACTGCTCATCACTTCCTGTATTTAAGCCTCTCTTCTCCCTTTGCTCTTAGCCAGCCTTCTTCTGAGTATTCTGTCTTGATTGCCTTTCTGTGTTTTGAACGCGCTGCTCATTTTTTGGTCTCTGCTTTTTTGCCTCATGCTTTGGTTAATGTTGCTGTTTGCTGACTTCCTTTTTGTGTACCGGTACCCTGCACGCAATTCAGTAAAGTCTTTTGAATGTCAACCTCCTGTGTCTGAGTCTAGCATTTGTGTCCAGACAGTTTTTGCGACAGAACCTTGGTTAAAGGCTGTAATGTAACAAAATGTGGAAATAGTGCAGTGCTGTGAATACTTTCCAGATGCACTGTATGTGCACCATTAAAATTATAACAGTGCAAGATGAAAAATGCCTCCTTCAAATATTGCCTACATTTCAGATATTGTTGAATTTTCCCTATAAAATCAGTTGACAACCTTCAACAAGGCCTTTTTAAAACAAGGCCTTATCATAACAGTCTTAAACTTTGTGTATTATACTTCCAGTTTGGACATTGTGCTGCAATGCATCATGGAGTTTTGTGTTTTAAATGTTACTGTAGTTCATGTTTGTTTAAAGTGTTGTTAGTGTTATTGAGTTATTGTGTTTTGTAGTTCAGTTGTTTATGTCACCATGAATAAGTTAAGTTGTTATGTTGGCATCATGAGTGAAATGTGTAGTGTTTTTAATGTCTTCCGACACCGTCTCTGTTTGTCAAATTGAAAGCACCTGCATACAGCAGAGTGCAGAAAAGACAAACAGCTGTGCGTGCGTGCGTGCGTGCGTGCATACATGCAATTTTAATCACACACAAACTGGGGGTTGCTGACATTTGCCATTTGGGTAAAGGATGAATGGCACCAAAACCAAATATTGATAGGACTAATATTTTAGAGAAGCTACTAACAATACTGAACAATGGACACTGATATTTACATTCTGGACTCACACGCCAATCCAGCAGGAGGCGATAAATCATCTATATATTAAAAGCGTGTGTGTGTGTGATTTTATTTAGTAAATTGTATATAAGTAAGTACATGTACAATGTAATTGTAAATCTGTTAAATGATTTCACTTTCTTGTGTCATCCATGTATTTTATTTCCATTGTGTTCCAATTAAAAAATAAATGATAAAATGAAGTTAAAATAATAATAATAGTACTGTTAATAATGATAGTGTGTGTATGATAACAAGAACCTAAACAATTTATAAATACATTAAAAAGTTGCATAATTAACATGAACTAAAAGGGCAGAGTTCTTCTAAAAACTGTTGAGGTCTAAGGTTCTAAAAACATTCTGGACTCACACACCATTCCAACTCATTATAGAAACTTTGCACAATTAATTACCAACCTTGGAAAACCTACCCAATCTAGATCCTGTGGATCCCATGGCAATGCACTAGTTTATTAATATTATTAGGGCAGTGCATTGACTTAGTTGTACTCACTGCTGCTTTCACAAACAATACAGTCCTGGGTTCACTGCCAAACTGGTCTATTCTGTGTGTACTTTGCATGTTCTCCCTCTCGGTGGTCCAGCGTCCACACACACTTCCAAAGACATGCAGGTCAGGTGAATTTGGAACTTTAAATTGATCGAAGGTGTTAAGTAGGAGTGTGAATGTCTATTGTTTTTTTATATGTGTTAGTCCTGAGATGGGCCTGTCCAGGGTGTACCCCACCTCTCACCCACTGACAGCTGGGATAGGCTCCAGCCCTGTAACCCTTAACTGGAATAAGCAGGTTTAGAAAATGAATTTGTTGTTGTTGATAGTTTGTATCTTGATTTGCTGTTTATCCACCATGATGTTTCAACTTTCTTACCAAAATGATTTCTTAATTTTCATCCAATTTCTATACCTGCTTACTCTAATTAAGGGTCACAGGGGGGCTGGAGCTTATCCCAGCAGTCATGGGGTGTGAGGCGGGGTACACCCTGGACAGTACGCCAGTCTGTCACAAGGCCACATATAGACAAACAGACACATTCACACCCGCGCACACACACACACCTACGGACAATTTAAAGTCTCCAATCCACCTAACCTGCATGTCTTTGGATGTGGGAGGAAGCCGGAGCACCCAGAGAGAACCTATACAAACACGGGGAGAACACGCAAACTTCACACAGAAAGGCCACAGGACCCATGACCTTCTTGCTGTAAGGCACAGTGCTAACCACTAAGCCCCCATGCTGCCTATTAGAGCCTTCTCTGTCGCAGAATCATCTACAGAATGATAGAACTTTAAGCATACGAGGGCTGTCAATAAAGTAACGTCCTTTTTATTTTTTTTCAAAAAACTATATGGATTTCATTCATATGTTTTTACGTCAGACATGCTTGAACCCTCGTGCGCATGCGTGAGTTTTTTCCACAGGAAAAACACCTCCGTGTTGATAACCATTTGTAAAATCCAGGCGGCTTTTGATGGCTTTCAGTGGAGTAAGTATATGAGAAATTGTTTAACAGGCAGGACATGTTCCAACTTGTCCTTAAGGCTTTCAACAGAGGTGTTTTTCCTGTGGCGGAGTGTCGCGGCGGCTGCGTCCCGACGCGCGTACCCGTCCGCACGTCTTTCATTAAAAAAATCTCCTTTAACAGTGGAATATCCGGATAAAATGCTGAAACCGACTTCTTCTGAAACTTCTCTGTTCTCTCACGACGTCCTGGATCAATAGAGCCGGAAAGTGGAGGTTTTCAGCTTGAACAGGCTGACAGCGGCTGAGAGCACTGAGCGACGTCTCGCACCGTGGGAAGTCCTTAAAGCTGCAGAATCACCTCAAAATCTCTCAATCAGCCTTTAAAATTTTCACTGAAAACCAGCTAATTTCGAACCGTGTCCACTTCGATGTGTCTCACAGGTTTAGAGAAAATTTTGATCAAACAAAGCGCCAGTCTCTCAGCAACTTCTCAGACAAAGGAATTCCGACGAGGGGCTGGACGACTCCTCCCACAAGGAGTGCTCACAGGCGAATGACGTCACCGACAGGCGTGGAAAAACTCACGCATGCGCACGAGTGTTCAAGCATGTCTGACGTAAAAACATATGAATGAAATCCATATAGTTTTTGAAAAAAATAAAAAGGACCGTTACTTTATTGACAGCCCACGTATTTTGAACATGAACAATATCTAAACATAACATAAAAATGTACATTAACATCTTTTTACTGTTTACACTTTTTTTTTCTAATCAGGGAAAGACTTCATACTTGCAAAAAACTGTTTTGCATATTTTATGTCATGATATACTAAACATTTTCATATTAGTTATATCACTCTTGAATGCCATATTGTACATGTTATGAATCATAGTGCTGTGTGTCTGACTCAGACATGACATATAATTTACATGATATTATATATATATATTTTTTTAATGACTGTGTCAATACCACCAGAGCTGCACGTCTGTTTCTTTTTATTAAATGTCTCCACTTTCTCTCCCCATCTGTCCCACCACCCACTCAGTATCACAGCAACTGCTGCCAGCATCGGAGCAGCAGGCATCCCTCAGGCTGGCCTGGTTACCATGGTGATTGTATTGACATCGGTGGGACTACCCACAGAGGACATAACACTGATTATCGCTGTGGATTGGTTCCTGTGAGTTCCCCTTAAATGTCACCTTGCTGAGGATTGGTCTGTGTACAGTTCTGTGGGTCTGCTGGCCTAAATGTCACTGCCGAGCTTCAGAGAAGCCAGAAGCACCATAAAGGTTATCAATGCATAATGCAGCATGATAAATTCCTTGAAAGCTGGTCTTTTCCAAGACTTTGGTTTCTGCTGATATAATGATATTTTCTTCCATCTGTTTGGTTCCACTGTCCATCTTCATTTTGTCTCTTCCTGTTGTCTGTCCAGCGATCGCCTGCGTACCACCACCAACGTGCTGGGCGATTCACTTGGGGCTGGCATCGTGGAGCATCTTTCACGCAGAGAGCTGCAAAACCAGGATGCTGAGGTGCGGAACTCTGTAATTGAGGAGAATGAGAAGCCCTACCAGCTTATCTGCCAGGAAAACGACCCCCTCAACCATCGCAATAGCGAGACCCCAATGTGAAAGCGAGAGCCACGTGGCAAATTTTGACCAAAAGTAAAAAGTACAAAATAAAAATCATGTTAGGTGGAAGGTTTTCTTGACAAAGCAAGGAGAAAGGAGTTTTTAATCCATTCCTTCACTGCCTGGGCAACCAGAATTGTCGTCCTTTTGTACTTGCAGACCCAAAGTCAGACTTTATAGAATTATACTGTGGATTATTTTTAATGTGATAGAATGTTGTTTGGCGTGTACTGTCAGTGGGTGTGGCACAACAACACGTCCACAGCACATAAAGTGGTTTTTGTATAGTGCCACGTACAGTAGATCTTAAATCCATTTTGCAAACAGTCCTGATCAGTGTTAAAACTTTTTAAACTACGTTGTATACATTCAGAGTATAACATTTTCACCAGCACCAGTGTTAAATGTGCAGTATAATAAAATAAAACCAGCCTATTTAAGACATTACAATAAATAACGTACAATGTAATGCCTTCTTCAACCATTGTGAACTTGTAAATCTACTAAATTGGGCAAATTTTATGACAAAATTTGACATTTGTTATTTCCATTAATAATTTTCTAAACATTTATTTTTTTCTTATTTTGACTTCCTCTAATGGATTTAGGGTAAATTAGGATCTTTTACAGTACGACAATAAATAACTAAGGGTAGCGGGGGATATTAATACAACCAGCTGATGTATGTCCAGTGATATACAAATGTTTTAGGCCCAAAATGGTTTGTTTTTAAAAAATGTTTTAATGAAGACTTGTTAAATGGTATAACAAATATATACAAATGTAATTAAAATTTGTCAGTATGTCTCACTTTTAAAAAATACATACTTTATTTTAAGTTGTTTCTTGTAATTCAAAAGGAAATTGTGGCTGTATTTAATCATGTTTTTACTAATATGTGACTGTTGGAAACTGTCTGCGTTGCCATGCATCAGACAGTACACCTACATGAAAAAATCTGATTTTTGTTAAAACAGGAATGTTGAGTCTTTTTGAATGTCATCAAACCTGTAGAATGCCTAAAACCTTTGCACAATTCTTTTTTTTTTTTTTTTTTTTTTGGTTTTGTGGTGCATATTGCAGAATTCTTGAATGGGGTAGGTGTGGTGTGGTGGTTCAGGGGTTATGTCTCCTTGGTTCCAGTGTGGAAGTTTCCCAATTCAAGGCCACTCCTTGCTCATTCTCCATGTAATGTAGAGTTGTGTCAGAAAAGTTGTCTAGCCTCAGATCTGCGGTGGCGACCCCACGTGGAAACCAGGGAGAAGCTGAAGGGACTTAGTGTTGTAAATTTTTGAATGTAGTCAACTGTTTCAACACTGGTGCATGTTGAGAAGGAGAATCTTTGCTATGTATTTGGATATATAAGGTTGATATATTTTAAGTGACTTTGACAGAATGTTTTTCATTCATTTTTTTTAATGGATATTGTATTTAAGTGTATTTCTTTGGTGCTATTGCTTATTAACTGTGAGCTGAAGGTAGAACTACGACACAATAATTTCATAGAAATGGAGAAAAACCTGTTCTGAAAATGTCAAATTGACTTTGTCCTGGAATTTGCTTACATAGTAATATGCAGCTATTATTATAACTGAAGAGGTGGTGATTTCACTACTGGATAGCTCCAGTCCCCTAGACACCCCCCCATCAGTGACCCTCAAGTGGAATAAGTAAGTTCAGCCAGTGGATGAATGAAGATAATATGAGGCATAAGATGGATCACTTTTTATTCGTAGTTTAGTTTAGTCCATCATCTCTAGCAAACTCTCAACTAAATATCTTAACTTTCTCTTACTTTTGACTTGAATAATACAGTGAAATATTGATATTGTGGAAAAGGGACTGTGACGAAAGAATGTTTTAAGGAACTGAATGTACATTTACGTTATTCTGCTTCTTGCTGTTGACTGTTTTAGAAGATAGTCCACTTCAACTGTAAAACCTGTTTTTGGACTTTTGTGCTGCTTTGATGGTGATGAAGTTTGGCTTTAGTTTAAACTCCCCAATTTCCCAGAGGGAGTCTTCCCAAGGGATTAATAAAGTTCAATCTGATCTAATGTAACGCTTTGTGTTATTTCAATAAAGTGTCGTTTCCTTGTGGAAAAACAGTTTGTTTGATAGATGACTTATGAAAAATGTGACAAGTAAATAGCTCAGGAATTGGTTTTGCGTGATCCTCAGAATTGTGTGTGCGGCTACCCCCGCTGGAGGATTTTCTCCAGCATCTCATCCAGAAGTGATCTGTAAGTGGTTCAGGTCAAATATATAAAGACAGTTTTATTATTACAAAGTATTCAATTACTGAAAAGTAATTTTTTTTAAGTAACTTTGTGTAATACTGTTTTCTGAGACCAGTGATTGATCTTATTTGAAAATGGATCCCACTTTCTAATGCTACACCCCCCCCGAACCACCACCACCAAATGAATAATTGTACATTATATCTAAGACTCAAAAAATAATACGCTCTATGGTAGACGAAGGCACAAACCGGAAATGGCACAAAAAAAATCTGCCAGTGGGAGAAAAAGTCACAAGCTGATGTTAGACGAAGCTGTAAACCAGAAATGACATGGTGAGATGCTGAAGAGGTTCGCTCGTTCATGTCCGTGACATATACATATTATTCATAGCAGGAGAATGTGTGTGAAAACACTCATAGAATTGTGGGACACTGGAGATGTGCGAACATTTAAATTTCGAACACTTGACAATGTAAAAGGTAAATAAAAACTTGTGAGCAAGACTACGGGCATATTTTCAAATCTACTCCTAGAAAGTCAAAATCTGGATGAAAATTAATAAATTTAAGGCTTTTTACACAGTTTCTCGTTTTTACCCAAGGCCATCAAATATGGCCACCAGGCACTGCGAAGGCTTTTCGTCCGTCCATCTGTCTGTGTGTGCTCAGCATAAGTCCAGTCCTATTACTGCCAGTCTTCAAATTCACAGGGAACATTCTTGGGACACAGACCATGGACAAGTTCAAAGATGGCTAACCTTCACATATTTTAAGAGATTAAAAAGTCACATCCTTTTTCAATCTGTTCTGTTTTGTTTTTGAGTGGCAGGGGCGACAGCCAATCAGAGTAGAGCTGCGCCGTGATGTCAGTAGCTACTGTCTCCAAAACCACTTTTTTTGTGTGTTTATATATGCCTCTCATATATTATGTAAAAGCTACTGATAAATAAGCATTTCTAAAACTGAAAACGCCATTTTAGGAACCTAATAACACCTCTAAACTTGTTTACAAGACATTTTGCAGATGATAGCATGGTGACGTCGCAAGATGGTGTCTAGCGGCAAAACTCTGTTTTGTTTGTGTGTAAATATATCCTCTTTGTCATATATTAAGTAAAAGCTAGTGAGAAATAAACACTTCTAAAAGTGAAAACACTGTTTTCGTAACCTGATAACACCTCTCGAGTCATTTACAAAACATTTTGTGGCATTAGTATGCGCGCTAACGTCCGCTCAATTAAAGCTAACTTCCTATGGAGTTAAATTTGTCTCATTAATACCAGCAAATGCACAGCGGGTGATATACAAATATTCCTTGATTTGCACAACTTCCACTCTTGTCAAAAGCTCATGTACATCCAGATGCAGGTAAAACGGAAATATTTTTTGGATTGATTGATTGATTGATAGATAGAGGGGCTTTATTGAACATGTACAAATTGAACAATAGAATCTTAATAATTAATTAAACAACTGCAAGTTATAAAGAACACAATGCTCATACAGCCGGGGGTATTTTAACATACAGGGCTGTTTAATTAACTTTTGTTAAGATGTAATGATTGTGGAGTGAAAAAGTCAACCAAAAGTCCCCTGCTTCCAATAACAGACACAGTTTTACATTCCTGTGACTGTTATGTCTTCATTCATTAATTTTCAACCACTTATCCGGGTCGCGGTGGCAGCAGAGCAAGCAGCTCATTCCACTCTTCCCTATCCTCGGCCAAGGAAGAGCTTAGATCCCCCTGGTTATGTCTTCATCTGAGAACTACTTAAAAGTAATTTACTTCTGTAACAGCTGTGAAGTGCTGCACCTGAATTAAAAAAAAAAAAGACAAAAAAACCTAAACTGAGTAGTGTGTAATTTGAACAGCCTCAGCAGCTGCTGATGTGATGAGAGAGCTGCTGATAATCAAAATGAACTGATTAATGGATATTTGGATTTGCAAATTTTTGCTTTGCTATTTTTCATTGGTGTTATTAAGTTTTTACTGGGCTGGCAGTTCTTACTGGCTCATCAGGCCCCCAGGTCTGGGTCTGTAATACACACTGCACTCAAAGAATCACCTGAATTAGGAAAGCAGTAACTCACCTGAACTAGAGGAGACCTGAAAATTCCCTTCCTACCAAATTATATTCACCTGGGGGAGGTGATGGTCTAGTGGTTAAGGCGTTGGGCTTGAGACCAGAAAATCCTTGGATCAAATCCCAGCCTGACTGGAAAATCACTAAGGGCTCTTGGGCAAGGTCTTTAATCCCCTAGTTGCTCCCGGTGTGTAGTGGGCGCCTTGCATGGCAGCACCCTCACATCGGGGTGAATGTAAGGCATTATTGCAAAGTGCTTTGAGCGTCTGATGCAGATGGAAAAGCGCTATATAAATGCAGTCCATTTTATTTACCTTAATCCATCACATATTTATCTCAGTGTTGTATTATTAGCACTAGTACAGTGCCTGTAGGAAGTATGTATTCCTATAGAAAAGTGGGAGCTTTGTTGATGATCTTTGTCGAAGCTGGCATGGGCACGTTCTGCCCTTTGCCACTAATGATGACTTCAAAATAAAGGTTTTGAAAATGAATCTCCTAAAATTTTCATAATAAAGGATGTACATCATCATGCCAGGCGCAAGCCATATCTGAAATCTGACGCCGATCTAGCACACAGGTACTTCAGTGCTGTGAACTCCATTGGCTGGAGAAGGCCAAGCTGATGCTCACATTTCACCTGACTGCAGCAAAGACTACTCTTGAGAGGTGAGGCTGGATCCATAGTCTGCCTCGGTGGTTGCCATCCAGGATTCAGTGTGATTCTGTATTGTGGTGGATGCTCCCACACCTGCCAGCAATAAACAGGACAGAAAAACAGAACCTCTTTGGCACATATAACAGTTGGTGTGCACGAGGAAGCGCATATATACAGGTGAACCCAGAAAAAAAAAGACAGGGAGGCTTTTCAAATGATTTCAGATTAATTTATAAAATCGCTCACTTGAGATATTGTATTTTAAACATACAGTGCGTTCCTTCACACACAATCAAGCCCTCAAACATTTGTGCTGAATTTATTCATGAATACTTTGGCATTACTTAGTGATGGACTGTTAGTGAAAAAATAGACTGAGGTTTCATCCTGACGTTTAGATAAATATTAGGCAGATGTTCCTAATATTCTGGCACCATTTGTGCATTATGACAAAACCACATCATCTTTAACTATCATTACAAATCGCACCTAAACAGACAGCAGCATGATAATAATGGTGAGAACATCACCACGTTTTCATATTTGTTATGTATTCCAATGACAAGTTTTTTTTTTTTTTTTTGATTGCTCATCGGCTATGAGCAGTAACGGTTATCGAGGGTGACACCGAGAGGCAGACTCTGGTTAATAACAGTTAGAGCCATTATTGGTTGTAAATAAGTCGATTTAACACACTCCTCTGCTGACACATTTCCTGCCACCTGATTCTTATTATTACAAGCACAGTTCATATTTGGATATATAAAGCCATTAAAATGTGTATTGCTGCCCAGGTCTGATCCCAGAGAGAGAGAGAGAGAGAGAGAGAGAGAGAGAGCGAGAGAGAGGTCAACTTCATAGCGTCCAGACGTTAGGCTGTAGAAAGTTTACTTGGCCTGTAGAGGAAGTGGAAAAAATACAAAAATGTCAATTATTTCAACTAATAATATCTTCAGGTCACTGAATAACTGAGTATTGAGTCAAACACAAACTTACTTATGATGATGCTTCTTTCGGTGATCCTTCACGTCACATTATGAATCACTTATCTTCCCCCAGTTATTCTTCTTGTCCTGAGGATCACAGACAGAAACGTCACCAAAACCATTTACAAAATGTCACACGTGCACAGTCCTCACGGAACATTTGCACCATTCTGTCTCTATGATGAATCAGGTGACTGTTCGTGAGCGGGACAGGATGCGGCTGTGAAGTCCCTCTTTGCTGACCTCTGACATGACGGGCAGGTTGTCGTGAGGAAGCAGCCACATGGTTCTGTGAGCTTTAGTTCTCTGGCGCTGCAGAAGTTTTCTCAATAACCTCTTCACCTTGCGGTCTCTGGGGTCGGCACATTTCACCGCCTTCTTTGTGTACAGACTAAAACAGCAAAGGACTGGAGTTACATTATACAGAGACTATAAATACAGAATGAAAAGTATCAGAGGGCTGATGTGTATTTTTCCATCAAACATAACATCCTTTTATGACTTCATCATGACACAACTTATATCAATCAATCAGAAACATTTTGATGATCAATATAAACTTCAGGCCATCTCTCTGGCCCTATCGGTTGTGGGGATATAGCAGAAAATATGTTTTTCACATCATGTTTTTGTTGACCTTGACCTTTGTCTGATCCTCTCCAAAAGTTAATCATCTTTAGATATCTGCCAGAATTACTATTTTACCAAGTTTGGTGAAAATTGGTGAGAATCATCACTCACATCATCGTTGTACACACACACACACACACACAGTTACAACACCCTGGTTTGCTGCTTCACAAGCGCACCCTCTTGGCCCTTTCTGGAACAAGTTGCCCACCCTTGAATAACTTAAAGGGGACATGTTATATTTTTTGTTCTGGTTTTTTTTTTTTTTGCCCTCATCTATCCCTGCATATCCATTCCAGATCCACACTGGGATTCGGCACCACGTTTTACACCAGATACCATTCCTGTTGAAACACATGCAAATACTAATCAGGACCTACTCTAATTCTCTTCTGAGATATGACAAATTCAAGTGTTGCCCACAGGCTGTATACATACTGGCTTTGTCCAGTATGTATACAGCCTGTGGGCAACACCTGAATTATAGGTTTTTATATAACGGCTGAATGGATCCTTGTCATTTGATTGATGCTTTGTATGATACGTGACATGGATTATTCATCCAATTTGTGTTGCACTGCAGTTAGAGTGCAAATTTGGTTCCATACTTTTGGTACCATTGCACACTGCGCACATACATGTATTTTTGGACTCGTATTTAAAGTTCGTGTTGGATTGTTGATGTCAGAGCAGCAGTGATGCACTAAAGCTGGACAAACTTCTGACTGTTTTTTTTGGGGGGCGTACACAGTTTGTTTGATAGATGGCTATGAAAAATGTGACAAGTAAATAGCTCAGGAATTGTTTTTTTTCGTGATCCTCAGAATTGTGTTTGTGGCTACCCCTGGTGGAGGATTTTCTCCAGGCCAGAAAAACAACTCCCTCAACCATCTGATGCAGCGTTTGGTGACGCACCAAAATGTAAGCCTTCTAACCGTTTTCTAAATCTAACCCTTTTCTCTTGTTTAGAAACTGATATAATATCAAATGACAAGGATCTATTTTAGCCATTATATAATACAAATAATGAATGTTTTTACATTCTTTCAAGGGAACAAATATTTAACATTCCGTATGTTCCAGCTTTCACCTCATGAAATATTTGTACCATTGAACTCATAAACATTCATTATTTGTATACTACTGAGAAGTGGAACAGCTGATATGACGCTCGTGTCTGGGTGTCACCATGTTGGCAGCAGCTGCTGTGTTTATTCATGATGAACTCATTAATGCATAAAGGAGTGGAGCGCGGGTGGCTCCGTGCGTGACAAAAGAAGCCTGAACACGCTCCGCTCTTCAATTCCAACCAGGCTAACGTCAGTTTGGGTTTTTATTAAATAATATTTTTGGTAACTGCACAGTAGTTCTCCTCATAATTTACTTTGTTGTGGATATTAAACGTTATGCGCCTTTTAGTTTCTCAGTAATTGTGCATTAACTGGACCTAATGGATGCAGCTATGCACAGCTGCTAAAAATGCTAACACTGTTAGCATGCAACACTGAATCAATGAGAATTTCATTCAGCAGGGATATCTTAGGATGTTTTATCACACAACAAGTTTGTAATAAAATACTCCAATTGAAAAAGACACAGCCTTCCATGACAGCTAGCAGCTGCACCAAGTGACCTCTAAGCTACAGTCACAGTGACAGGCTCGGCTCAGCTGCTGTCACTCAAAGTGACCACGCCCACAAAGATCTATACAGAACTTTACAGCTTAAAACATCTTAAACTAACAAGTCAGAAAATCCCCCCCCCGTACAGTTGTCATGGAGGAGGAAACCAAATCTGTTTTTTTTTTTTGTACCAGGCTGTTAACGTTTATTTCTGCTTAAAAGTTGGACATTTTAACATGGACTCCTATGGGAATCTGTTTTGAAGCCACCCTCAAGTGGTCATTCAAGGAACTGCAACTTTTTGTACTTCTTGCAGGGCTTCATATGAGGCCATCGAAGTTTGTGCACGGAGCTGCATGAGAGCGCAAAACTTAAAGGGGCCATATTATAGACCTTTCCAGCAAGGAAATGTGCACAGTCCCTTACCAAAAAGTAGTACATGCAAGTATGTTTCAAGTATACTTCCAGTTTACTTTTTATATACTTATCAGTACTATTTTTTGGTAAGGGGTATGCCAGCAGGGGCCCATATTTATAATCAATGTGTTTGCACCACAGCCATGTGTAAATCTTTTCCTTCAAATGAACTTGGATTTATAAAGGAGGAATGTGTGGTGAGAATTTGTGTACCTCCTGTATACACCAGACCATAGGCACACAAGGTTTTCAAAGCAATTCAAGTCTGATATGGTGAAGTAAATTAAAAATAAGTTGAGAAAGAATTTAATTTAAAACAAAGAAGTCAGTGTCAAACACCTTTTCTTTATTAACATCAAAAGATTATTTTGGCTCACATGCACTCATTTATGTCTCTGCTTTCGAGTCCATCCTCTCCAGTACAACGCTGTGTGAATACCGTAAGAAAAAGGATAGCTGCATCTCATTACTCACCAAACTAAAAGAATATAACAATAAAAGGAGGACAAACTTATTAGACTTTTGGTGAACACACCAGATCAATCCAAAAAGCAACTTTGCTTTGCCTATGTAATATCAAATAGACGTGTCTGCCACCTGCTGGACGTTCAGTGTTTGCTGGCTTGATGACGGATCAAGTTTTCATTAAGAGTGAGAGAGAGAATTTCTGCACAGAAATGTATGAAATCAGAGAAAAAAAATATTTTATTTTCTGTTTGTTAAACAGTGGTTACATTCTCAAAGTTCACCCAAACCTGAAGAAAGGATATGGTATGAATGTAGCTCTAAACTTCCCGATGCAATTTATATACACAGATGATTATTTAAAAGAGTGTCTACATCCATTTATGTCTAAAGATCGAGGTTAAAAGCAGGTTTGTGCACATGCATACAATTTCACAATGCTTGGCTTTAATGAGAACCACAGATATGCACGGCTTCATAGCTCTGGTAAAAAGAATGTGTGGGTGATTCTTTAACTACAGGCACTATTGGCCTTGTAAATGTAATTTCCACCACACCATTGCCTTACAATATAAAACGCCTTGGGGCAACTGTTTGTTGTGATTTGGCGCTATATACATGTGCTCTGATGTCACTGTTTATCTCCATAGAAACTACCCAAACAATCTTTCATACAAACTGTTTAAAGGGACATTACAGTGTTGTGGTGGAAATTATGGCAATAGTGTGGGACAACTACATTTTGTTTAAAAAAATCACAACAGTTGTATGACACTGAATACCCCAATTATGTTTTGATTATTGTACTGATATTTTATTCAGAGATATTTTAAAACATTAGAAAAAACGTTTCTTTACCATTCATTTTTATCACTGAAGATCAAAAGTCTGGGTGTGGGACAAGCACAAAACAGCAATATTTGCATATAATGATGCTGAAAAAAGGTGAAAAGTCATCACAGACTACTACAACAAATTTCTTAACACACTTTCATTGTAAAGATAACTATAAAAGTGTGAAATTTCCCCTTTTTTTCTGTTTTTCATATAATATGATCAAAGGACATAATAACTGCCTGTAGTCTAAGAATCACCCGTGTATGCTGGTGCATACACACGTGACCCCCGGTGTGTTAAAAACATACATTAAATGTGTAACTAAAATATCCTACAGAGATTTGGGTGGTGGATCCTACCCAAACAAACAAAAACTTAAATGAAACCTAATCAGCCTCACAGAAAAACAGAGAAATAGTGCCACGGGCACTGTAGCTCCCCTGGATGTTACAACACATCACAGTTTTAGCTATAAAAGTGGGCACAGCCAAACTGCAAAGGTCATATCAAGGTCAAAATTTTAAAATCTTAAAAACCTGTCAGATATGTTTTGGAGCTACCTACTAGCTACCCTTGTATCAAATTTCACCTCAGTATATTTATAAACTGAAGACCAGTGGCTCTAGGTTGCAATTTCAATATGGCTGCCATGGCAGCCATGTTTGACATTGGATTGGAATGCCTTGAACAAACTTTGGTTTCCTTATAGAATGGAACATTTATGCCAAGTTTCAACGTCACGGGCTCAGCAGTTTCGGAGAAGAAAATGTTAATATAAACCAATGCCGACAAACAGGTGACCCACGACACAAACCCACTGGTCCTTTGGTCCAGGTGAGCTACAAATTCGTAAAAAACATCAGATTTAATTTTTTTGGCTTGCTGATTGCTACCCATGTAGCAAATTTCATCTTAAATGCTGGAAAAATGGCTCACAAATGGTGTATATGTGATTTTCAAATACCACCATGGAGACAATATTTGAAATCAGATCGGCACCTCAAATAAACTTTGTTGTCCTCATTGGTAGGGATAAGTACACCAAATTTCAGCTCCACTGATTCCATGGTTTTGGAGAATATGATGTTTAAACTGACAATTAGGAAAGTGGGCGTGGTCACACTCCAGGGGTCATATCAAGGTCAAAATTTTAAAATCTTAAAAAACCTGTCAGATATGTTTTGGAGCTACCTACTAGCTACCCTTGTACCAAATTTCACCTCAGTATCTTTATAAACTGAAGACCAGTGGCTCTAGGTTGCAATTTCAATATGGCCACCATGGCAGCCATGTTTGACACTGGATTGGAATGCCTTGAACAAACTTTGGCTTCCTTATAGAATGGAACATTTGTGCCAAGTTTTAACGTGATTGGCTCAGCAGTTTCGGAGAAGAAAATGTTTACATACGCCAATGCCGACAGACAAGCGACCCACAACACAAACTCACTGGACCTTTGGTCTAGGTGAGCTAAAAATTCATAAAACCATCAGATTTAATTTTTTTTTTTTTTTTTTTTGAAATCAGATCGGGCACCTCAAATAAATAAACTTTGTTGTCCTCATGGGTAGGGATAAGTACACCAAATTTCAGCTCCACTGATTCCATGGTTTTGGAGGATATGATGTTTAAATTGACAATTAGGAAAGTGGGCGTGGTCACACTCCAGGGGTCATATCAAAGTCAAAATTGAAAGTTTCACAAAATCCTTCATATTTTTGACTTGATGATAGCTACACATGTAGGAAATTTCAGATCAATTGCAAGTTGAATTGGAACACTTTGGTGTCCTCATTTGTAGGAACGCGCACAGCACACTAGGTTTCAGCTTCATTGATCCAGCAGTTTCAGAGAAGAAGATGTTTACACACAGTGGGCAGGTGACCCACGGCACAAGCCCACCAGACCTTCGGCCCAGATGAGCAAATGATACTACTGTAATGGCCATATCTGTCTGTCTGTCTGTCTTTCCAGCCACAATTGCTTCAAAAGGCAAAAACCAATTTCAACCAAACTTGGTGCAGTGGACTGTCCTCTCACAAAGTAGATTATGTCAAGGTCACAGGTTAAAGATCAAGGTCAAAACACAGGTTATTATCTAAATCACATTACTGACAGTATCTCAGAAACTAGATGATACTGAAATGCAGTTTTCCGCATAAGGCTAACAAATGTATCAGACCTCTCAAATCAATACCATCATGTGATAACATTAAGTCAGAATATTAGCTGGTGGAGGTGAAGGACTGCACTCATCTGAGTGCTTTGTTTTGACTTAGATTCATGCAGAAGCAGCAATGTGCAGTGAAGCAATGCAAGGAGAAACTCTGTGATAGGCTAACATGTATTCCAGCCTACACTGGTGGCAAGTGGAGTTCACGCTGGACAGATTACCAATCCATCACAGAGTGAAGGCATACAGACAGACACCCACTCACTCTGCCATTTACTCCTATGGACAGCCTCCAGCGAGCGTAACCTGCATGCGTGTTGACTGTAAGAGGAAGCTGATGTACTCTGCAGGAGAACACGCTAACACATACTAACTGCAAGTCAGGATCAAAGCCACAAACCTGTTTCGATGAAGTGACAGTGGTAGCCACTGGAACACCAGGCCACTCAACGTGCCAACTTGAAGCTGGCCAAACTGCACCAGTGGGTTTCATATTATTAAGTAAATGCTACACATGCAGGATATTACAGTATAGCCTATTAATACATAGTATTTAATATTTTTTTAATTTTATCATCTTCACTTTTGGGAATGACCTTTGACCTTTTGATACCAAACATGTAGCCAGTGGTGGAACACATATATAATTGGTGCAAACACTCATGACGAACACCTGGCCACCACAACATTGTTCCACAGAACACGATTAGATGACACGTGTCATGTAAACAGAACATCACAATGACATCACACCTCACTCTGCTGCCTCCGTAAAGGTGAAACCTCCTCGGCTCATCTCCATTATAGATGTGGATTATCTATTAAATTATGTGGGATTCTCCTAATTGTTGAAACATTAATAAATTGGTAAAAGGAGAATAAAAGGAGAAACCACGCCTCACATGTCACTTTGAGGACAAATGCATCTTTTTAGTAATTAAAAGACTCAGTTTTACAACACAGATGCAAAAACCAATTACAAGATAAAGATTTAGATTAGGATAAGATTATCTTTATGGTAATGATCTGGTTAGGGTTAAGTTACAGTCATGTTAAGAATGTGATTAACTTACAGTTAAGCTTATGGTTACATTAAGGTCAGCCACAGACCCTGCTGTTTGGGGAGGCCTGCTAATCCAATGGATAAGTCACATGCTTAGTTAACTTCCAAGGTGACATTCTCTGGAAATGATGTCATGTTCTGCTAAGGTGTCCTTTTTTGAGTCCCGTCATTTGGTGCTGTATTTTTATGTGGATGTCAGGTTACATGCTAACAGACAAACAACAACATCCCTAATCTGCTGCTGCGGGTAAATATTCAGGAAACATAAAACATTATGAAGAAGAAAGTTCGAGGCCCTGAGGACCACTGGTACTGGAGATTATCCCCGGATTCCATTCACTGCTTTAACGTTTCCCATAATCCCCCTGGCGGCCGCCTGCGCTTCCCAGAATGCAACACAGCGCCAGCAGAGTTCCAGCATTTCACGGCCATATAAACAACGGCTAGTGAGGCTGTGGATGGCGTTGATTCAGCACGTTCACGAGCAATTATGATGATGACATGTTCTCCTAAATTGAGAGGTTTATCTAGAAATAGGTGTAACACCTGTGATGAACTTCTGCCATGCCCTGATGTTGTCCATACTTCACATTTGTTTACAATGTGCCCTGAACTGGTGTTGCAGACCAAACGGTCCGCCCCTAAAAATTGGTCCCCCTGCCTCCACTGTGCATGCGTCATTTCGGAGCTCAGCAGCTCATCTGAGACAAAGTCTCTTCACCCAAAGTGATCAAATGGATTTATGAGATTATTACCCATTAGATGACAAGTTAAAACCTCTTAAATCATTCTACAGTCAGTTTTAAGCAGAAACCAGGCGATAATCAGTGCCGCTTTGAAATGATGGACTCACAGTGAACACAACAGCTAGCAGCCCATGTAGCCATGACGCTCTGATTGCTTCTTCCGCTTTTTTATGATGAAATAATGCTGAATTTATGTGGAAATCATTGTTGTACAAAAGCTTCAGATATCTGTCGCTGAGACAGATGATGACTGGAGTGCAGTTTTAAGCAGAAACGAGATGATAATCGGTGAATTGCGGTTAATGATGTACATGCAGTGAAGGCAGGGCGGACCGTTCAGTCAACAACACCAGAACTCTGCTGAAACTGACCCCTTATGTGAGTGACAGACCGCAAGATGGCGTGAGATTCACAACTGCGAAATAGTGAATAGTATGAAAAGGATGAAAGTCTGACTCCCCCTGGATGGAATGCCAGTCCATCACAGGTTACTTCCCTAGCCAAGACCAGTATCCATTTATAGCTTGGGACAATGCAGATGAAGTGTCTTGTCCAAGGACACAAACAGGTAGCATGACTCGGAATAAAGTCCAGGTCTGCATATTGGCAATCCAACTCCTTAATCCCACTGAGCTACCAAATAATCTGGACCAAAAAGATATGACACTAAAATGCAGTTTTCCCCAATTCTGTTCCTCAGTCAGATGTACGTATGTTCAGCTAAACAACAGAAGACTGAGCTGATCTGCTCCGATTACTTCAGGGACAAATGGAGACTGTGCAGTACTTTGGGTCTAGAGGACCAGGGTTGGAAAACTGCTAAAATGACTGACAGTCAGATCTAATTAAGTCTGCTTTCACAAATGAGTTAAGGTGGAGTAAAAATAAACCAAATCACCAAAAGAAAAACTTCACATTTTTACAAACTTGGGCACATGGGAAAAAAAAAAGCACCTAATTCTTCAGTAACATCAGATCGGTCCAACTCAACCCTGCTGTTCTGACTGAATGGCTGTAGCGTGACTCAGCTGGCATAGGTTTTTACTTTAAACGTGGCTCATTATTCCCACATATTTCCTTCACTTCCAATTACAGCTGTGATCCCAGTCATAACAGCATGACCTGAAAAGACGACAGTGCCTCTGAGCCCTCCTCTAATGAGAGGCATATTTTCCATGCCTGCAGATTACTGGGCTGCTTAGCTCCAGGACTGGATAGTTGGAATACTTGCATGATGGCTTGTATGCTGCAGTCGGGCCCCTCTGTCTGCACCTCAAACCGCAGCACATCTTTGGTACGCACCTTGCCCTGCGAGTACAACATGCAGCACTGGACATCCCTCTGCATCTGCACGCCTTTACCTTAAAATCAGAGAAGAGATGGAAAGGAAGAAACTTGACAAAGTGAGAGAATCCACTTTTCCCAATGTCTCATCTTATGTCAGCTGAAGCGGATGTTAGATTCTGTTTGATCCTAAATTAGATTGTTCAAGAGAAACGAGGAATGAGTGCACAAATTACATCCGTAAAATGTCTTTTCAAGTTGTTCTGCATGTTTTTCCCCCAAACGAGATGTTATCTCTGTTGAACCACAGTATAATCAGACATGCACATAACTGGTACTCATGGTGCTTGTATGTGCTATAAATAAATTATGGACAGCAGAAAATACAAGGGAAGCATTTCAGAGGAGGAAAGCAATGACAGATTGCAGGAAAAGTGTTTCCCTCTGTGTGCTGTCCGCTGTGCATCAATGATTTTTAGCACACACGAGCATGAGTACCAGTTATGTGCACCCCTGAGTATAACTGTACACATGAATGCACACACAAGAATGTGAGAGGAATTAGAGACATCCATCCGACTGTGCTGCCAAACATGGCAGTGGGGAGATACAAAGTCAGAGAAAGATACACACACACGCACAGGATGAGGCTGATGTCCATAATACATCTCAACAAAATAAAGTGTGAAAGCCGCAGCAGTGGCAGCAACAAAATGGGACACTGCTCCTTTGTTATGCCACGCCATTCCCAATCTCATCACTTGCATTCCCAAAAAACATGATGAGTGAGGTGTGATTTCAGAAGCCTCCAGTGTTCTGCCCCCTCTGTTTACATCCCCGGTGCTGCTGCTGCTGCTATCCATCCTCTCTCCGCCATCTCTCGCTACCACCTGCAGGGTGCATGAACGCCTCACACCACACACACACACACACACACACGTGCATCTTACCTTCCACAGATGCCAAGAGGATAACAGTCAGAGAAATAACAGTCAAGATCTGCAGCATGAACATGGTGAGGCTGGCAGAGAGGACGATGATCCACTCTGTCACCTCTCCCTCTATGGCTGCCTCTCTTATAATACTCCCTCCCTCTCTTCATACCTCCCTGCCCATCTCTCACTCGCTTTTTTTGTCTTATGCTGTTTTCCCTCCCTCACATTTATCCACTTTCTTCTCATTCAACTCCCAGACTCAGGTGCCTTCTTCATTCTCTCTTTCTTAGCTTCACTTTTCATGTTCATCGTACTCAATCTCAGGATAGCAAACAGCCTCCGCCTTCAGAAAAGTGTTGCATCCTTTCAGGCACCGTCTGTATGATGTTTGTCTTAAGCAGGGGTAGCCCATGGCATAGGCGATATAGGCGTTTGCCTAGGGTGCAAAGCACCAGGAGGAGCCCCACAAGAAAGTTTTTTTAAGTGCCTCCTCTTGTCATTCTACATTGAGCGGAGGTGCAAGTGTTGATCAAGATGCAGCAAACACAAGGTAACAGTTTGTTTGGTTTGCATGTAAAATCTGACTTCTGAAGTGCTGCATAAGTGAGTCAGTGAAGTTTTTATCAGATGTGGAAAAACACGAAATTATACTTCTCACGCGTATGGATGTGCACAGCCCAGTCATGCTATTTTTTTCACGATTCCTTCACGAAATGAATTACTTTTGCGTGACACGGTCATCTTTGGTTTACTAATTTTAACCCTAATCCCCCCCCCCCCCCCAATGCCACTCCAAATTGTGTGTGTGCATGTGTTTGCTATTTTGGATTTGGGGTTGATTAAAGGTACAGCCTGCAGAATTTAGTTTTTTTTTTGTTTTTTAATAGTATTCATAACCATGTGTTAGTGTATAATTCCCTGAAACAACAAATCAATGTGTTTTCATGATCTTAAAAGGAGCCACTGACATGACAGCGGGCCCCTCATGAAGGCCACCATGTTGATACCACAGCTCAAAGGGGACATACCGTTACGTTTGCATTTTGTATCATGGACGGAAGATGAAATACGAAGAAGAGGAATCTGTGGTTTCTCCCCTACACACCATCTACTGGTTGTGAGTGCAGGCTAACAAGTTGGAGAATGCTAATTTTTGTGAAATGGAGGATTATACATATTGCTTCACAAAACAGAAAGCAAGGGAGCAAAAACATGAAGAGAAACAAAATTATGACCAGCGATGGCATAATGCATTTTACAACCTCACCACTAGATGACACTAAATCCTACACTGTATCTTCTACACTCACCGGTCACTGTATTAGGTACACCTTGCTAGCACTGGGTTTGACCCCCCCCCCCCCCCTTTTTGCCTTCAGAACTGTCTTAATTCTTCATAGCATAGATTCAACAAAGTGTTGGAAATGTTACTCAGAGATGTTGGTCCATACTGACATAAAAGCATCACGTAGTTGCCCATTCAGCCAATCTGCCCATTCTCATCTCACCTCTGACATGAAAAAGGCATTTTTGTCCACACAACTGCCGCTCACTGGATATCTTCTCTTTTTCATACCATTCTCTGTAAACCTGAGGGATGGTTGCGTGTGAAAATCCCAGCAGATCAGCAGTTTCTGAAATACTACAAGCAGTCCCTCTGGCACCAACAACAACACGTTTGTTCATTCACTCATCTTCAACCGCTTACTCCAATTAAGGGTCACAGGGGCTGGAGCCTATCCCAGCAATCCTAGGGACAGGTAGGGTATACACTAGACAACACATCAGTCTGTATGCCATGTTCAAAATCACTTAAATCCCATTTCTTCCCCATTCTGATGCTCTGTTTGAACTTCAGCAAGCCGTCTTCACCACATCTATGTTGAGCCCCACGTCGCTTTTCCGTTAGAGACCTTTACTTAAGTACTTTTTGATCACCTCTTTTATGTATTTGTTTGGCTACATATTTTAGTTTTAAGGGTTTTTGGGTACTTGGATTTGTATTTTGGTTCTTTAGGGTTTGACACCTTTTCTTGTAATTTATATGTTTTTTCCTTTCCTCACCTTCCATACATTCGAGTTTTTACTACCTTCCTGTTTGCCACATGACCTTTGACCCTGTCACACATCAGTCCTCCATTTTGCTCAGACAGTTCCACATGTGCACTTCCTCCTTCTTCCTCCTAACCCTGATTTCCACATGCACGTGTTGTTCCTGTCTCTTTAGTTAAGTGCACCTGTGCTGAGTTTATCGTTTGCTAGTTAAACCCTCACTTGTTCCCTGCTTCTTGTGGGTTCATTCACTCTTATTTTTTTGTGTTGCCTGGCTGTGACTATTTGCGCTTTGCCATTATCCATGTTCCGACGTTACCCTGTGTTAAATTGGTTCTCAGTAAATTAGTATTTTCTTTTGTGTGAGTTACCTTCTTGAGCACTGCCACCTGGTCCCTGCTGTTAGTCCCCTTTTAGTTTGGGCAGCTCTTGGAGTTTTGTTTGTACTTTGATCATGCATTTTCAGCATTGCTTTTGGACTGTGTTTTCACTGTTGTTTGGTAGAAATAAATCACTTGTGTTTTTCACTTACCATCCTCTTCTGGTTTCTGCCTTGCATTTTGGGTTCCATCAGACTTTGCTTAAACCATGACACTGTCATTCTACTGTGCATCTCACTGCTGTCACTCTATCCTTATACATGTCCTGCACTACCCTCACATACTTCTCTGCCACTCTACACTTCCTCATGCAATACCACAACTTTTCTCTTGGCACCCTGTTATAAGCTTTCTCTAAATCCACAAATACACAGTGTAACTCCTTCTGGCCTCCTCTATATTTCTCAATCAGTACTCTCAGAGCAAACATTGCATCGTAGTGCTCTTTCTCGACATGAACCCATATTGCTCCTCACTGATCTTCACCACGCTGGGGCTGATCAACTATATGCCTCTGTAGTTACTGCAGCTCTGCACATCACCCTTATTCTTAAAAATAGGAACCAGCACACTTCATCTCCACCCCTCAGGCATCCTCTCACTTTCCAAGATTTTATTAAACAATCTGGTTAGACTGCCATCTCTGCAAGACATTTCCATGCATCCACTGGAATCAAATCAAAATCAATTTTATTTATATAGCGCCAAATCACAACAACAGTTGCCTCAAGGCGCTTTATATTGCAAGGCAAAAGCCATACAATAATTACAAAAAAACCCTAACGGTCAAAACGACCCCTATGAGCAAGCACTTGGCGACAGTGGGAAGGAAAAACTCCCTTTTAACAGGAAGAAACCTCCAGCAGAACCAGGCTCAGGGAGGGGCAGTCTTCTGCTGGGACTGGTTGGGGCTGAGGGGAGAGAATCAGGAAAAAGACATGCTGTGGAAGACAGCAGAGATCAATTACTAATGATTAAATGCAGAGTGGTGCATACAGAGCAAAAAGAGAAAGAAACACTCAGTGCATCATGGGAACCCCCCAGCAGTCTAAGTCTATAGCAGCATAACTAAGGGATGGTTCAGGGTCACTTGATCCAGCCCTAACTATAAGCTTTAGCAAAAAGGAAAGTTTTAAGCCTAATCTTAAAAGTAGAGAGGGTGTCTGTCTCCCTGATCCGAATTGGGAGCTGGTTCCACAGGAGAGGAGCCTGAAAGCTGAAGGCTCTGCCTCCCATTCTACTCTTAAAAACCCTAGGAACTACAACTAAGCCTGCAGTCTGAGAGCGAAGCGCTCTATTGGGGTGATATGGTACTATGAGGTCCCTAAGATAAGATGGGACCTGATTATTCAAAACCTTAAATTCTATTCTAGAATTAACAGGAAGCCAATGAAGAGAGGCCAATATGGGTGAGATATGCTCTCTCCTTCTAGTCCCCGTTAGTACTCTAGCTGCAGCATTTTGAATTAACTGAAGGCATTTCAGGGAACTTTTAGGACAACCTGACAATAATGAATTACAATAGTCTAGCCTAGAGGAAATAAATGCATGAATTAGTTTTTCAGCATCACTCTGAGACAAGACCTTTCTAATTTTAGAGATGTTGCGCAAATGTCATCTGGACCAACTGCCTTTCCACTCTTCATCCTTTTCATAGCTGCCCTCACTTCATCCTTACTTATCCCTTGTAGCCTGCTTCAATTAAATTCATTTCATTTATAAGCGCCAAATCACAACAAAGTTGCCTAAAGGCGCTTCACACAAGTAAGGTCTAACCTTACAAACCCCTAGGTGACACTGGTAAGGGAAATACTCTCTCTGATGATTTGAGGAAGAAACTTCAAGCAGACCAGACTCAAAGGCCATGCTCAGGGCCATGCTACCAACAAAACTGACAATACAAATATACAGGAAAATTTTGGAGTCCATGCTGGTGCACAGGATGGGAGGCCTGCAGAAGAAGACACCCACTCTCATCTTTGGATGGAGCCACACCTCAAAATAGTGAGATTAGCAATCTCACTATTTATTAGTGAGATTGCATCAGAATTTTGGCTCTCTGTTGGGACTGTTTACACAGAGACTGCTACCTGCTGCTTTGGACTTGAACTAACAGTCTTTTTCAAGACTTTTTTACTTTTTTTTAACTTTTTTACTGTGCTCCAACGCCTAAGGAAGACCTAACGGTCGAAACATCGCGACGGAGCACTTTTATCAGCTAACTTTCATTAGCGTTGGCAAGCTAACTAGCTTGCTAACGCTTTCGTTTTTATTTTTTATATTTTATTTTAGCACCGTTGTCGTGCGTTCGCTGTTGTCGTGCGTTGCCTGTGCTGCTTCATGGCCTGTTTGGTGCCTTGATTGGGGCACTCCTTCTGCTGAATCACCTCTGGATTATTTGCACATTATTCACTTTGTGTGTTTTTGGGAATCCGCTAGCTTAGTGCAGCTACTAGCTCTTAGCCGATTTAGCATGGCGGCTTCTCCTGTCTCTCCCGCACTTTTCTGCTCTGGGTGTGAAATGTTTAGTTATTCCTCGGCCTCCTTTAGCAGTAACGGTACTTGTAATAAGTGCAGCTTATTCGTAGCTTTGGAGGCCAGGCTGGGCGAATTGGAGGCTCGGCTCCGCACCGTGGAAAATTCTACAGCTAGCCAGGCCCCTGTAGTCGGTGCGGACCAAGGTAGCTTAGCCGCCGTTAGTTCCCCCCTGGCAGATCCCGGGCAGTCAGGAAAGCAGGCTGACTGGGTGACTGTGAGGAGGAAGCGTAGCCCTAAACAGAAGCCCCGTGTACACCGTCAACCCGTTCACATCTCTAACCGTTTTTCCCCACTCGACGATACACCCGCCGAGGATCAAACTTTGGTTATTGGCGACTCTGTTTTGAGAAATGTGAAGTTAGCGACACCAGCAACCATTGTCAATTGTCTTCCAGGGGCCAGAGCAGGCGACATCGAAGGACATTTGAAATTGCTGGCTAAGGCTAAGCGTAAATTTGGTAAGATTGTAATTCACGTCGGCAGTAATGACACTCGGTTACGCCAATCGGAGGTCACTAAAATTAACATTAAATCGGTGTGTAACTTTGCAAAAACAATGTCGGACTCTGTTGTTTTCTCTGGGCCCCTCCCCAATCAGACCGGGAGTGACATGTTTAGCCGCATGTTCTCCTTGAATTGCTGGCTATCTGAGTGGTGTCCAAAAAATGAGATGGGCTTCATTGATAATTGGCAAAGCTTCTGGGGAAAACCTGGTCTTGTTAGGAGAGACGGCATCCATCCCACTTTAGAGGGAGCAGCTCTCATTTCTAGAAATCTGGCCAATTTTTTTGGATCCTCCAAACTGTGACTGTCTAGCGTTGGGACCAGGAGGCAGAGCTGTGGTCTTATACACCTCTCTGCAGCTTCTCTCCCCCTGCCATCCCCTCATTACCCCATCCCCGTAGAGACGGTGCCTGCTCCCAGACTACCAATAACCAGCAAAAATCTATTTAAGCATAAAAATTCAAAAAGAAAAAATAATATAGCACCTTCAATTGCACCACAGACTAAAACAGTTAAATGTGGTCTATTAAACATTAGGTCTCTCTCTTCTAAGTCCCTGTTGGTAAATTATATAATAATTGATCAACGTATTGATTTATTCTGCCTAACAGAAACCTGGTTACAGCAGGATGAATATGTTAGTTTAAATGAGTCAACACCCCCGAGTCACACTAACTGTCAGAATGCTCGTAGCACGGGCCGGGGTGGAGGATTAGCAGCAATCTTCCATTCCAGCCTATTAATTAATCAAAAACCTAGACAGAGCTTTAATTCATTTGAAAGCTTGTCTCTTAGTCTTGTCCATCCAAATTGGAAGTCCCAAAAACCAGTTTTATTTGTTATTATCTATCGTCCACCTGGTCGTTACTGTGAGTTTCTCTGTGAATTTTCAGACCTTTTGTCTGACTTAGTGCTTAGCTCAGATAAGATAATTATAGTGGGCGATTTTAACATCCACACAGATGCTGAGAATGACAGCCTCAACACTGCATTTAATCTATTATTAGACTCTATCGGCTTTGCTCAAAAAGTAAATGAGTCCACCCACCACTTTAATCATATTTTAGATCTTGTTCTGACTTATGGTATGGAAATAGAAGACTTAACAGTATTCCCTGAAAACTCCCTTCTGTCTGATCATTTTTTAATAACATTTACATTTACCCTGTTGGACTACCCTGCAGTGGGGAATAAGTTTCATTACACTAGAAGTCTTTCAGAAAGCGCTGTAACTAGGTTTAAGGATATGATTCCTTCTTTATGTTCTCTAATGTCATATACCAACACAGAGCAGAGTAGCTACCTAAACTCTGTAAGGGAGTTAGAGTATCTCGTCAATAGTTTTACATCCTCATTGAAGACAACTTTGGATGCTGTAGTTCCTCTGAAAAAGAGAGCTTTAAATCAGAAGTGTCTGACTCCGTGGTATAACTCACAAACTCGTAGCTTAAAGCAGATAACCCGCAAGTTGGAGAGGAAATGGCGTCTCACTAATTTAGAAGATCTTCACTTAGCCTGGAAAAAGAGTTTGTTGCTCTATAAAAAAGCCCTCCGTAAAGCTAGGACATCTTTCTACTCATCACTAATTGAAGAAAATAAGAACAACCCCAGGTTTCTTTTCAGCACTGTAGCCAGGCTGACAAAGAGTCAGAGCTCTATTGAGCTGAGTATTCCATTAACTTTAACTAGTAATGACTTCATGACTTTCTTTGCTAACAAAATTTTGACTATTAGAGAAAAAATTACTCATAACCATCCCAAAGATGTATCGTTATCTTTGGCTGCTTTCAGTGATGCCGGTATTTGGTTAGACTCTTTCTCTCCGATTGTTCTGTCTGAGTTATTTTCATTAGTTACTTCATCAAAACCATCAACATGTTTATTAGACCCCATTCCTGCCAGGCTGCTCAAGGAAGTCCTACCATTATTTAATGCTTCAATCTTAAATATGATCAATCTATCTTTGTTAGTTGGTTATGTACCACAGGCCTTTAAGGTGGCAGTAATTAAACCATTACTTAAAAAGCCATCATTTGACCCAGCTATCTTAGCTAATTATAGGCCAATCTCCAACCTTCCTTTTCTCTCAAAGATTCTTGAGAGGGTAGTTGTAAAACAGCTAACTGATCACCTGCAGAGGAATGGTCTATTTGAAGAGTTTCAGTCAGGTTTTAGAATTCATCATAGTACAGAAACAGCATTAGTGAAGGTTACAAATGATCTTCTTATGGCTTCGGACAGTGGACTTATCTCTGTGCTTGTTCTGTTGGACCTCAGTGCTGCTTTTGATACTGTTGACCATAAAATTTTATTACAGAGATTAGAGCATGTCATAGGTATTAAGGGCACTGCGCTGCGGTGGTTTGAATCATATTTGTCTAATAGATTACAGTTTGTTCATGTAAATGGGGAATCTTCTTCACAGACTAAAGTTAATTATGGAGTTCCACAAGGGTCTGTGCTAGGACCAATTTTATTCACTTTATACATGCTTCCCTTAGGCAGTATTATTAGACGGTATTGCTTAAATTTTCATTGTTACGCAGATGATACCCAGCTTTATCTATCCATGAAGCCAGAGGATACACACCAATTAGCTAAACTGCAGGATTGTCTTACAGACATAAAGACATGGATGACCTCTAATTTCCTGCTTTTAAACTCAGATAAAACCGAAGTTATTGTACTTGGCCCCACAAATCTTAGAAGCATGGTGTCTAACCAGATCGTTACTCTGGATGGCATTTCCCTGATCTCTAGTAATACTGTGAGAAATCTTGGAGTCATTTTTGATCAGGATATGTCATTCAAAGCGCATATTAAACAAATATGTAGGACTGCCTTTTTGCATTTACGCAATATCTCTAAAATCAGAAAGGTCTTGTCTCAGAGTGATGCTGAAAAACTAATTCATGCATTTATTTCCTCTAGGCTGGACTATTGTAATTCATTATTATCAGGTTGTCCTAAAAGTTCCCTAAAAAGCCTTCAGTTGGTTCAGAATGCTGCAGCTAGAGTACTGACGGGGACTAGCAGGAGAGAGCATATCTCACCCGTGTTGGCCTCTCTTCATTGGCTTCCTGTTAATTCTAGAATAGAATTTAAAATTCTTCTTCTTACTTATAAGGTTTTGAATAATCAGGTCCCATCTTATCTTAGGGACCTCGTAGTACCATATTACCCCATTAGAGCGCTTCGCTCTCAGACTGCGGGCTTACTTGTGGTTCCTAGGGTTTGTAAGAGTAGAATGGGAGGCAGAGCCTTCAGCTTTCAGGCTCCTCTCCTGTGGAACCAGCTCCCAATTCAGATCAGGGAGACAGATACCCTCTCTACTTTTGAGATTAGGCTTAAAACTTTCCTTTTCGCTAAGGCTTATAGTTAGGGCTGGATCGGGTGACCCTGGACCATCCCTTGGTTATGTTGCTTTAGACGTAGACTGTGGGGGGGGTTCCCATGATGCACTGTTTCTTTCTCTTTTTGCTCCGTATGCATCACTCTGCATTTAATCATTAGTGATCGATCTCTGCCCCCCTTCTCGGCATGTCTTTTTCCTGGTTCTTTCCCTCAGCCCCAACCAGTCTCAGCAGAAGACTGCCCCTCCCTGAGCCTGGTTCTGCTGGAGGTTTCTTCCTGTTAAAAGGGAGTTTTTCCTTCCCACTGTGGCCAAGTGCTTGCTCATAGGGGGTTGTTTTGACCGTTGGGGTTTTTCATAATTATTGTATGGCCTTGCCTTACAATATGGAGCGCCTTGGGGCAACTGTTTGTTGTGATTTGGCGCTATATAAGAAAAAAGTTGATTGAGTTGATTGAAACAGAGAGGAAAAAAAACAAACAGAATCCAGCAGTAGAAAGACAACAAATACAGTATAATTTTTCAGCATTAAGCAACAAGAAACACAGAAAAAATACTAAGGTGATTGCTGGCCACTAGCCCTAAGCTTCACTAAAAGACCCAGACTTCAGATAAAGTTGAGGCCGTGGCCCGCTCTGTTTACGAATAAAATGAATTTAAAAGGGTAGAAAGCATAGTAACATACTATGCCAGTATGCTAGCCATACAAAAGGGAAAATAAGTGCGTCTTAAGTCTGGACTTGAAAGTCTCTACAGAATCTGACTGTTTTATTGACACAGGGAGATCATTCCACATGAAGCAGCAGGACTTTCGTGGCCGGGACGACGGTGGGGGATCGAACCCACACGGCTCGTACCAAAAGACCGTTCCTCTACCAGGTCAGCCAAAGGGGAACTCCCCGTTAGCCAAGCTAGCGGGAACGTCTTTTCAATTGGGACCCGGAACTTTCATCCCACTACACATCTCCCTACCATTTTTGACTTCATCCCGAAGTCACAGGTGCATGTTAGCATACTCTGTGATCCACATCCTGTTCGTGACGCCAGATTGAAGCAGCAGGACCTTCATGGCCGGGACGACGGTGGGGGATCGAACCTACGCGGCTCACACCAAAAGACTGTTCCTCTACCAGGTCAGCCAAAGGGGAACTCCCCATTAGCCAAGCTAGCGGGAACGTCTTTTCAATTGGGACCCAGGACTTTCATCCCGCTACACACAGAACAGGGGCACAATAAGAGAAAGCTCTGTGACCCACAGACTTTTTGTTCACTCAAGGGACACAAAGTGGTCCTGCACCCTGAGAATGCAGAGCCCGGGCCAGTACAAAGGGTTTAATTAGGTCAGCTGAGTAGGGAGGTGCCAGTCCGTGAATAAATTTCTAGGTTAATAGCAGAACCTTAAAACCTGATCTCACAGGGACAGGAAGCCAGTGAAGAGATGCCAAAATGGGTGTAATGTGGTCAAACTTTCTGCTTGTCAGAGTTTAAAAGCAGGAAAGTGCTAGACATCCAGCTTTTCACTGATGCAAGGCAATCTTCTCAGGATTTTATGTGGCTGAGATTACAGCAGTTATCGGCATGTATAACTGAGTATCATCAGCATAGCATCCATCCATCCATTTTCTTCCGCTTCATCCGAGGTTGGGTCGCGGGGGCAGCAGCTCAATCAAAGCCGCCCAGACCTCATGATCTGCACACACCTCCCCCAGCTCTTCTGGGGGAACCCTGAGGCGTTCCCAAGCCAGCTGCAAGACGTAGTCCCTCCAGCGTGTCTTGGGTCTTCCCCAGGGCCTCCTACTGATGGGACGTGCCCGGAACACCTCTTCAGCGAGGCGTCCAGGGGGCATCCGAAAAAGATGCCCGAGCCACCTCAGCTGGCACCTTTCGACGTGGAGGAGCAGCGGCTCGACTCCAAGCTCTCCTGAGTGGCCGAGCTCCTCACCCTATCTCTAAGGGAGCGCCCAGCCACCCTGCAGAGGAAACTCTTCTTGTCCACTTGTACTCGCGATCTTGTTCTTTCAGTTATGAGCCAAATCTCATGACCATAGGTGAGGGTCGGAACGTAGATCGATCGGTAAATCGAGAGCTTTGCCATCATCAGCACAGCAATGAAAGGTAATACCAAAACACTGCAATATGTGCCCAAGGGGTGCTATATAAAGGGACAAAAGTAAGGTGGTCCATGAGCTGCTGTGAAACTATCTTTTCCAGAATTTTAGAGCAAAATGACAGATTTGATATCAGCCTATAGTTTTTCAATGTACTAAGGTCAAGATTAGATTTCTTAAGTAATGGTTTAATCAATGCAGAGATGAAACATTTAGGAACGGATCCAGAGGTTCATAATAATTTCCAGTGCAGCTGGCCCAAGAGTGGTCCACAGGTCCTTAAACAGTTTTGTTGGCATTGGATCAAATAAGCAGGTTGTGCTTTTAATAGACGTTACGGGTTTCATCAGCACACCCAGTGAGATACTATCAAATTCTGCACATCTCTGAAATACCTCAGTGATGGCACCGACCTCAATAGCAGGGTGTAGTGGCTGGGCTAAGGCATGCTGGGATATGTTTAACCTAATGTTGTCTATTTTCTTCTCAAAGTAATCTAACAAATCTTGTGCTGTAAAAAGAGAGTGAACTACAGGTGGTTGTCCATGAATAAGTGTTGCCACCATGTCGAACAAGAACTTTGAGTTATGTTTGTTTATGTTGATCAAATCAGAGTAATTACTGAACCAAGGTGACTGTGTTTTGGGGGTGGCGTGGTTTTTAATATAGATGGCGCAATCATGTCGAGTGTAATTTTGAGCGCTGAGTTTAAACTGTCCACAAGACTGTCTACTGAGTAGGCATTTTCCAAACGTGAAGCTAAGATATCAGACAGTCTAGCTTTGAGTTCAGTCATTGTTGAGGAGTTGATGTGTCACGGCAATGATAAATAAGGCTGTTCCACTAAATACGGCAGCGAAACTGTAAACCTAATAAGTGAGTGATCAGAGACCACTGATGCAAGAGGCATGATGTCAATATTTGTAACAGCAATACCATGTGTGCAAACCAAATCCAGGATATTTCCACTAATGTGCATTGAATCCTGAATGCATTGCTGGAATCCTAATACATCCATAATTTCCATAAGTGATTTGGAGAGGATCAGAAGGCTTATTTATATGAATGTTGAAGTCACCAATAATCAAAATGTTTTCTGCAGTAGTTGGCAAGTTAGAGATAAACTCACCAAATTCATCTAATGGCCTGGTCACACGGCATACAACGATTCCTCAACGAAGTTAAAAAAAAAGGAAAAAGTCACAAATCATCAAGAAAAGGTGGACGAATGAGCTTTTGGCTTTCCCCATCACCGAATAGCCTGCGAATCAAGAGCGCAAAAGGAATGAAAGAGGAACAAAGTTTCTGAAATCTCTCAATGTATGCATTCTGTTGTGTGTAGCCCTTGCTGCACTCCGGCCTGCATTTTTTTGTTTGTTTGTTTTTTCCATTGCAGAAATGTGCTCCGTTCTCAAAAGGGTAAAGCAAACAGCACTCAGGTTTCCAGATGTACAGTGGGACACACTGCATCCTTATCAGGGCTGGGAATATCAGATCACAAAGTTCAGAGTCCTTCTGTGCCCCCCCCCCCCAAAAAAAGTAGAAAATATTGCCATTTAAAGTCACAAGCAAACTTAAACTTCCCATCTCTTATTTCAGCACTGAGAGCAAGACAGAGGGAGGGAGAGGGAGGGAGAGAGAGAGCAAGAGACATAGCGCTGTCGCTCTGCCTTTTTTCCAAAACCCTGGTGTTTCTGATCGCCTATCAAAGCGGTTCACACGTGAATGTCCACTGCTGCTGAAACCTTTTTCACACTTGATGCTCAAAGTCACGCTTCTGTAAACTGCCACCTGGTTTGCACAATCCGAAGCGCAGTTCAGTATGAGAGATCACCGCAGACACCACAAAACATTATTACGTCATGTCGGCCCTCAGTAGCACCAAGACAATGAGGCTGATCATGCACCTGCAAAGCCCCCCTGCTGCGAACAAATACACAGCCATCAAGATCACCTCCTTAAAACTTTTCAACTGTCAGACGCTGAAAGGGCCAGCAGGCTCTTCTCTCTGCACGGACTGGAGGACAGCAAGCCCTCAGAGGTCATGGACAGAATGCTACAGCTGCTGAGATGACGTCAGCCGGACTTTTTGTGCAGCAAGTCCCTCCTCAGGTGCTCGCAGCGCTGGCCAACATCACGATCACGGACTGCCATGCACTGGTGTAGGAGGCCGACAAATTCTTCCTGGCTGGTCAGCACCATGGCATGACAGCAGCCACACTCGCCCCATCACACGCAGCAGCAGAAGCCCCACACCACACACCAACTGCATCTCTCCTCCACAGCAGCGCTCACAAACCGGCTTCTGTATATGTGAAAACATTCAGCTGGTCGAACAAAGTCCAACTAAACGCTAACGTTACAAAAACTAAGCAAACGATAAAAAAAATGTCAAGAATGACAGCAAAATGAAATACGGACGAATTGAGGTTTTCGGTAGCATTCATTCAAATTTAAAAATTCTGACGGAATGCCAGGTGCAGGAACGAAGCTGTGTGAAGGTTAAATGATGTCAATGAAAGTCCAGATTTCTTGTTTTTCATTTGGACTTCGTTGCCTATCATTAAGTGCCGTGTGACTGAGCCATAAGAATTCAGAGTATGCCAGAGTGACAGTGACAAAGTAATATGGCTTATTTTTATTCTTGTGACCTTGGCAATACGTAGCATCATGGGCAGAGTGGAGAATCAGATGTTCAAACAAATTATATTTGTGACCCCCAACAGCTAATAAACTAAACCTAGATTTCTAAATAAGAGCAACACTCCCTCCTTGCTTCGCATCATGAGGAATGTGACTAAATGTGTACGCCAGTGGGCAGGCCTTATTTAAGGGAGGACAGCTTTAGGTTTAAGGCAGGATTCACATAATGGTGATCCATAATTAGATCATTAATCAACAGTGATTTTGAGGACAGTGATCTTATGTTCATGAGACCCAGACTAAGGACCTCAGTGGGGTTGACAGTTGGACTGTTTGGATTTAGGGGTGGTTCCAGAATAGCATATATAAGATGCCTGGAAGTAGGTTTAAGTTTGAGACATTCCAAGCAGGTTGTAGGCAGCAGACCCAAAATATTTGATTTTGCTGGAACAGCCAGCGGGCCATCCTCAATTTCAATGTCATCCAGTGTATGGGTATTAAAATGCAAAGCATATCCTCTATGATTTTTATGGACACATCTACAGAAACAACCACAGTCTCAACTGGATGAATTTCCCTCCCTGCCACATAAAGTGCACTATCACCATAGTGGACTTCCACTAATTTCCCCGCTAAGCTAATGGATTCCACAGCCACATTCATCATAAGCCTTGCAGGGTCTCTAATTACCTGCTCCATGGCCTGCTGTAAAGTCCTAATGCTACCCTCCCTGTAGAGCTCTATCTATGTTCGCAGACAAGATGGCAGCACCTTCCCCAGTAGGGTGAAGGCTGTCCAGCATGCCATGGCAGCCCCAAAATGAAGGCCAGTTATCTATTAAAGCCTTGCTGTCTACAAAATTGCGCCAGCCACCTATTTAACAATGTACCTGAGAGGGGAGGGGACCAGAGACTATTAACTGATGCTGACACATCTTTCTGGCAAGGTCACAAGTCCTCTCTATGTCCATTTTTGTGACCCCAGAATGCTTTATTCTAACATCATTGGCAAAACATGAATAACTATGTGGCTGTATCTAGTGTCATGTTCCTAAGCCACCAATAGACCCAATACAACTCTAACGTAATTAAGCTTCCGTGGCTTTGACTGAAAAGGCAGTGTATGCAAATCACAACTTTATGGCACAGTATTAAGGGTGATGGGTGGATGGTTGGGGGTGGGGGAGCTGGAGCCTATCCCAGCAGTCACTGGGCAAGAGGCAGTGTACAATCTAATAACAAAGGTAGTCTATCATACGGCCACATATAGACAGACAAACACATTCACAGCTACAGTCCATTTAAAGTTTCCAATTCTCCTAATCTGTATGTCTTTGGAAGTGGGAGGAAACTGGAGCACCTGGAGGGAGCCCACACGAACACGAGGAGGACATGCAAACTTCACAAAGCAAGGACCATGTGGGAAGTGATCCCACAACCTTATTGCTGTGAGGCAACAATGTTAACCACCAAGACACCCAAGAGGAAAAACATTAAAAGGAAAAAGGAAACATGAAATTGAATCTAGCTTTGTGGTTTACATTGCTGCAAATGTTCTCTCCATCATATTCCATATTAAGATGTGTTGGAAGAAGTCTGACATGGTGGCACATTGAATTTGGGTACTTTTTTGCAACAATAATACATACTTTATACCACATTAACAAGCGTGCCGCCTTGCCGGTACTGCCTTTTTGAAGTTACTCAGAACTCCACTTCTCCAACACTAATGGAATCCTATTAAAAACGTTTCCAAAAAGGATGGGGTGGGGAGGGAACCCATCTGTGAAGCAAAGAACATTCATAATGGTTACAAATGAAAAGAAATCACACTTTAATAGTTTTGACATTAATGCAGTTTTAAAGAACAAACAAGAGAAATGTATTTTGGTGGCACAATGTTGAAATTATTAGTAGTTTCTCAAGTTATGAAATATTGTTCTTGACTTTTATGTACTCATAGTGAGACTCATTTTCTTTGGTGAAAAACGATATGTCCTTGCGGCAGACTTTACTATTGAACAAATTATCCTTTGGCCCCTGAATCATTCAGTGGAAAAATAAAACAGTCAACTAGTTAACAAGATTATCTTTACAGCATATTTTACTCTGTGTAGGCAGTCCCCACTTACACACACACACTTTTTTAAAACTGTTCCAACCTCTCAGCCCTTTCAGTCCAGCCACAAACTCCCAACTGAATTTAGATCTGGACTAAACTACGAGGTCTGTCCATAAAGTATCGTACCTTCTTATTTTTTTCAAAAACTATATGGATTTCATTCATATGTTTTTACGTCAGACATGCTTGAACCCTCGTGCGCATGCGTGAGTTTTTCCATGCCTGTCGGTGACGTCATTCGCCTGTGAGCACGCCTTGTGGAACGAGTGGTCCCGCCCCCTCGTCGGATTTTCATTGTCTGGAAATGGCGGAATGAAAAGGACTTTTTTTCCATCAGAATTTTTTCAGAAGCTGTTAGAGACTGGCACCTGGAAACCATTCGAAAAATTTATCTGGCTTTCAGTGAAAATTTTACGGGCTTCACAGAGAATAAGGACTTTAACTACAGGTTTAAGGACCCCTTTAAAGGACGGTCGGTGCGCCGCGCTGTGAGCTGCGACGATGCGGCACAAACCACTGGATCATTTCTAAGCTGATGGCTCTGTGGATACGAGACCGTCGTGTGCTCTTTCTCTGGTTATCACAAGACCTGGACATCAGCCATTTTCTGGCAGATTTCACTTTTAACAAGAGATTTTGTCATGGAAAGCCGCGCGGAGGCTTCGCGCGTCACGACCGATTCGCTGATGAAGCGAGACAAAGGAACACCTCCGTTTCAGAGTGTTAGAGGACAAGTTGGGACATGTCCAGCTCTCCACAAGTTCTTTTATACTCACTCGACTGGTAAGCACTGAAAGCCGAGATAGACATGTCCCAACTTGTCCTCTAACACTCCGAAACGGAGGTGTTCCTTTGTCTCGCTTCATCAGCGAATCGGTCGTGACGCATGAAGCCTCCGCGCGGCTTTCCATGACAAAATCTCTTGTTAAAAGTGAAATCTGCCGGAAAATGGCTGATGTCCAGGTCTTGTGATAACCAGAGAGAGCACACGACGGTCTCGTATCCACAGAGCCATCAGCTTAGAAATGATCCAGTGGTTTGTGCCGCATTGTCGCAGCTCGCAGCGCGGCGCACCGACCGTCCTTTAAAGGGGTCCTTAAACCTGTAGTTAAAGTCCTTATTCTCTGTGACCCCGTAAAATTTTCACTGAAAGCCAGATAAATTTTTCGAATGGTTTCCAGGTGCCAGTCTCTAACAGCTTCTGAAAAAATTCTGATGGAAAAAAAGTCCTTTTCATTCCGCCATTTCCAGACAATGAAAATCCGACGAGGGGGCGGGACCACTCCTTCCACAAGGCGTGCTCACAGGCGAATGACGTCACCGACAGGCGTGGAAAAACTCATGCATGCGCACGAGGGTTCAAGCATGTCTGATGTAAAAACATATGAATGAAATCCATATAGTTTTTGAAAAAAATAAAAAGGTACGATACTTTATGGACAGACCTCGTACTCCAGGACATGAATTTGGATGTCTTTAAAGCACTCCACTGTAGATCTGATTTCACTGTCCGACTAGAAAATATTTTCACAAATCACAGCTTTCACACAGAAAGCTTCAGGTTTTCCTCCTTGGACTTTGCACTCATTTGACCTTTTAACTTCAAAAACCTGAGAGAAGCACCATCGCATCATGACGCTGCCATCACCACACGTTTCAGTCATGATGTTGTGTTTTTGACAACCTATACTTCTTGTTTTACAACAAATGTGGTGTTTAGTCATGAAGACAAGCTGCAGTCTCGGTTCCAGACCTTGCTGAGGATGACGTGCAGTCAGATGAGCTTCTCCGAGATGGTTTCTGGCAGTTTGTGCAGAAATTCTTTTGTTCTGCAAACCAGTTGGTGCATCAGCTGTCTGGGTGGCTGGTCTCAGGCAGTCTCTCAGGTGAAGAATTTCAATTCAATTTCAATTTATTTTCATTTATATAGTGCCAAATCACAACAGAGTTGCCTCAAAGCGCTTCACACAGGTAAGGTCTAACCCAGGGGTGGGCATCGAGGGCCGAGACACTGCAGGTTTTCCATGCAACCATTCACCTCAGCAGGTGGGTTGCTGATGAGCTTCTCCTCTGAACATAAACACCTGGTTGTCAATGAAATCACCTGCTGAGACACCTGATCATTAATGAAATCACCTGCTGAGGTGACTGGTTGCACGGAAAACCTGCAGTGTCTCGGCCCTTTATGGCACGATTGCCCACCCCTGGTAACCTTACCAACCCCCAGAGCAACAGTGGTAAGGAAAAACTCCCTCTGAGGAAGAAACCTCAAGCAGACCAGACCAGACTCAAAGGTGTGACCCTCTGCTTGGGCCATGCTACAAACATAAATTACAGAACAATTCACGGACGAATATACAAGAAATGCTATTGGTGCACAGGACAGGAGGATCGCCAACACAAATACAACTCCCATCTCTGGATGGAGCTGCACCTTAAACAGAGAGAAAAAACAGAATCAGGCATCAAAAAGACAAAAAAAATACTGTATAATTATAGAAGAAGAAGCCGTATGTGGTGGCCCTGGGCTGGCGTGGTTATATGTAGTCTGTGGTTGTTATACCGGTTTGATGGACTGATACAGAAGACACTGAAGGCAATATTATCCTTGAATCTAAGGGACAACAGAGTCTACCAACAGGCATGGAGGTGGACTCAGTCTGGACTTCCAGAGTCAAGAATAAATAGGTCAGTGAAACTCCAACATCACTGGCTGACACTGCATTGTGCCAACATTCTCTAGCAGCCACTGACTGTCTTCTGTGCTCCTCATCCAGGGCAGCTAATGGCTTTCTTTTTGCTTGTTAGCTTGAGCAGCTTCAACAAGATCACCTGGCTTGACACCACACTACCTGAGGATGTCCTTCAAGTTGTCTTTGTAGCGCTTCAGTGGCTGACCCCAATTCCTCCTTCCCTGTACAAGTTACCCAAAAAGCAAGTGCTTTGGAGTATGGTTGTCCTACATCCTGATGATGTGGCCACACCAGAGACATTCACTGGTGTCACTTCCCAGGGCAGGCCCAAACCTTTATGGGGCCTTAAGCAGAATTTCATTTGGGGGCCCCCCTACCATCACCTCAGAACCAGATGCCTCATTATTCCATAGGCTACACTGTTATGTGTGTAACGTACCCACAATCATTAACATTATTTGTAATTATCTTACATCATACAGGTGTCATTCTTGTTTTTAACCTTAAAGGGGTAGCAAACTCATAAATATGTTTTAATTAACTTCTACATACAGAGTGATGTATAAGTATGGCTCATTAATTTAACTATTTGAAAGTAACATCAGCAGGCAGGAGACTGCATTTATAGTAAACACGTTTAAATAGTTTAATTTCTTTCAGATGTGCAATGGTGTGCAAAATGTTCAATATCCAAATACAAAATAGAATCAAATGACATTCACATTATTACAGAAAAATTAAGTAATCAAAATTAAATACTTAAATAATACAATAAATCTCCAAAATGAACACAGAAATCCACAACATAACAGCAATGTGTGTGCATAGCAATGCACACACATTGCACTGGGGGCTATTGCTTTAACTTTGGCCTGCAAAACATTGAAAGCTGAGCTACTTTCCCCACCTTTTGCACCAAATTAATCTGAAGAGTTGATCTGCCCTGCTGTTTAACTCAATTTTTTCTTCGTAAGGAAGACTATCAAATGGCTTCACCAAAATCCGGTCCACAACCTTCAAATTGTCTGCCATTATGTGCAGTTTGCTACCTAGCTAGGTCGCTAGCTGGAACTGGCGCGAGGCTAGTGTGAAGTTTGTCCGCCTGTGAGTGCTTTGTGACGGTGGAGGAGCTCAGCAGCACCCGCTGCTCGGTAGGGACAGAAACTGCGATAGAAGTCAGAAAGAGTGATAGAAGTCAGTCTCCAAACACAAGCAGCTACAAAAAACCCACCAGAAATAGAAGCTCGATTTGTCGCTAGTTGTTTTTAACAAAGAAAATGCCGCTAAGAGGATTAAGAAAATCTCCGGTTCAACTCAGAACAAAATGAAAATGCTCCCACGGATGTTTACACCAAAAGATCGCTGATTCGCTTATTTCGCTGTCAATCAAAAAGGGATTCAGCCTCAGACAGATAATCCAATCATCATGCAGAAGCTGAGCGTCCGGGCCAGCCGAGGCCAGCCCACTGCCCCATAGACCCCCAGAGACGCTGAGCATGCGATGGGCGGGACAAAGCCCAGCATTTATCCAATGACTCGTCTCGTTTCGCTGCATGCTTTGTATCGCTATTGAAGTCCGTCACACTGTTTAAAGCACTGTGAAGCTGCGGGTTTGAATGAGAGGAAAGCCGCGTCGTTACCAGTGATAAGAAGCTGATTCTGAACAAAAGCTGAGCGTGTTGTACCGCATATTTAATCAATGACATGTACACACAACAGTATATATTTGATCACTTATTTTTTGACATTTTAGGGGAAGCTGATCTTCCCTTGCAGTCTTAGAGCAATCGCCTCTGACTTTAAGACACCTAAAGCACTTTACACTAAACGAACGGAGCATTTCGCAAATAATGACAACAAAAATTGTAATATCGGACATGCAAACCTACCTTTGTCTTGTTGTTTTTTCTCGTCTTCCAACTTATTTTTTCTTTTCTCCGCTCCAGAGGGATAATTTCTTTTCTGAGACATGACTTGCACTCACTTCATTCCTCACAATTAGTCATCGACCACCTGAACCAAGCGGTGCATCTAAATTTGCCCAACGGTGGTAGCAGCCAACAGGAGGCATCAATTAACCTAGTATTGGTATTTTGTCAAAATGAATTTTTTTTCGGGTGTAATACAATTTCGTTTAAATTATTCAATATTATTTTAATTTCATGTATATATTTACTTTTTTTATCACAACGTCTCGGTGCTCTCGGGGCCCCCTGGTGGCGTGGAGGCCCTAACCGACCGCGTAGTTGGCGTATGCCTTGGGCCGGTTCTGTCACTTCCAACTATACTGTTTTGGCTCTAAACAGCACTTCAGTGTTGGTAACTTTATATTGCCAGTGATACCAAGAACGCAGTGAAGGACTCTCGTGGAACTTTTCTAAGGGTAGTATCTCACTGGGCTACAACAGCCACTCGATGTGCACACGCCCTGGGCTGGACGCACGAGCTGCATAAATCACATTTATTGTTTTAATTATTTCTTTATTATTCCGAGGACACAGGTGGATTTAAGTTTAATGCTCCTGTCAGTGCACACCTGCAGTGCATGCGAGGGAATGGGCTGGACACATCCTGTCCGGCCATGGACGACCTGCGCAAATCAGATTTATGTTTTATTTATTTATTTATTTATTATTCTGAGGACAGATGTGGATTTACGTTTAATGCTCCTGTCAGTGCACACCTGCCCTGCACGCGAGGGAACGGATTGGACACATCCTGTCTGACCATGGAAGATTTATTGTGTTCTTTTTTTTATTTATTATTCTGAGGACAGATGTGGATTTACGTTTAATGCTCCTGTCAGTGCACACCTGCCCTGCACGCGAGGGAACGGGTTGGACACATCCTGTCTGACCATGGAAGATTTATTGTGTTCTTTTTTTTATTTATTATTCTGAGGACAGAGGTGGATTTATGTTTAATGCTCCTGTCAGTGCAAACTCACCGTGCACACAAGTCAACGGGCTGGACACATCCTGTCTGACCATGGTTGACCTGCACAAATCAGATTTATAGTTTTATTTATTTATTATTCTGAGGACAGAGGTGGATTTAAGTTTAATGCTCCTGTCAGTGCACACCTGCCGTGCGTGCATGCAAGGGAATGGGCTGGATACATCCTGTCTGGCCATGGACGACCTGCACAAATCAGATTTATTGTGTTTTTTTTATTATTATTATTCTGAGGACAGAAGTGGATTTATGTTTAATGCTCCTGGTCAGTGCACATTCAATGTATGCGCGTGGACACTCAAGTTATATGAAGCTCACCAGTCTTCAATAGTATACCATCAATCGTAGCAGCTGGCCGTAGAGTTTGTAGCAGACTAGTGAAGAACCTGTTTTCTCTGCTGATTGTCAGTCCAAACTGCTTAAGGATCTCGCAGAATGCTGAGCATGATCTGCAGGACATAACGGTCTGCCTTCTTGTATGAAATCTGACTTTGTCTTCACTGAAAGCCGTAGTAAATAAAACAAGAAGCCACTAGTGCAGTAGCTGATACATACAGCCCTTCATCTGGATCCTGCACGGCATGCTTGAGAACACAGGTGACAAACACAAGAGAACAGATGTCAGGATGCATCCCTGCTTCACACCACTGGACATCTTTAAAGGATCTGCCTGGGGATGGGTATCGTTGGGATTTTAACTGTACTACTACTCATAGTGGTACTGCAAAGTCTGGTACTTTAATGGTATTTTTATTAGTACTTTTTGGAGAAAAAAAGAATGAAATTAAAAACAGAATGAACAATGCTTTATTTTGTATATGCCACTTAACAAGAGCAACCACACCTTGAGTGTCTACTTCTCTCTGCCATCATCGGTACTGTGTGTGTACACGTGAGAACATTGCCAGCAAGCACACACACACACACACACACACACACACACACACACACACACACACACACACAGGTTTCCAGTGAGAGCTCTACGAGGTATCTTATAAAACTAACCGGCAGTTTTATAAAAAAAAAAAAACTATATGGATTTGATTGACATGCGATTACGCTGTAAGGACTTCCCACGGAGCGGGACGTCCTGCAGCACTTCCAGGCGCCGTTGTCGGCCTGTTTCATGCTGAAATCATCCTAATTTAAGGCTCTGTTGACCCAGGACGAGAACAGAGAAGATTCAGAAGCGGCCGGCATGAGGAGTTTATGCGGACCTTCCACTGTTTAAGGACATTTTGTAATGAAAGACGTGCATGCAAATTCGCCGAGTTGTTTCCGTGAGGACTCAGTGAATCTGTGTGCGCCGCGACAGGAAAAACACCTCTGTGTTGAAACCATTTGTAAAATTCAGGCGGCTTTTGATGGCTTTCAACAAGTGAGTAACTGAGAAATTGTTTAACAGCTTGGGCATGTTCCAACTTGCCCGTTAAGGTTTCCAACGGAGGTGTTTTTCCTGTCGCGACCCCCCGCGGTCGGGTCCGGCCCGACATGCGACTCTGCCCGCACGTTCTTTCATTACAATATGTCCGTTAACAATGGAATGTCCGAATAAACTCCTCATGCTGACTTCTTCTGAAAGTTCTCTGTTCTCTGACGACTTACTGGGTCAACAGAGCCTGAAATGTGGAAGTTTTCAACTTGAAACGGCGGGACGCTGCCACCTCGAAGCGCAGATCGCCGTCAGGTGTCGTGGGCCGTCCTTACGGCGACACTACCAGACCAAAATCTCTCATCAGCCGTTAAAATTTTTACCGAAAACCAGCTGAATTTATCGAATGGTGTCCACTCAGTTGTGCCTTACAGTTTTGAAAAAATTTTGATTAAACAAAGCAGCAGTCTCTGAGCCATTCCTAAACAATGAAAAATCGACGAGAGGGTGGGCGACTCCTCACTCAAAGACTGCCCACAGGCGAATGACGTAACCGACAGGCGTGAAAAAACTCTCGCATGCCCACAAGGGTTCAAGCATGTCTGATGTAATCACACGTGATTCAAATCCATATGGTTTTTGAAAAAAATAATAAGGTCGGATACTTTTCTAATAGACCTCGTAAATGAATTTCTGTAATGTCTCCAGCACCGAAGTAATATCATTAAGGGGCAGAGCTTACTCTGGGATTTTAATAACTGAGCTCCTGGGCCTGTTTAATACCAGATTTTGGTTGCCATTGGAACAGAATTGTCTATATCACTTATCGGAACAACCAGCTCAGAACTCACCATCATCTTCAAAATCAGGGATTTTTTTGCAATCAGCCAAAAGTCCGGTTACTTTTATGCATTGAACACTTTTGCTTTGCAGCACCTGGCAACTACACTTTATTTCTGTTTCCAGAAGAAAGCCACACATTCAGCCAATTTTGGAAGTGTGCGCCCATCAACAGTTGGAGAGGAAGCAGCGACAGGTGATTACAGCAGATGGCAAATGGCTGGAGAGCTGTGGTGTGGAAACACAACTTCAAAAGTTACCACTGCTTCCTCTAAGTGATGACTATGGTTACCTGCTTATTGACTGAGTGGACAAATGAAAAGAATCGAGATAAATTATTGGATTTTTAATGACCTTGAAGTAGAACTTGTAAGTATCAAAGCCTACACAGCATATGAAGCCTTGTTAAGCCCGAACCGTGTCAAGACACGGAGATGTTCTATGTGTCTGCTGCACACTACTTCGGAAAAGGAAAAAGCAGCAGCATGCGAATGTGTTGTATGTATTAGTTTGTCTAATCCAGTTTACATTCATTTAACGTAGTTTTCATGCTCAGAACACTGCACAAGTTGGACAGCAACTGAACAGAAGTACATCTGACTGCAAATCTCAGCAAAAATAAGGCAATAGGTTGGTTTCTGATTCTGCCATATGGGTACTTGTCCCTGCATGCCCTTGTGCAACATCCTGGTGATTGAGATAATCTTAGGTGGGGCCTCATATTTTACCAGTATGGACCAGAGGGCCTCCTTACTTAGTGTTGAAAGCACTGGCCACATCAATAAACACAGCATCGAGATTGAAATCCAGTGATTTGCATTCTTCTTGGACCAAGCTCACTGTGAAGATCAGGTCTGCTGGGCCATGACATGGATGGAATTTAGCAAAATGGCTACAGACATCGTAACTGGTTCAAGATGATCGTAGCAAAGAACTTGCCAGCATTGTGTGTACAGTAGTGTTCAGAATAATAGTAGTGCTATGTGACTAAAAAGATTAATCCAGGTTTTGACCATACAGTGGCCCCTCGCTATAACGCGGTTCACCTTTCGCGGCCTCGCAGATTTTTTTTTGGTGCAATTTTGCATGCTTTTTTTTAACAGCGCATTGTGTTCTGCGTCCTTATCAATCGCGGCCAGTGATGCCTCTAATCTGACCACTTTTTTTTAGTAACGAGTAATCTAACGCGTTAATCTTTCCAAATCAGTAATCAGATTAAAGTTACTTCTCCAAGTCACTGTACGCTACTATTATTTTTCATTGTGGATCGATAGCAGCATTAAACTTGGTCTGTGGGCAGGAGGTCGGGGTTCGACTGAACTGCCCACTTTCAGCGAGCTGTGAGCTTTTCATCCACGGTTTTTTTTGCAGCTGCTCGACTCGTCCTCACCTCTTAAAGCGCGGTGATCAGCACACCTGCACTGAGCTTTACAAAGACATTTTTATACTTTTTTTCCTCCTTTATTTAGAATTCTGAGCTGAGCCGCTCTATCTGGTCGTAAAACAACTGATCCTCCGCGACACGTCAACAACTAACACGATTTTCCACTAAAATGCACCCAAACTCTCTTTCTGAGGACCACATGATGTGAAAACACAATAAAACTTTCTTACCTGTAAATCTGGTCATGTTGTCTGCATAAATAAATGTTATCCATTCTTTGTGCTCAAACGCCAAAGCAGGGGCGAATCCAGATGGAATGGGGGGCGTGGGGCAGGGATGTGCCCCCCCACAACACCCCTAGATTAAAGGTCCAGTTTTGAAGCCGTTTTTTACTACAGCTACTAATATTTCTTAAAATAATAATAATTTCGACAAGTAAAATGTTTAGAGAGAATTTAAATGTTCGAAAAATGTTAGAATGTAATAGTTACATTTATAAACAATGTAGGTTCGAAATTGCAAGTTTTACTGTTACAGTGCTGTCAACAGTTAAATATGAGGTCAAGAAAGAGGTCTTTATTTTACTTTTTATAAAACAAGTATTTTCATTGAAGTCAAGAAAGGGTGACTATAAAGTGAGTTTTGGCAAAACAGATATTGTCATATTGAGGTGGCAGAGGGTTGTTGTCAGCAGCTGGGAAAAGTAACTAAAAAAGTAATTAGTAATCTAACTTAGTTACTTTTACAATTGAGTAATCAGTAAAGTAACCAAGTTACTTTTTCAAGGAGTAATCAGTAATTGGATTACTTTTTCAAAGTAACTGTGGCAACACTGGTCGCGGCACCGGTTGACATCACCGTGATTGCTCTCACTGCCTCCGATGCGCTTTCTGCGGGCTCGGTAAACACAGCAGCAGGCCACTCACACCGCCCTGCTGTCTGCTGGGCAGAGCTGCGCCAAATCTGGCAACAGGTCCAGTGACCACGCTCGCTGTTTTGATGTGGATGTTGACCGCAGCCGCAGAGCTTCGTGGCCACTGAGAGAGGACTTGGATTCTTTGCGGGTCCCGCATCCGTACCTCCGGAGGCAGTGAGCGAAGGGAGAGTTCTGCGTGTGTCTGTTCATAATCTTCTCGCACAGAAGAAAAAGAGAGTGTTTACACAAGAGAGAAAAGTGAGAAAATGTTAATGCCTGTTTGAGAAAAGTGTATAAAGTGTGTAGTGAGGGGTTTTACAGCCTTAAAACATCTATAATAATTGCAAAAAAATAGCGCTGACTACTTAGCAGATTTTGCTTATCGCAGGTTATTTTTTAGAACGTAACTCCTGCGATAAACGAGGGACCACTGTATTTCTTATTGTTACATGGGAAACAAGGTACCAGTAGATTCAGTAGATTCTCACAAATCCAACAAGACCAAGCATTCATGATATGCACAGTCTTAAGGCTATGAAATTGGGCTATTAGTAAAAAAAAAAGTAGAAAAGGGGGTGTTCACAATAATAGTAGCATCTGCTGTTGACGCTACAAACTCAAAACTATTATGTTCAAACTGCTTTTTTTTTGCAATCCTGTGAATCACTAAACTAGTATTTAGTTGTATAACCAGTTTTTCATGATTTCTTCACATCTGTGAGGCATTAATTTTGTTGGTTTGGAACCAAGATTTTGCTCGTTTACTAGTGTGCTTGGGGTCATTGTCTTGTTGAAACACCCATTTCAAGGGCATGTCCTCTTCAGCATAAGGCAACATGACCTCTTCAAGTATTTTGACATATCCAAACTGATCCATGATACTTGGTATGCGATATATAGGCCCAACACCATAGTAGGAGAAACATGCCCATATCATGATGCTTGCACCACCATGCTTCACTGTCTTCACTGTGGCTTGAATTCAGAGTTTGGGGGTCGTCTCACAAACTGTCTGCGGCCCTTGGACCCAAAAAGAACAGTTTTACTCTCATCAGTCCACAAGATATTCCTCCATTTCTCTTTAGGCCAGTTGATGTGTTTTTTGGCAAATTGTAACCTCTTCTGCACGTCTTTTATTTAACAGAGGGACTTTGCGGAGGATTCTTGCAAATAAATTAGCTTCACACTGGCGTCTTCTAACTGTCACAGCACTTACAGGTAACTCCAGACTGTCTTTGATCATCCTGGAGCTGATCAATGGGTGAGCCTTTGCCATTCTGGTTATTCTTCTATCCATTTTGATGGTTGTTTTCCGTTTTCTTCCACACGTCTGTTTTTTTTTTTTGTCCATTTTAAAGCATTGGAGATCATTGTAGATGAACAGCCTATAATTTTTTGCACCTGCATATAGGTTTTCCCCTCTCCAATCAACTTTTTAGTCAAACTGCGCTGTTCTTCTGAACAATGTCTTGAACGTCCCATTTTCCTCAGGCTTTCAAAGAGAAAAGCATGTTCAACAGGTGCTGGCTTCATCCTTAAATAGGGGACACCTGATTCACACCCGTTTGTTCCACAAAACTGATGAACTCACTGACTGAATGCCACACTACTATTATTGTGAACACCTCCTTTTCTACTTTTTTTTTTTTACTAATAGCCCAATTTCATAGCCTTAAGAGTGTACATATCATGAATGCTTGGTCTTGTTGGATTTGTGAGAATCTACTGGTACCTTGTTTCCCATGTAACAATAAGAAATATACTCAAAACCTGGATTAATCTTTTTAGTCACATAGCACTACTATTATTCTGAACACTACTGTACATATGTGATAACTTTTAATATTAATCTAAAAAAAAAAAAAAATCTATCAACGTGACATAGAAATACTAATTCCATTTACACAGCAAAACATTAGTCTTGGAACAATTAAACCTAAACAGATTCCTGACTATTTGCTTAATTCTGAAGAATAAATGATTTTAACAAAAGCCACAATTCTGTAATCAGCAATCAGGAGCAGAGTGACATCATTCAAATCAGTATGACTTGCTCTTCATATTCTCCATTTACATGAAATTTCCTTAATGGAATGTCTTTATTGACTGTCAAATTGAAAAGATGTTACGTTCAGTTCTACATTATGTGATTGTGTTTTATGAGGAAACAGTTCTCCCCTTCCAGATGCCAGGCATTCCTCTGCAGGGAGTTCACTGGTGCTCTTCTGCAACTAAACATCTGTTTCCCACAGTTCTGTTTCATTACTCTGAAATACTAAACTGCCCCCAAAAAATCAGTTGAACACTGAGGAACACACTGAGGAATTTATTTTTTAAAAAAAAAAGTTCCCACTGCAAAAATTCAATGACTAGACTGGGAAAATCAACACTTTGGAAATGTTTAACAAATGCTGCCAGAAAGAACAATACACATCCCGGAGAGGATTCCCAAAACACATCTGAAGCTTTCTGCAATTTTCCTGTCACAGAAGAGTCCAACAATTTAAAATAAATTATTTCAGTACAGGTACATATCGCATTGTTTCCATCCAATTATTTTATTTTTGTAGCAATAAAAATACTTACAAAACTAAACAATACGTTACAAAAACAGATTATCAGTGTCGAAGAGAACTGCAGTTAGTCCGTCTGTACAGGCCTGCCACTGCATGTAATAAAACCCTCATGATACTCGTGGCTTTCCTTAGTGAGGCTGATGCAATAAATATTACCAATGATAATCAAATAAAATGTGCACTTTAGCCCCTGATATGAAATTCTATATGTAGGTGTGTAAGGGTGTGGAAAGACGGTTCACATTCCTGAGCCACCACAGAGCTAAAGTCACAAATATAGAAAATGATTTGGAGAACTCTCAATCTAAGTATCATTTTTACTTATTAAACATCTCTTGCACAATATAATCAGATCACATTGTAGATTAGTGCTTTGATGGAAAAGAATCCTACAATGAGATTGGAGCATTTCAGTGTAATGAATGTAGACCATCCATCATTTCTGAAGTTATGCAAGACAGAAAACCTTTGTGAAATATGTACTCTGGCAACAATGATCAACCTGACACAGATCATTTCTCTTCTAAGACAGAAGAAACATGTTTTTAATCACCCACCACTCTTATTTCAGGGCGTTAGTGCAGAGGATAACTGAAACAATCCTTCAAATGGTGATACAAGCACCAAATTCGACAAATACTCCCTAGACATTACTCTTTTGGAAAAAAAAAAAGATTCCAAAAAGGTACAGTTTGGACTATCTATGACTGAATGTTATGGGGTAAAAATGGCAAGAATGGTGACAAAGGTCAATTTCAGTTTGTACAGGGGTGGTTACAGTTAGTTACTCCAATTTTGGTAAAAAGTGATGCAAATTATTGGTTGAACTAATAGGATTAATAAATTGAATAGTATTTTTGACTCTTAAAAGCTTGGTCTCCAAAGTAAACATCAAACAATGTCAACATCCACTGGATTACCCTGTAACGTGATAACTAAGCATAACACATGGTGCAAACTAATCATTTTTAAAACCCTACTAACTCAATAGAGTTAACTGACCTTTGTCACCATTCTTGCTGTTTTTAACCCCATAATTCCATAAGATTTAGTCATAGATAGCCCAAACTATACCTTTTTTGGAATCTTTATGTTCAGACAAACAATGTGGTCTAGTTTTCAATATTAGAGCATTTTAAATTTTGACCTCTGTATAATTCTTCAATCGACCCCTACCTGGCTGCCTATTGAAAATTCGAGTGGCCAATCCATTTTTTCAAAAAGTAATGTCTAAGGAGTGTTTGTGCCAAATTTGGTGCTTTTATTACCATTTGAAGGACTATTCTGCAAATATTCTGTTATCTGCTGCATTATGTAGCAGAATGATGAAAAGATACATTATAGAGTATTGCTGAATTTCATTTGAAGTTGAAGGGCAATATTTATTAACATTATACAGTAATAGTTAACATATTTACAAAAAAAAGATGCACAGTGGCCAGGTGGTTACTGCAGTTACTTTCAAAACAGGCCACCTTGTGCCCATTCTCCAAGCACAGTAACATGGAGCCGTGTCAGGAAAGGTATCTGGAGTAGAACTTGTACCAAATCAATATGCATATCCACATTGGATCTGCTGTGGCCACCCCAGATGGAAAAAAAAAATTGCAAGTTACATTTAAAATGTATGGAAACATGTTAATAGCATTAAAAAAACAAGTGAAAATATCCAATTTGAGAATGTAAATTCCAAAAGTATCAAAGATGCTTGCACGGTAAACCATCTTCCAGAAGGAGAAACTTGTTTCAGATTTTCTGTTTTTAAAGTGTACTTGAAGCAGACTTTAATCTAGAGTGCCTATAGAGAAAAGAAAAAACAAAACAAAAAGAACAAGAAAGAGGAGGAGGAGAAGAACAAGAACAATATTAATCCAAATTGTAGATCACTACAACCTAAACATCAAATGTATTTTATCTGGCAAACTATATTCGGTTGTGAGATGATCTGGATCCTTTTTCCTGTTACTGTGGTACAAAAATGCTTCAACAAAAAAGAGTCACATTATTGACTCTGATATATTTTAACAGCCACAGGGGTGGTGCCAGGTTCCATCTGAAAATTAATTTTGGCTTCACTGACATCATGTACGATAAGATGGATTATTATGTAAAGTTTCCAGCATCTGGAGTTCTTGTTGGTCTTAAAGACATTTCTCCACTCATCAAAGTGGCTTCTTCACTTTTAAAAAGTAAGCTGGTTGGTGTGGTAAGATGGTGTGGTGTAACCAATAAAGAGTCTATTCAGTTCTATCCAAAATGGTCACCATTCAGTATTACTATTATCATTATTATTTTTAATTCAACAGTAGAGTCTGATAAAAGTTAAGGTTTTTGGCCCTAGTCTATTTGAAAGCATTTAAAGTGTAGCAGTGAAGATTTTCCATCCACCATTCAAAGGGTGACCACTAAAATCTGAAAGGCAAAACTCTTAATGTTGAGGCCTGTTATTTTGGAATATGGCTGTAACATAAAAAAAGAAAATGTGGGAAAAGTTCAGTGCTGTGAATGCTTTCTGGATGCACCGTAGTTGTGTTTTATGTTTAAGCACAATACGAGACTGAGGGGGTGGGTGGTGGTGGTGGTGGGAGGAATCAGAGTGACACCCATCACACTAAAATGAACTCTACTCAGTTTTTCTGTTTACTTTTCAAAGTTATTAGTTATTCACCTTGGGTTCATATTATCAGCAATAACGTAGAAGTCAAAGAAATATAAGGCTCATTATGCCCCCCCTCCCCATACTGTCCAATAGTTTTCTGATTTGGGGTTGTAAAAAAAAGACAAACTATAGTTGTAAATTTATACATACACATATATATAAATGTTATAAGCTTTATTGCACTTATCCATTCACTTCAAGGGTCAAGTGTTTTGCAGAGCCAGAAGAATTTTGTTTGTGGGACATGGAACAAAAACGGCTGTTTGACAGTAGAGGTTGCAGACTCCTGGTCTAGAGTCACTACACTGGCCTAAAGGTTCAGGGATGACCATTTTAAAAAGTAAATAGATAAAAACCTGCCCATTGCATACCCTGCCTTCCACCCAAAGACCACTGGAATAACCTCCAGCCATCCTTATGACCCTGAACTGGAATCAGCAGGTTCAGAAAATGAATGAATTTATTTTATTTCTCAGAAAAGCTTACCTTCAAGAAATGCAAACTCATCTATGGCCTCTATTGCATTATCTGTGGATTAGGAAGTAAAGACAAGACAAACAACTGAACATACAAAGCAGCTTACAGGTGTCTAACTAATCTAGGCTGGAAATTGCATCAAGCAAAAAAAAAAAAAAAATAATAATAAGTAAATAAACAATTTGCAACATGCTAGCAGACAGGAAAATATGAAATAATACATTCATGATACTTACCCAAATCTTTCCTTTGCAAGGTTTTTCTCTTCCCTTGCTGGGCGTATACCAAGGCATCTTTGGCAATCATCTCAACAAAAAGCTCCTGCAAAGGAGAGTGAGAAGAAAATGCAGGCAAGCTTTTTGCGAACATGATGTACTTACGAAGAGGGGCTCCTTCTAGGCATGTGAATCTCATCACTGACAACGATTCGATATGCACTTCGATACACTACCAGCCATATGATACATATAGCGATACGATTCACCCCTGTTCCTGATGCGATGCGATTTGATATGTATTTGATAGTGATTCAGTTCCTCACAGTGTGATACAATTTGGTGCAATACGATGCGATTCTACATGATGCAAAGAAATTATACCAAAGCTGCAATTCAGTATGGTACTATGGCATGCTTATGATTCTACTAGAGGCAGAGGATTTGTTTTACTCCTTATAAGCAGCAAATTTACCAGATTCAACATTAAGGAACAGGAATCGGTTCCATTATATTTGGAACCTGTTTCATCACACAGTCACAACTTAAACAGTACAGTAAACAGTAAGACAACATCACTCTCTGAGTGACTTAAACTGAGTCACCCTTCCTGTTGCTGTTGTAAGTAGAAGACTGAGCCCCTCATCAATATGAACACAAATTTAATTTATATGAAATGGGTGTTAGATCATTTAATTTGGTTATTATATAAAGTTTAAATAAATAATAAACTCATAGCTACACATGGGTGCAAGCAACTGAAAAGTTTTTCACTGAATATTTTCTGTGAGTGGACGGCCAAGCGCCGAAGACACAAGGTCCCCTAAGGCTACGGGGGTTCAGGGGCACTTTGTGATTTTTACCTGCGATAAGTGCTCTATAAACAAGTCTTACTTACTTTTACTTATAGGTGCGGTCGGGCCTACGTCACTTCCGCGTAGTTACGGCCGTCATTTTGGGTCGCCGCTGAAAACAAACTGTAGGCGCACTCACAACCATTGTTGATGTAGTCGTCTTTACAGCTGTTTACAGCCTGTGATTTGGTCATGCCAAATGGCGTAGGCAGTCAGATATCTGGGTCCTGATGTGCGCGCACATAGCAACACACATAGTAACGAGCGAGCTGCTGAAAACAACCGCTGTCGCATTCATTTCCTACTTGACGTCCATTGCACTGTCATTGCTCTGCCACATTTTTTCTACTTAATATACACCAGTTTTCACAGCAAATGCCATGATCGTGTGTGGAACGCTATAGCCGCAGCCAAAGCAGAAATGTGAAACATCTCGACCAGCCGCGCCCCAGGTCAATGAGGACAAAGTTGAAGCTTTATCTCAGCTCACCTCCTGCAGCTGCCTCTCTTGGTGAACCTGCTACAGCAGTAACCTCACCCAGAGAGTTCCTGCCTCCAGCTGACCTGAGTGACCATGAGGACTTGCCTCGACCAACGTCACATGATTACGTTGACATGGAACAGGGGTCCTAAAATGGAAGAGTTGGGAAGACTGAAAGCGGAGAATTCACAGCTGAAGACAGAATGTGTTCCTGCGAGCCGAGCGGAATGAAGAGAATGTGGCGCTTCGGGAGCTCGAAAAAAAAAGCGCACTTATTGATCTTTTAACTTATGGTTGGTGCAGTCAACTGCAACACATGATCGTGGCATTCTCTGTGAAAACTGGTGTATATTAAGTAGAAAAACCGTGGCAGAAAGATGTGAGCACGATGGACGTCAAGTAGGAAATGAGCGTGACAGTGGTTTGTTTTCAGTGGCTCGCTGGTTACTATGTGCGTTGCTATGTGCGCGGGCATGAGGGACCCAGATGTCCGACTGTACCTACTGCTGAAAGAGGCTTAAATTCTAGGCTGAGACTGTAGCCATTTAACAGCTATGGAAAGCAACACTCTCTGTAGCTGGCGATCAATTCACCCTATTGAGGTTTCAAATCCCACAAAATCTCGCAAGATCTGAGGTGGCTGTCACTGTGACTTATATATATATATATATATATATAATATATATATATATATATATATGTATAAAAATATTAGTTTCACCTTATTTTAGTTCATTTTGGACAAAAATCTATTTTTGGCTTTCTACAGCATGGAAAAAATATCCATCCTAGAGACTAACTGGTGCCATAATTTAAAAATTTTGATGATTCCTCCTAAAATTTTAAGCCCTTGAAAAGTGTATGCGTGTACGCGCACGTTGGGGGGGTGTTTGCCACATGTGGCTGTTTGAGGCCAAATTTTAAAAGGTCTTTGTTTCCTGAACTGTGAGGAACTGAAAGCTAGTATTTTGCATAGTTGTTTCCAGCAAACTGAGGATCTGGCCTGGAGAAGGTCCTGACATGTAAGAGAGTTGGCGCAGAATGATCCAAATCTAACACCAGGGACTCCTTTAGAAGTTGGATGTTGACCTCACCGTGGCTTTGGCGATGATAAAGACAGACTCCTGGCTGGCGAGACACACGTCTGGGTCTGTTTTCATGAGCGCCCTGATGCGGGTCAGCGGTAGTTTGGACAGCCGGCTGTGGCTAACGGCGGCGGGCTCCGGCGGCGGGCTTTTCTCCTCCTCCGCCTCCTTCTCGCGGCTCCCCTCCTCGCTCACGCTCCGCTCACTGTCGTGCTCCGTGAGTGTGACAGGTGCTGCTGCCACTGCAGTTGCCATTCTGTTATTATCCTACAAATAATGTAGACACGAATAAAAGCCGCTCATATTTCACACATAACAACAGCGGCGCGCCACCACGCACTTCCGGGTCTCCAAAGGAGGAGCCAGCGCTAATTTGTCAATCTTCATCTTCTTCCTTCAAATCCAAAGGCGGACGGCACCATCTTAAGGTGCATCTACCGCCACCTACCGGGCTGGTGGGTGATCGCTGAGATTTACAAATCCTTAGCTCCTGGCAGCCATAAGCGTTTGTTTAGATGCGATGAAGTAATCCAGTGTCCTTTAGATATTTAAATAATTGTTTTTGCACGATGTGTGATGGGTTTTGCAGATGTCCACGGGACGTGTTCTTACTCTCTCTGCACAGTACCGTGGACAGTCTCCTCCATTGCTCAATATACACCTTCCACTGTATAAGAGCATGATGAACAGTTTCCAGTTGGTCACAGTTGGGGCAGACTCCTGTTGTGTGTTTATGGATCCGTAGAAGAGTGTTATTAAGACCTGTGTGGCCTATCCTGAGACGGGCCAAGATTACTTCCTCTTTCCTGCTTCCAGCCACATCCATTCTACCTAAAATATCTTTATTGATTTGATGTAAGTGCCTTCCTGTTTCATGCATGTCCCAAAATTCCTGCCATAACTCCATAACCTTTCCTTTAATAAGAGTCTTTCCTTCGAACTTACTCAAGGGAATGTCCCAATCATTTCTGTCCATTCTTAAAGATTGTTTAGCCAGGATGTCAATGTCCTCATTTCCGTCAATCCCTACCGATTTGTCAATCAGATTCCAGTCTCTTTTTTCTATACGTGCTATCTAATCCTCGCTGGTGATTGGACAGACTCCAAAGAGTAATTTACAATTCGTTGAAAATGAACGCCAATCAAAGTTTTGCTGTAAAATTTTAGCAATCAGAATCCCGCTTTTAAATTCTTTGTAGCAGCGAAACTGCAAAAGTAAACATTCATGTTTGTAAACTATTTAATTTATTACCTAGAGGTTTTTGCTTTTACAATTTATTTTAATATAATTCAGTGTTTTTATTTGGGTTCTCATTTGTATGCAAATAGTTAATTTATTATTGTTTTAGTGTAGTTCCCTGGCATGTCTCTCTTCTGTGTTCATGTTTGTGTCTGTGTTCGTTCAATAAAGTTGTCACAAAAATAGTACACGAGACTTCACATTATTTGCTGTGATCGCCATCTTGTGATGGTAAGTAGCTATGAGGTTTTTTTGTGTCTGGTTCTTCAAACTAATATAATTTGAGTTATATTAATAATGAGCAACAGTAACCAGCTGTTTTGGTGTATGGCTAAATAATATTCCACAAAAAGTAATCATCATACAGTATCAATGAAATTCACTAATTATTGTGTAAACGTATGATTGGACAGCTTTACAGTAATGTGCACATATACAGCTTGTGGATGTACAATCACATTTAGTATTAGCATGACATTGTGAACTGTAATGAGAGTAGAGAGCAGGTTGAGACTAGACTGGAGATGTGGCGATACGCTCTGGAGAGAAGGGGAATGAAAGTCATTTGGAGCAAGATTGCGTATGTACATGTGTGTGAATGAAAGGGAGCCCTTTGAAATAGTGTGGTTTCAAGTAACAGAGGTGGTTAAGGTAGATGTGCTTAAATACTTGAAGTCAGTCAATTATCCAACGTAATGGAAAGTGTGGTAGAGAGATGAAAAAGAGAGGAGGCAGGGTCAAGTGGGTGAAGAAAGGTGGCAGGAGTGATTTGTGACAGAAGGATATCTGCAAGAGTGAAAGGGAAAGTTTACAAGACAGTAGTGAAACCACCTGTGTTGTATATCTCAGAGACTATAGCACTAACAAAGACAGGAGGCAGAGCTGGAGGTGGCAGAGGTGAAGATGTTGTGATGTTCTTTGGGAGAGATGAGGATGAACAGGATTAGGAATTAACACATCAGAGAGGCCGTAGAGGTGGGACAGTTTGGAGACAAAGCCAGAGAGGTGAGACTGAGATGGTTTGGACATGTGCAGAGGAGGGACACAGGGTATATAGGGAGAAGGATGCTGAAGATGGAGTCACCAGGCAGGAGGAGGAGTGGGAGGCCAAAGAGGACGTTTTTGGATGTGCTGAGGGAGGACATGCAGATGGTTAACATGACAGAGGAAGATACAGAAGACAGGGTGAGACAGAAACAATTGATCTGCTGTGGCGACCCCTAATGGGAGCAGTTGAAAGATGAAGGGTCATACTTTTATGGACTACATTTTTACACCCCTATAGTCAGATACACAAGTATTTTCAGTATTTTATTTTATCATTTTGTATGCTATGGCTGTCACAGTGAGACAGTGGATTTGAAATGCAGTGATCAAGATGTGCTTGTTGCGTAGACTTTCAGCTTTAATTCAAGGTGGGGTTTACAAAAATATGGCATTGTCTATTTAGGAATTCCTTTCTCCAAATTTCAGAGGCCAATGTAATTGGCCAAATGAACATAATTGCATTGTTATTATTATTATTATTATTATTATTGTTCTAAATGTTATTTGCAAGAAAACATTTTTCTATTCTTTAAAATAAATTACTCTTTTCTATACTACTACTACTAATAATGATAATAATAACAATAATAACGAGTGCATTGCTTGTGGGAATCCATGGGCTCTAGATTTGACAGTGTTTATAAAATACATAGCTGACATTTTTCAAGGGGGGTAATAAATTAAACAAAGCTTGTATGAGTTGGAATGGTGTGTGATTCCACAATGTTCTTAAAACCTTAAACCTCAACAATTTTAAGAAGAGGAACGCAACCCTTTTATTTCCTGTTAATTATGTAGTTGTTAATGTTAATTTACTGTCTTAATGTATTTATAAATTGTTTAGGTTTTTGTTATGATATACAAACTATTAATATTAATATTAATTATTTATTTATTTATTTTACTTCTATTTTGTCATTTGATTTTTAAATGGACCACAATGGAAATAAGTGTTTCCAGTTTCTTCTGTCATCCATGTATTTTTATACACTCACATTCATCTTAAACTGCTCACTCCAATTAAGGGTTGTGAGGAGCCTATCCCAGCAGCCATAGAGCATGAGACAGGGTGAGATTGGCTTGTGTTTATAAAATAGGTAGTTGACATTTTTCAAGTGATAAATTATGCAAAGTTTCTATAATGATTTAGAATGGCGTGTGAGCCCAAAATGTAATTATCAATGTCCACTGCTCATTGTTGTTACGTAATATCCGTAATTTCCCCCAAAATATTAGTCTTATGAATGTTCTGTTTTGGCAGCATTCATCCTTGACCCAAAATACATAAGTCTATCAAAAAGCAAATGTCAGCTCTCCCCAGTATGTCCATGTTCGACGGTACACCCACGCATGCATGCATACACATATAGAGGCCACTTCGCTTTTAATATATAGATTATTTGCTGGCCCCTGCTGGAATGGCATGTGAGTCCAGAATGTAATTATCAGTGTCCATTGTTCACTGTTGTTAGCTAATATCCATAATTTCTCCAAAAATATTAGTCCTGCCAGCGTTCCGTTTTGGTGGCATTCATCCTTGACCCAAAAATGCATAAGCATACCAAACGGCAAATGTCAGCTCTCCCCAGTTTGTCCGTGATCAAAGCCATATCCCCATACACAGAGGTCACCTGGCTTTTAATATATAGAATAATATATTCTTCAGAAGTGTGTATGCGGCATTTCCACAGTTTTTGCCCATGTGAGAGAACCAAAGGTGCAGGACACTAATACTCTGAGTTAATAGGATTATGTCATCTGCTTTAGCCGTCTGAAGTTCCATTCACATGTGCAGTGACAGTCAGGTGTTAGGAGTCTGGAGAGAGACCATGAAAGATCCACAGCTCCCAGGTGAGTTTATCTCCGTCATAGATCATTTTCTGTCATTTTTGTAGCAAGGATCATGGGACAGTTCATCTGAAAATTATTCACAGTGCTTCACTTTTTCCACATTTTGTTATGTTACAGCCTTATTCCAAAATGGATGAAATTCATAATGACAATAATAATAATGATAATAATAATAATAATAATAATCATTAATAATAATGATTTTCACATAATGATGTGAAAAAAGATCAAATCACATGTATATAAGAATTTGCAGTTTTTGCCATGAAGCTCAAAGTTAACCTTAGAGGTATCCTGTTTCCACTGATCATCCTTGAGATGTTTCTACACCTTGCCCATCTGGGGTAAATTCAGTTGATTGGATGTGATTTGGAAAGGCACACACCTGTCTCCATATAAGGTCCCACAGTTGACAGTGCATGTCAGAGCACAAACCAAGCATGAAGTTAAGGGAATTGTCTGTAGACCTCTGAGACAGGATTGTCTCAAGGCACAAATCTGGGGAAGTGTACAGAAATATTTCTGCTGCTTTGACGGTGCCAATGATCACAGTGACCTCCATCATCTGTAAATGGAAGAAATTCAAATCAGCTGTAATATAACAAAATATGGAAAAAGTGAAGCGCTGTGAATACATTGCCGGTGCACTGTAAATCAATTTTCTTTACATTTTAGGTATAAATCTTATATGCTTATTGTTGAATTGGCTGATATCTGTGAAGAACAACTACAGGCTACAACATTGTAAGACATGAGCACCACTGTATTTATTTGTTCAGGAATATACATTATACAGTTTATTTTAAACATCTGATGCCTCATTTATTGGTTAGTTGCCATTAATATACTTCATATAAATAGATTTGTATGACACAAAACTTTCACAAAAATAAAATACTTTGAAAGCTGCTAGTCCTCCATTTAGTTTCCCACAGTATAGTATAAATATCCTCCCTCCAGCTAAAAATGACCTGTTAATGCTTTATCTTAAAGGATCTAATCCTGACAACTTTTGGCACTGACCTGAATACAGGCTAAAATTAAACCATCATTGGTAATGTGCATGAGAAGCTTATCATTAGTCTGCAGGACTGCAAGAGTCCATTCTTGATGATGAGCTGCTTTATCTTAGTCATTGTCCATCTCTACACATCTCCTATTCAGTCATGTAGTCAGTGTTGGGGAGTACCTACATGCAATGGAGTTACCTAATTAAATTACAAAATAAATTAAATCAGTGAGTTACTGGGAAAATTATATAATTACATTCCATTATTAGTTAAAATATTGGTGATTATGAAAGCATTACATTTGGATAAAATAAAAAAAGAAAATGTAATGTGTAAAAATGTTTTTAGGACTATGTTGCTTTACATTTATATATATATATATATATATATATATATATATATATATATATATATAATCACTGATACGGCAGTCCCTCCAGAAATTTATATCTCAGTTATTCAACAATATATCCATCTATCTCTCTGTATATGTACATGTACTGTGTTGGTTGAATTCTTTGTTGTATTATTTGTTGATATCCTAGCATTGCAAATTCCTGGAGGATCTGTTAGGAATTCTACAGTACACTTCTAGGCTTACGTTTATATTTTTAAGATTTTTTTCAGCTTTATTGTCCAGTTTAAAACATTTGTTGGAAAAGTAATCAAAGTAATGTTACATTACTGTGCTAAAGTAATTAAAACAGTTACATCACTTATTAGATTTTTAACATAGGAACTGGTCATCTGTAGCCTATTACATTTCAAAAGGAACTTTCCCGACACTGCAAGTAGTTATGTGCAGTTTTCTTTCAACAGAGTCAAACCGATATGACTTAAAGGATAAGTGGTCTAACATCTGCCTGTATTGTTTCTCACAATAAAAAACTTTTGTTGCACTGATATGATATACGAGGTCTATTAGAAAAGTATCCGACCTTATCATTTTTTTCAAAAACCATATGGATTTGAATCACGTGTGATTGCGTCAGACAAGCTTGAAGCCTCGTGCGCATGCGTGAGTTTTTCCACGCCTGTAGGTTGCGTCATTCGCCTGTGAGCAGGCTTTGAGTGAGGAGTGGTCCAGCCCCTCGGCAGATTTTCATTGTCAGGAAATGGCGGAATGATTTGGGCTTTTTTTCCATCAGAATTTTTTCAGAAACTGTTAGAGACTGGCAGCTGGAAACCATTCGAAAAATTTATCTGGCTTTCGGTGAAAATTTTACGGGCTTCACAGAGAATAAGGACTGTTACTACAGCTTTAAGGACAGCTTTAAGGATGGCTTTAAGGACACTTGGCGCGCCACGCTCCATGCCGCCATCGAGAGCCACAAGCCACCGGATCATTTCTAAACGGATGGCTCTGTGGATCCGAGACCGTCGTGTGCACTTTCTCTGGTTATCACAAGAGCTGGACATCAGCCATTTTCCGGCAGATTTCACTTTTAACAAGAGATTTTGTCATGGAAAGCCGAGCGGAGGCTTCGCACGTCACGACCGATTTGCTGATGGAGCGAGACAAAGGAACACCTCTGTTTTGGTCTCACAGTATGGCTTTGAGATGGCGTTCAGACAGATGTCGGTGGTTTTTCCATCGAGTGATTATCCGAGAAATTGTGGATGTGCCTGGACATGCCAGATAATGTCCCGCAAGGCTTCATCACGGCGTTGCTGTGTGCCATGCGGCACCGCCGCGATGAGCGAAGCCTCCGCTCCTCTTTCCATGACAAAAACTCCTGTAACAGTGGAATGTGCCGTTCATTTCCAAACTGGACGCTGTGTTTTATCCGGGACGTTGTCTGACTAGCACAGGAATTGTGAAAAGACGTGGACATCAGCACTTTTTCGGCACATTGAGACAGACGTGCGGAGGAATTCTGTGCATTGCGGCGGTGCCGCATGGCACAAAGCAACGCCGTGATGAAGCCTCACGGGACATGCTCTGGCATGTCCAGGCACATCCACAATTTCTCGGATAATCACTCGATGGAAAAACCACTAACAGCTGTCTGAACACCATCTCAAAGCCGTCCTGTGAGACCAAAACGGAGGTGTTCCTTTGTCTCACTCCATCAGCAAATCGGTCGTGATGCGCGAAGCCTCCGCTCGGCTTTCCATGACAAAATCTCTTGTTAAAAGTGAAATCTGCCGGAAAATGGCTGATGTCCAGCTCTTGTGATAACCAGAGAAAGTGCACACAACGGTCTTGGATCCACAGAGCCATCTGTTTAGAAATGATCCGGTGGTTTGTGGCTCTCGATGGCGGCACAGAACGCGGCACGCCGAGCGTCCTTAAAGCTGTAGTAACAGTCCTTATTCTCTGTGAAGCCCGTAAAATTTTCACTGAAAGCCAGATAAATTTTTCTAATGGTTTCCAGCTGCCAGTCTCTAACAGTTTCTGAAAAAATTCAGATGGAAAAAAAGCCCAAATCATTCCGCCATTTCCTGACAATGAAAATCCGCCGAGGGGCTGGACCACTCCTCACTCAAAGCCTGCTCACAGGCGAATGACGCAACCGACAGGTGTGGAAAAACTCACGCATGCGCACGAGGGTTCAAGCTTGTCTGACGCAATCACACGTGATTCAAATCCATATGGTTTTTGAAAAAAAAAAATAAGGTTGGATACTTTTCTAATAGACCTCGTACACCAACTGATAAATAAGTAGTACACAGAGTTCAAGGCATTCACAAGAGCCTACACTTCTGGTTGTGCAGTTAATAAAGAGTCCTAGTCAGGCCTAACATAAGCAACTTAAATATAAACCATGGCTATCATATTAGCCTTTTCATGTTAAAAATTCTGTCCACAAATCATAATCTAATTATGTGCTTTACCTGGGTAAAAATGACACTTCAGTGCTTGCACAGACTGGGTGTTGGGTCGGTTTGTGGAAACCAGTGACCTGGGTACATTTGTTGGCAAAGAAAGGATTATTGACCTTGATTTCATGGACGATGCTGTGATCTTTAGCCTGATTGCAACACTTGAGAATCAGAGTGTTGGTTTGCACTTGTCCTGGATCAAGACTGAGATCCAGGCTTTTAATGACTTCCTGGACTCAGCCATCACAAATGTATCTGTATTTGGTGAAAGTGTTGAACTTGTAGAAACATTCTCTTATCTTGGCAGTGACATTCATGTCTCCAGGTCCTCAGCCTTTAAGACTGAGAGATGCCTGGGAAGAGCTTATGGAATCATGAGGTCAATGGATGAAAGATGTTTGGCGATGTGAGACTTGGATGCTAGCCACTCATCAAAGGCAACAATTGGATTTCTTTGGTACCAGGTGTTTTCAGAGAATTGTTGGGTACCACTGGAGTGACTTTGTGTCAAAGAAGTAGTTACTTACAGGGAGACTAAAATGAGGAGTATCACTTGCATTGGAAGGGAGTGTCAGCTTCGACATTTTGGCCATGTGGCACCTTTCTCTATGCATGATCCAGCACGCAGGCATCTGAGTGGTGAGGACCACAGTGGATGGATAAGGCCAAGGGGGTAGTCTTAACAGAACTTTACCTTACATATATGAAAGAAAAATATGAAAAATGTAACAAAAATTCATATCAACAATATAACTTTCAGGATAAATATAACACACAGCTTTCACTTTAAGGCTAATCTAAAAATAAACACATTAAGAGCAATAAAGTTCAAGAACCACATTCAGGATGAAGGTAATGGAGGTCAGTCTTCTTAGCAGTGTCCCACAAACCCCAATTCCAATGCAGTTGGGACATTGTGTAAAATGTAGATGATGGAACCCCTAAATTCCTTGCCATTGAATGTTGAGAAACATTTTGAAACGTGTTGCAGGCATCCATTTGAAAATGAGCAAATATTTGCACAAAAACAATAAAGTTGATCAGTTTGAACATTATATATCTTGTCTTTGTGGTGTATTTAACTGAATATAGGTTGAAGAGGATTTGAAAATCATTGTATTCTGTTTTTATTTACATTTTACACAACGTCCCAACTTCATTGGAATTGGAACATTTACGAGTATATCTTGTTGTGGCTCACAGATGTTTTTTTTAAGAAGACAACAGTTCAGTATGAAAAAAAAAAAAAATGAATAGAGTTTTAAATTTTTTTTTTTTTTCAATAAGACTTTGATGGATTAGCATCTCTGGTTGGAGTTTATAAAATGTAATTTGCATTTTGTTATCTGGAACATGATGCTTAGTGTTTACGCAGTAATGTTACGCAATGTTGTTACTATCAAGTTTCTACAGGCTCCTTCAAAAAGCCTTTTGTGTCTGTTCTGGCCAGACTACTTCCAAATGCTAACTTCAGTTTTAATTTCTTTAATTTATTTGTCTTAGGTTGCAAAGCAGGTCTATGGCCAATGCAGAAAGCAAACAAAAAATCCAAACATGTGGTTGTACAGATGGAAAAGAAGCTCAAGGCTCCATCCTTAGCAACCACAAGTGCCAAACCACCACTGAGTGATGCAGAGAGGATGAGACTGTCACCGTTTGACAAGGTCATCTATGACATGGCACACAACGACAGGATTATCAACGACCTGATGCTCGGGCGAAGGGTTGGCTTCTATGAACTCCGTGGAGAGATCGGTCAGGGCAATTTCTCTAACGTCAAACTGGGTGTCCATGCTTTGACTAAAGGTCAGGAACCACAAATTATTATGTGAATGCTTTGAATGGTCTTAGATTCACTTCAGTGCACTTCCTTGACCCAAGACATGCCTCTCCACTAAATCCATGGTAATTAAAATTTGCTCATAACATTTGGTGTTACATTTAAAAAACCTGTCAGGGCCTTCTGTGGTTGAGGTCATGATTACTTCCTAGGTAATGAACATCTACCATACTTTCTGGATTATAAATCGCACAGAGTATAAATTGCAGGACCTCAAAAACTAGGGAAAAAAAAAAAAACGCCTGGAATTTATCAGTGTTGGAGATCTTGAGGCCAGCCTTGGCTTCACAATGTAACGACAATCTTGGCCAGCCGAGAAGAATAAGCCAAAGCCAGTGTCGCAGACCGAACGGTCCGCCCCTAAAAATCGGTCTGCCTTTTGCATCTGCACATGCATTATTTCAGACCACAGCAGCATGTCTGAGAGCAATCAAATGGATTAAACCATCAGATGATAAAGGTAAAACCTCTTAAATAATTCTAAAGTCAGTTTTAAGCAGAAATGAGGCAGTTTTAAGCAGAAACGAGGCGAAATTCCGTGATGCTTTTAAATGTCCAACGCGCAGTGAACGCATCAGCTAGCAGCTTGTTTAGCCGCAGCACTCTGATCGCTTCCGCTGCCTTTTATGATGAAATAATGCTGAATTTATGTGGAAATGATCATTGTACAAAAGCTTCAGATATCTGTTACTGAGATAGATGATGACTGGAGTGAAGTTTGAAACAGAAATGAGGTATTAATCTCTGAACCGCATCATCAGGGAGAACGATTTTTAGGGGGACTGTTCGGTCGGCGACGCCAGTTCAAGGCCGCTTGTTTTAACCTATGTTTCGCACTGTTTACTTCTCACTAAACAAAAAAGTGCCTGTCGTGATAACGTTACATATTCCTCCCCCTAAATGCACATTGCATCACGAACGTACGCTAAAGGCCACGTCTAGCTCACTTGGCTGTGGCTTGAAATTATGCATGAATTTGTGGGAATGGTCCACAGCAGCTACCATAGACTTCGTATAATACTCGGCCTCTGCCTCGAGTTGTTGTGACAGTCTTGGCCTTGGATACCCAGAACTCAGACTTTACCTTGGCCTTGGGGGAAGTGGACTCGACAACACCACTTCAATTTATACTCTGGAAAACATGGTATGTCAGTAGAAAAGCCATGGGTCTTTCCCACTCATGAATTGGAATTTATAAAGGAAGAATGTGTGTTAACAGTGTGTACACCTGACGCATGTATCACACCAAACCTATGTTTTCATAGCAAATCAAGTACAATACACTGATGTAGAAAAGAAAAATTAGACAACATGTAATCTGTCAGTAACCAAAGCACATAATGTCACAGAGTCATATGTTATTATCAGTAAAATATTATTTATGTTCAGGAACACACACCTATATTAATATGTGCAATGTAAATAATAGAGTGTGTACATGTAACAATAATATTGTTAAACTTTAAAAACCAAAGCCTTAGCAAAGGGATGTGCTCTCCAAATACCCCCATCTAATTTAATCTTCATTTGTCACTTTCGTAATGGTATATTCCTTTTCTTTTTTTTTTTCTAATGTGTTTATATCCTCCAAGTACCTGTATTTTGACCTTGTCAGGCCTGTTTTCAAACCATCAGTGGCATCTGACCTCTTTTTTTGTCTCAGAGAGAGTAGCTGTTAAGATCGTGGACAAGGTGCGCCTGGATAAGAAGAACCAGCCGTTGTCTTCCTCAGAGATCAGCTGCATGGAGAAGTTGTGCCACCCCAACATTGTGCGTCTCTACGAGGTCATCGAAACCAACAGGAAGTTGTATCTGGTGATGGAATATGGCAGTGGTGGAGACCTGTTCCATCAAATCACCACCAGAGGGAAGCTAAAAGACTTGGATACAAAGCTGATCTACACACAAATCATCTCTGCTCTTACACACATGGTGAGTGTTAAATCTACTCACAATCTGGACTTCATAAATCATATAGTTCAGTTTTTTTTAATTTAAAACTTATTTTTTAAACATTTGAAGGGATATGTATTTACTTAAAATCATCAAGGTAAAATGATAACTTACTGATATTAAACAATGTTACCAAAAATTGGCATTATTGTTTAAAATGTATAATAAGTAATAAACCCCCTCAATTTATTTTATGTTTTTAATTCCACAAAATTCAGTGTACATAAAGCGAATTCCTGAAAGCGATTTACACTATTGTTGTGTGTAACCTTTTAGCATGACAACAACATCGTCCACAGAGACCTTAAGGCAGAGAATATCTTCTACACCACAAGTTATTGCATTAAGGTGGGTGATTTTGGCTTCAGCAGAGACAGTGGCCCCAACGAGCTTTTCACCGATTTTTGTGGTTCGCCGCCATACGCTGCCCCGGAACTGTTTCGGGAGAATGGCTACAGTGGGCGTTACTCAGATATTTGGGCCTTGGGCATCCTATTGTACTTCATGGTGACGGCAACGATGCCCTTTTACGGGGACACCATGGGCAAGCTGAAGCGCTGCATTCTGCAGGGGGGATACACTATCCCGGACTATGTGCCCGATGAGTGCCAGCTTGTAATTAAGAGCTTGCTGTGCCGCGTCCCTGCTGATCGTGCCTCTCTCACTCAGATTACAAACAGTGGCTGGCTGAAGGGCATTGAGTACCCTCAGCCGTACGCCCTGCTGCCCCTGACCCCGGCCCAGTTCGCTCAGACCAGTCAGGCTCTGTGTGTGGAGGAAGAGGAGGTGAAGGGCTTGCTGTCTGATCTAGGTATTGTAACAGCACATTTCCAGAACAATTCCTGCTTAGACTGTCGGAGCCCACTGACAGGAACCTACAGAATTCTCCTCCATCGGGTCCAGAAGAGGAGGGCAGTGGAGGCAGTGGTTTACTCAGCTGTACACCCTGATGAGTACAGGAGGCTGAGGAAATGGCCTGCAGCACCTGTGGATAAACACACTCCCTCAGCTGTCTGTGGCATACTGTAATATGCCAGATCTGAAATTACAAGAGGAGGAGGTGTCAAAAGATCTACACGGCAATCTAAAATAATGCGTTGATAAGATTACTGTCATACATTTCTGCAGACATGGACAGACAGACGGCTGCATTCATAAAGTGGGGATGGACTGTTTTTTTGCCTGGATGGTTGCCATCCAGGACTCAAGGCACCAACAAACAATCCTAGGCGTGACCTCCATCATCATGTGCACATGTCCAACATTTGTCCAAGATTGATTCAAAGGAAGAAAGGAAGAAAAACAAAGGAAATCAAAACCTTTCTACTACTGTGTTGCAGGTTTAATCAATTCTAATGATTTTCTCTTCGGTTTCAGGAATCATTGTAAACTAGAGATCAGAAATGCCCCGGCTCAAGGTGTCCACCAAAAGCAATATGTCCACTTTCTTTTGTGATAGACAAGATTTTATTCATACTGAATACCTACCGTGTAGTGCTGCAATAAATTATGATTATTGTGTCAACCTTTGTCATTGCCTGCAGCAGTCTATCACACCCACATCAGTCAAATTTCCCTGATGTCTAAACAGGAGTGTGGCGTATATCATGTCCTCACTCACACTTGTGACAATTTTCCATTTTAATTTACAGTACCGTACTGGCAGATAGAGAGTTGTCAGTAGGGTCTTGTGATTCTACAGCGTGTGTACTGTAACAAACAATAGTTTGTGCCTCTACAAAGATGACATTGCTGTCCCATTGTTAAATTACGGTAACTGGATTAGTTCAGCAAAAAATAAGTAAAAGACTATAGTGTACTGTGAATTAAGACAGAAATTTGTTCTAGTGCATCCTATTTACCCGAGTTAACCTGTTTGCAAATTTGAAGAAGCACCTTCTTGGATTATTTGATGATGGTGGATGTGAGGAAGAGGATGACGAAGAGGAGGATGAATTAAAACCAGCTACTGGGAAGTGTTTCGAGCTCCAGACTTCCACATTTTGCTGAAAGACAGTGAACGTGAATGCAAGAGATGTGAGGAACGTCCGATGTAGAAATAAATTTTTTTAGCACTTTCAGTGCTGATTCATGTGCTCTTATATGACTGCTGCTCATGCCTTAACCATCTTTCACTGTTTTCTTCCCCTTAGCAGGGCGCTCATTTTAAAAAGAGAGCACTGCTGTTGTGGTGTTCAATATTAGGCTGCAGCTTCAGAGACATAAATGTTGAAGACTTCTGTGCTGATGACGTCAGCAGCTACTCTATGCTCAGTACATACACTGGGTGATGCAAATCATTCAGCAAGTACTGCAACTGCATGACTATCAGCATCTTTCAATCCTTCTTAGTCGTGAATGTTCTACAGTAATCCCAGTTCACGTGTAATCCTATAAGAGAGACAGACAGAACATGCTGGGTCCAACAGAAATTAAACTTGTACTTTCCGGACTATAAGTCATGATGGGGTTTTTTGTTTTTTCTTCGACTTTTGGACGTCCTGCGACTTATAGTCACGTGCCACTTGTATACCAAAAAAAAAAATCATGCATTTGCTATTCATAATAATAATTATAATAACTATTTATATACTTTCACGGGAATCAAAGCATTAAAGAAAATAAACTGCAATAATAAAAAATGACACTAATAAGTACACTACAACAATGAAAAAAAATCCCAACTTAATTAGCTGATAATACAGAAAAAGGTGTCACTTATACTCCAGAAAATATGATATATATATATATATATATATATATATATATATATATATATATATATATATATATATATATATATTTCAACATGAAAACATTGGTCTAAAATATCTTGATGTTAACAGATGTGCATTTTATCTTGGAAAGATATGGGAAGCTTACAAATTATTAAGTTTTGCACAATTCTAATCTTATTTTGTCAATATCTATGACAAGTATTGTACTTGTGTTTGCTCATGTTTAACACATTCATGGATATTTACTTGAATCTCACTTCTCTCTCTGTAATTATGGCAATGTGTGAGACCCAACTCATGAGTCAAAGTAAAAGTATGTTGAAACTGTTTTCAGCTGTTATCTCTCAAAACCCACAACAATACCTTTTTCTCAGGCTATGATTCCAGCAAGATGTCCATTTTTAAAAACAGAATAGGGCACCGCAGTCTCGTTTGAAGCTTGTGTGATATTGCGGGATTTGACCACTTACGATGACAGCCGCTCTGGTGTACCGTTTTATTTTCGGCTGCAATCACCGAAGCATTTGCAAAAAGTGCACTTTTTTTCAGTTCCCAGTGGAGAAGGCAAGACGAGGCAAATGGGAGATATCTTGTCGGTAAGTGTTAGCCTACACAGCTAACCAAAGTAGCTACATTCTCTTGCCTACACAACTGCCTCGACACGTTTGCGCTCCGGATCATAAACAAGCTGCAACACATGTCCACTTTCCTTGTTTGTGTGTAATTTGCCCAAAATCTTGGAGAAAATACTGTTTAAACTTGTCCAAGTTTAAAAGTAAAAAACTGATGGACATCCAGCTTTTCACTGGCGCAAGGCAATCCTCTAAAGTCTTGATGTATGAGATTACCCCTAGTTATCGGCATGTATATCTGAGTGTCATCAGCATATATGTGCCCAAGGGGGCAATATAAAGAGTGAAAAGCAGGGGGCCTAAGATGAACCCCTGTGGAATGCCATATTTCATGTCAGCAAGGTTAGAGGTAATGTTGTATAGAGGATTTTCTTAAAGAGAAGCCCTGAAAGTTCAGCTACAATTTGCCAGAAGGTACATCTAAGATGCAAGCCTAGAGTTGATGTGTTGGTGAAAGAAAATCCTCCGCTATACACCTTCATCATAAAGCTATATAACTGGGTATACAAAATGCAAAACATGCACTATGCACAATTTCTCCAATCACATCCACAAAAGTCTATAACTTATTCTGAGTTTGTCTGGGTGTCTTGGTGGCTTCCCTGAGTCTTCTTCTTGTACAGTCACTCAGTTTTTAAGAACTATCTACTTCACACAGATTTAACACAGAGTGCCATACTGTTTGTATTTCTTCATAATTTATTTAAACAAAGTCCAATACATAGTCAGTGACTTGGAAATGTTCATGTATTCATCCCCTGACTTGTCTGAAGAAAACTGGTGATAAAACTGATTATTATTATACCAAAGCCTTCCAATGAAAAAAGAACCACCTTAAAAAGTTCTTTCAATTGGTAACACCTAAATGAATTAAGTTGTTTGAACTTAAGTTAGTAAGTTAGATCAACTCCAACTTACAAACTTAAGTTCAAACAACTTAATTCATTTAGATGTTAACAGTTGAAACAATTCATTTAAGTTGGTTCAGTTATTCTCTTTTTTCAGCGTGGCTTTTATATTTTTAATTCATTTATATCAGGTTATTGAGATTTGCTTTAAATTTGAGTTTAAGGAAGATAACTAAAGAAATGTTTATTTTTGTATTTGAAACAGCATAAAGAAATTAAAATGTGTGAAATTCCAAGTGTTCCAGTAGTTTTGGAGGGCACTCTGTTTATTATGGAATTCCCCCAGGTAAATATGTTCTCTTCATTAAAATGAGTTGCAATTTTGAAACACATTACAAAACCACACCAACATTATAATGCTTGGATTTCAGTAGAGACTACATTTTGTTCATTCTGTGAGATTTGAAACTCTTTAAACGTCAAAGAGTTTGACTTTGAAAGAAAGCAAGACAGATGAAACCCATTTTATAATGTGACTGTGGCTCAGTTGATGGAGCAAAACTGCAAAATCGATGTGCAGGATGCTTAAAACCTTCAGGACCTTTTGTTGATCCAAATCCGATTAACCAAGATCATTTTACTGAAATAGTTTGGATCATTATTTGAATTATTTCAGTTAAATAAACTTATTTTGAGGCAAACAACTGCCTCATTTATTTTTATTTTATTTTATTCATTTATTTATTTCTGTACCTATTTCTTTGGGTTGGGTGTGTAAAGACTTTCTCACCAAAAAGTGATTCTCCAAACACATGTAACATAATCTGTCTTCTCACAATTTGATTTTACCCCAGAGGCAAAACAGTCATTGTAATCTTATTGCTTCCACTCGTTTCCCGCCGTTTTTGTTCCAGTTCTGCTCCCACATGTTGTGTTCCACTTCACAGTAATTGGTACAATGGTATTTTAACTTCTGCAATGATGTGAAGAAGTCGCTGACTGCTCCCAGTTCAAACATGAATGTTTACACTATGTGGGACAGCGGCAGTTCATCAAATTTACCGAGTGCCAAGGAATTTGTCTTGACTTGCTGTTTATTTAGAAATTCTGTTGTTGCACAATGTCAGTGGTTTAAAATCTACTGGCTTTGCATTTTGAAAATTGGTGGTAATATGAAACATGTTAACATATTTGTAGCATTTTGTGTAACAGTACAAAGAACCCCCTCCAAAAAAGGTAACGTGTTTTGCGCAACTTCTGTTGTCCGAGTAAGGGTGATTCTTTAACTACGGGCACTATTGGCCTTGTAAATGTAATTTCCACCACACCATTGCCTTACAATATAAAACGCCTTGGGGCAACTGTTTGTTGTGATTTGGCGCTATATACATGTGCTCTGATGTCACTGTTTATCTCCATAGAAACTACCCAAACAATCTTTCATACAAACTGTTTAAAGGGACATTACAGTGTTGTGGTGGAAATTACAGCAATAGTGTGGGACAACTACATTTTGTTTAAAAAAAATCACAACAGTTGTATGACATTGAATACCCCAATTATGTTTTAATTATTTTACTGATATTTTATTCAGAGATATTTTAAAACATTACAAAAAACGTTTTTTTTTACCATTCATTTTTATCATTGAAGATCAAAAGTCTGGGTGTGGGACAAGCACAGAACGGCAATATTTGCATATAATGATGCTGAAAAAAGGTGAAAAAGTCATCATAGACTACTAGAACAAATTTCTTAACACACTTTCATTGTAAAGATAACTATAAAAGTGTGAAATTTCCCCTTTTTTTTCTGTTTTTCATACAATATGATCAAAGGACATAATAAGTGCCCATAGTCTAAGAATCACTCGTAGATGTCAAAATGGACCTGAGTGCTACAAAACTCTTCACTACAAGTACTGCAACTTGTTTTTGAAGAAAGTAAATCATTCACCTCGACGTGATCAAAGGCGGACAAACGCCATGTTTGGGAAGAACTTGAAATTAATACTAAATGTATATCAGAATCTATTTAGAAATTTCAGTGTTTTGTTTATATGAATAAAATACATTTAATGAAGCTGTTAATAAGTTTGTTACATATAAATCGTTTGGCATTCAATTTCTTTAGAGTTTGAATTTTGACACAACACTTTAAATACAACGTATAATAAAAGGAGTCAGCTGACTTTACCGTGGCGATAATGCATTTATCCTTTCACTTTCCTTGGAATGAGGTTTTTGTTTATCTTTGTTTAATCAAGTCAGTGATCATTCTGACTGCATTTGGCAGTGTGAACACAACCTTAGGTCACACATCCACACAATAATCAGCTCATAAAGCACGCTTATGCCAAGGTGGTTGCGAAAGACTGATCACTTAGACTGATATGGACAAGTTACTTTTGCTTTTCAGGCAAGTTAGACTATGAAAGGGAAATGGCTGCTACAGTGTTTAGATTACCGTATACACACGGTTTCTGATATCTAGTGTGTAGTGCAGCAGATAAATGAAACAATCCTTCAAATGGTGATACAAGCACCAAATTCGGCACAAATACTCCTTAGACGTTACTCTTTTGAAACAAACCGACTGGCCACTTGAATCATTTGCATCACATTTTTACCAAAATTGGAACACCTTTAACTTTTAACCCCTGTACAAACTGAAGTTGATCTTTTTCACCATTCTTGTTGTTTTTACCCCATAACTCTATAGCATTTAGGCACAGATAGTCCAAACTATACCTTTTTGAAATCTGTATGATCAGACAAATAATGTGGTGTAGTTTTCAATATGACTGGAGCTTTTTTAAATTTTGACCCCTTTGTAAATCTTCAGCTGACCCCTACCTGGCTACCTATTCCAAAATTCATGTGACCGGTTGGTTTTTTAAAAAAAAGGTAATGTCTAAGGGGTATTTGTGCCGAATTTGGTGCTTGTTTCACCATTTGCAGGATTCCTTTGTAAAGATTCTATTATCTGCTGCGCAAGTGGTAGTACAAGTAAAAGTAAACACCAGATAACGCTAGATCAAATTCCTTGTATGTGAGAAATTACTTGGCAAAAGTTTGATTCTGATTCTGAAGCTTTTTTTTGGATTGATCATGATTGATCATGCATTATATGCGGAGTTACAGGGGACAGTTTTAGGGGAGGGTTTCTTTTTTTTTTTTGATTGTATGAGGAAGAAGCTGGAATAGTAGTCTGTAACACACAATAACTTAACTGCCGGGTCTAAAATGCACAAAATCCAGATGCTAGTAACACCCACTAAATTTCCTTTTGACCTTAATCAATTGTTTTGCGTGTGCATGCCTCACCTACTTGCATGCTTCCTCTCAAAGTTTTGCGTACATGTGAATGGACCAAACCCATATTGCATATTCACCAGGGCAAACACACTAAATGGACAACATGCACTATTTTGTACATTTGAGAGGTGCAATCCTCTTAGCAAATCAGTGCTTTGGTGCTTGAGTAAGTTTTAACATACACACCTTTTAGGAAATCAGGTCTTTACTATTCTTGTTACTCCATAATCACTGAATCCAGTTTCGCTGAAAAAATTCAGAAGTTGAGTTTTACAGTGTCATGGATCATTTTTGTAAGATTATTGTCTCACATCGAGCTTGCTTTGTTTCTTTAAGACAGACCATGATGATAACAATGTTCAACACAATTTTTATTGCATAGTTTTTCAACAGCTTTTGGGTAATTTGGAGGCACCGAATCTGACTCTGGTGTTAGTTTTTGCCAATCACATCATGTTTCTGAGATATGAAAACACATTTCTCGTATCAAGCATGAAGCAAATGCTGCAATCTCGCACACCTCTTCTGCGCCATAAACGATATTACGGCTTTTGTTGAGATTTTGCAAACTTGGTATAAAAACTATGGTTTTGAAGCTGCTTTTCTGCATGATTAGTGGCATCAAACTTGTGAGTGAATGAGCAACTTTTGCGTAATCCATCATTAAGGAACATGAAGACTGCAAAAAAATGTGATGTGATAGAGGAAATCTGAGCTCAGATTCGGATTCAGCACCCCAAAATGACCCAAAATCAGTTCTCAAAGTTCATGCAAGAAAATTTGTTGTTGTTGTTGTTGCTGTTGTTGTTGGCCAGTGAATTAATATGACAGAAGCTAGAGTTTCTGTATTAATTGTAGTTTTTTTTTTTTGTTTGCTTGTTTGTTTTATTAATTTAGACAGTAAAATGCAAAGTACACATATAGTGGTGACAAAAATATGGAAATCTGTATTATACCACAAATGAAATGTCAGTATTTTCTTACATACACAGTGAACACACAAATGCGCACTCATGCAGATACACATTACAAAGTTGCCCAAATGTGGCTCATTCATCGCAGGTTTTCCACGTCACTGAGCAGTGACCGTGATGGCTCATAGAAATGAAAGCTGCTACTTTTATCTGACACTGAGGATGCAATATGATATATATGTCATAATCATGTGCTCTGTATACATGATTTATTTTCACTTTCAGCTACAGGAATTTCCTCATCTCGAGAAAGGTGATGTGATCCATCTCCTAAGTGATGATGGAAATCGATGATGGTGAAATCGAGGATCCCCACTCTTCTTTTCTCCTCATTGTTGTACGTTTATGTTTCTATAAAGACAAAGTTTTTACAATAAGGCATTTATATTTTTCTTTAAATGAGCGTGTTAGTGCATAGGTATGCAAGCCACATTTTACTTCTTGTTATCAAGAGTCTTCAACAGCTGCTGCACCCAGTCGTCATTGGGATTGGCACAGATTGTCCTTTTCTTTGTGTTTCCGCGCTTCTTCTTCATCGAAAACCTACGGATATCCGCAGTATAATGAATCAGATATACTGCAAAAGTACTACATGACATAACTAATCAAAAACAGGCTGCACTAAGCAGAAGACTGAGAAGAAGATTGGCCACTTAATGCTGAGAATAACTTCTAAAATCTCAATAAACAGGTCATTCGTTTTTCCATTAGTCTGTGCCAAACAGTTCCAGTGGCCAAAAGTAAAGAATACTTACACAACAGCTCTGATGTTGCAATCGCCATCTGTTTCCTGGATCCTGTAACTCTCTATGTTCTTCCTCACAAGCCCATTTGTGCGTTGAACATGGCCGAGGCAGCAGTTACCGTACGAGCCTGAGGTGAGAGGTGATGTTACAAAGGGCTTAAGAAAACAAACAGCCTCACTTTTAAATATTTCTCTTGAGGAAAAAGCTACGCAGCCACTTTATTTTGTCAAATCGTTGTACTAGCAACTGAGCAAACAATGACTTCCTTTTGTCTTCATTTCATTTGCTGTATACTGTTATTGGATAATCGTGTATAGTTTATATACATGGTGTAACTCTGCAGTTAAATGTGTTATACACCCTTTAGAATCTTTATAGAAATGTAGTCACTAATGGTTTTAGTTATTATGAAGAAATACAAACAGTGTGGGTACTCTATGGTAAATCTGTGTGGAGTAGACAGTTCTCAAAAACTGAGTGCAAGAAGGAGAAGAGTGAGGAACGACATCAAGACACCCAGAAAAAGTTATATAGTGCAGTAGATAAGACAATATTTAGAGCAGAATCCTGCAAATGATGATACAAGCGTCAAATTCGGCACAAATACTCCTTAGACATTACTCTTTAAAAAAAACTGACTGGCCACTTCAATTTGGCAATAGGCAGCCAGGTAGGGGTCAATTGAAGAATTACACATGGGCCCAAATTAAAAGATGCTCTAATCTTATTGAAAACTATATCACATTATTTGCTTGATCATAACGATTCCATAGTTTGGACTATTTATGACTGAATGTTTTGGAGCTATGGGGTAAATTCAGCAAGAATGATAACAAAGGTCAGTTTCAGTTTGTTCAGGGGTCAAAAGTTAAAGTTATAAATGGATGGTAAATGGACTGCATTTATATAGCGCTTTTCCATCTGCATCAGACGCTCAAGTGAGTGCCATACAAGGCGCTCACTACACACTGGGAGCAATAGGGGATTCAAGGCCTTGCCCAAGGGCCCTTAGTGATTTTCCAGTCAGGCGGAGATTCGAACCCATGATCTTCTGGACTCAAGCCCAACACCTTAACCACTAGACCATCACCTCCCCCAAGCGAATCATCTGATATAATTTTCAGTATGATTAGACTTAGAGCATCTTTTAATTTTGACCCATGTGTAATTCTTCAGTTGACCCCTACCTGGCTGCCTACTGAGAATTCAGGTGGCTAATCGGTCATTTCAAAAGAGTAATGTCTAAGAAGTATTTGTGCCGAAATTGATGCTTATATCACCATTTGCAGGATTGTTTCAGTTATCTGCTGCACTAATAGGCGTATGTGGCTGTGATTGGAGAAATTGTGCACAGTGTAAATTTTGCATTTTGCATCACCACTCTTAGTTTCTAAGTGGAGTAGTGCGGAGAAGGATATTCTTTCACTAAAACAGAGCAAATCTAGGGTTGCAGCTCAGATGTACCTTCTGACAATTTATAGCTAAACTTTGTCTTCTTTTTAAGAAAATCCTCCTCTACACCACTTCATCATGAAGCTGTATAAGATATACCTTTGTATACTGGCATAGTTCCACCTTAGAATTGGAATATAATACAGTAGTGTTCAGAATAGTAGTAGTGCTATGTGACTAAAAAGATTAATCCAGGTTTTGTGTTGTGTGGGCCGCTGAAGAGGAGGTACTGCTGGCCCACCACCACCAGATGGCGCCCTGCTTGGAGTGCAGGCTCCAAGCACGAGAGGGCGTTGGAGCCGCTGGAGGTGACAGCTGTCATCTATCAACACCAGCTGTCACCCATCACCACCACTATAAAGACCGGACTGCAACTCCACCTCCTCGCCGAGAAATCGTCTACCTTACAGGTAATTTTCTCTGCTGACTTAAAACATTGAGTAATAATCTGAACTTCTTTGCAGCCGTTATCCTGTGGTGTTTGCCTTATCTGTGGGATTGGCGTTTGGTGTGATCAGCGACGGCTTCGCTTCACACTCCAACCAGATAAGTGGTTAGACAGGAGCTGCACGAGTGTGTGATTGGAGGTGGAGGTTCTCCCTCCTTACTGAACACAGACTGTGGGATTACTGAGTGTGCGAACTCACACTCATCCAGAACTGTTTCTGTTTTCTGCCAGCAGTACCGGGTCTGACTGCTGAAGACAGTGGCCACCTGGGGCGCAGGGCTTGGCGGCTCCGGTGTTCTTCAGGTCCGTGGCGGTGAGGCTTGTGTGTGTTCCGGCTTTTCTCTCGCCGGACGTCTCCTATCTTCGAGCCTGCCACACGTCACCTTTTTTGTCGGATTGATATAACGCATATTTGTATCTGTCTGTATTACGTTGTGCACCTTCACAACATTAAATTGTTACTTTTGGCTATTCCATTGTCCCTTCATTAACGCCCCCTGTTGTGGGTCCGTGTCACGACACTTCCCCAACATTTTGAGTATATTTCTTGTTGTGTGTTGGGGGGGTTTGGCTGGACATTTTGGTGTTCTTTTCTTTTCTTTGCTCTCCAGGTGGTATGCAAACTGATTTATTGTCTGTGGAGAAGGTGCTGGCAGAAGAGCCCTTCACCCTCATCAACGTGATATGCAGCACCTGTGGATGATGCTCACGTGCCACCTTAAAGACTTTCAGCTGAAGCAGATAATGAGATGGCGTTCTGCATTTAAGCCATTTGTGATTCAAGCAGAATTGCCGGGAACTCGACCTTGTGATGTTCGTTTGTGAGACGCTGAGGACCGCGCCTGGGTTTGACACATCGTGCCTGTGAAGGAGGATGGGTGAGGGACACATGCTGTCAGCACACATCACAGGTGATTTGATTGTCTGAATAATTGTTAACAGTAATTTGGTATTTTGTTACGCAGTATATGTGAAGATTGATGAGAGTTGTGCAGCTTGCTTCTCACGGCCGTGGCGTGCGGACTGATGATCCTCCACCTGTTGTGAGAAGCTGCTCATTTACATAAAGCTTAAATTCAGACCTGAATGTGTTGCTGATAGTGTGTACCTTTGAAGGATATTAGTTGTAGCTGCTGACTTACCTCACCTTTTCTATCCTTCACAGAGTCGGTTTGTCGTGTCCACCTGGGGGGTGTTTGGCAGTGAACGTGGGTCCAGAGCCGCCGGGCTTCGATCCCTTTGGGTGCTGGAGAGCGCGCCGTCCTTCACTCCGCCAGACAGATGCGTTTTATGTTTGTACACCGAGTATTGCACAAAAGGGGGAAAATAAATTGTTTTGTTATTGGAACCGCTTTCTGGTTATTTTAGCGCTGGGTTCAGTCAGACGCAGGTCCGCTCCTCAACCCGCGTCGACACATAACAATTTCTTATTGTTACATGGGAAACAAGGTACCAATAGATTCAGTAGATTCTCACAAATCCAACAAGACCAAGCATTCATGATATGCACACTCTTTAGGCTATGAAATTGGGCTATTAGTAAAAAAAAAAAGTAGAAAAGGGGGTGTTCATAATAATAGTAGTGTGGCATTCAGTCAGTGAGTTTGTCAGTTTTATAGAACAAACAGGTGTGAATCAGGTGTCGCCTATGTAAGGATGAAGCCAGCACCTGTTGAACATGCTTTTCTCTTTGAAAGCCTGAGGAAAATGGGACGTTCAAGACTGTTCAGAAGAACAGCGTAGTTTGATTAAAAAGTTGATTGGAGAGGGGAAAACCTATACGCAGGTGCAAAAAATGATAGACTGTTCATCTACAATGATCTCCAATGCTTTAAAATGGACAAAAAAAACCAGAGATGCGTGGAAGAAAACGGAAAACAACCATCAAAATGGATAGAAGAATAACCAGAATGGCAAAGGCTCACCCATTGATCAGCTCCAGGATGATCAAAGACAGTCTGGAGTTACCTGTAAGTGCTATGACAGTTAGAAGACGCCTGTGTGAAGCTAATTTATTTGCAAGAATCCCCCGCAAAGTCCCTCTGTTAAATAAAAGACGTGTGCAGAAGAGGTTACAATTTGCCAAAGAACACATCAACTGGCCTAAAGAGAAATGGAGGAATATTTTGTGGACTGATGAGACGTAAAACTGTTCTTTTTGGGTCCAAGGGCCGCAGACAGTTTGTGAGACGACCCCCAAACTCTGAATTCAAGCCACAGTTCAGAGTGAAGACAGTGAAGCATTGTGGTGCAAGCATCATGACATGGGCATGTTTCTCCTACTATGGTGTTGGGCCTATATATTACATACCAGATATCATGGATCAGTTTGGATATGTCAAAATACTTGAAGAGGTTATGTTGCCTTATGCTGAAGAGGATATGCCCTTGAAATGGGTGTTTCAACAAGACAATGACCCCAAGCACACTAGTAAATGAGCAAAATCTTGGTTCCAAACCAACAAAATTAATGCCTCGCAGATGTAAGAAATCATGAAAAACTGTGGTTATACAACAAAATATTAGTTTAGTGATTCACAGGATTGCTGAAAAAGCAGTTTGAACATAATAGTTTTTAGTTTGTAGCGTCAGCAGCAGATGCTACTATTATTGTGAACACCCCCTTTTCTATTTTTTTTATTTTTTTTACTAATAGCCCAATTTCATAGCCTTAAGTGTGTGCATATCATGAATGCTTGGTCTTGTTGGATTTGTGAGAATCTACTGAATCTACTGGCACCTTGTTTCCCATGTAACAATAAGAAATATACTCAAAACCTGGATTAATCTTTTTAGTCACATAGCACTGCTATTATTCTGAACACTGCTGTATATAAGATATACCTTACTTAAATTTTCATAAAGCTGAATAAGGGGGAAAAATGCAGTATTAAGAACAGGGGTATGTAAGCTTTTGATCAGGGTCATTTGGGTAGTTTCTGTTGTCATTATGATTTTAAAAAGAGTAAACACAGTTGTGTGGCAATAAATGGCTCATCACCCCAAAAACACCATACCAACAGTGAAGTTTGGAAGTGGGAACATCATGGTGTTGGGCTGCTTTTCAGAATACAGCACTGGCAACTTCATATAATTGAAGGAATAATGAATGGAACAATGTACCGATACATTTGTGATAAAAATCTGCCATCTACCAGGATGTTGAAGATGAAATGAGGCTGGACATTTCAGCAAGACAATGATCCCAAACACAGAGCCAAGGAAATTCTCAATAAAAACTATAACACAATGCTAAAATAGCCTTGGCCTTATGAGCAAAAAAATAGGAAACAGAATGTGAGCCTTTGACCTTATAAAATAGATCAACGTTAGTCATCTTTGAACTTGGCTAAGGTCTGTTTCCAAAGAATGTTCCTTGTGAATTTGAAGACCCTGACAGTAATAGGACTGGACTTATGCTGAGCACAGACAGATGGGCGGATGCAATGCCTTCGCAATACCCGATGACCATATTTTGGCCTTGCGTAATAAAGCTGCTAGAATGGCCCAGCCAATCACCTGACTTGAATCCAATAGATAATCTATGGAAAGAACTAAAGATCAGAGTTCATAAAAGAGGAACCTTCAAGATTTGAAGAATGTCTGTCTCACCTGAGCAATCCATGCAACTAGTTTCTCCATGCAGGAGGCGTCTTGAAGCTGTCATTACCAACAACTTTTGTACGAAATATTAATATAAATTTCAGTAAGCGTGTTCAATACTTTTCCCTATCATTCTATTTGATTACACATACTTTCATTTCTGTACATATTTGTTTCTCTGCATGTGTGGATTATTTGGGTTGTTACAGACATCTGGTGAAACTTTCATGCCACTAGGACTTTTTTATTTACTGAGAAAATGGTGATGTGTTCAGTGCTTATTTTACCCGCTGTATAGTTTCTACTGTCTATAATTTGTTTTATTGTTGTCTTTAGAAAAAATAAAAATAAACACATGCAATTGTCTAATTTGGTCTTTAAATGCACATATACTGAGGAGGTGGTGGTCTAGTGGTTAAGCGTTGGGCTTCAAACTAGAGGATCCTTGGTGCAAAACCCTCACCAGAAAATCACTAAGGGCCCTTGGGCAAGGTTCTTAATCCCCTAGTTGCTCCCGGCGTGTAGTGAGCTCATTGCATGGTAGCACCCTGACATCAGTGTGTGAGTGTGAATGGGTGAATGTGAGGCAAAATATCAAAGTGCTTTGAGTTTCTGATGCAGATGAAGAAGCGCCAAGGAGGGTTTTCTTAAAGAGAAGACCTGAGAGTTCAGCTAAAATTGGCCAGAAGGTACGTCGGAGATGTAAGCCTAGATTTGATGTTTTGGTGAAAGAAAATCTGTCTGGGTGTCTTGGTGGCTTTCCTCACTCTTCTCCTTCTTGCACAGTCACTCAGTTTTTGAGAACTGTCTACTCTGCACAGTTTTACCATAGAGTGGCAAACTGTTCGTATTTCTTCATAATTGATGTAAATAAAGTCCAAGACATATTCAGTGACTTGGAAATGTTTGTGTATCCATCCCCTGACTTGTCTGAAGAAAACTGGTGATAAAACTGATTATTTACAGGTATTATACCAAAGTGTTCCATTACTTATGTAACCCATCAGCTTGGCTTTTTTATTTTTAATTAATTTCTATCAGGTTGCGGAGATTTGCTTTCAGTTTGAAAGCAAATCTCTTCTTTTTTTTTACCCCTTAACTCCATAACATTCAGTTATAGATAGTTCATACTATACCTTTTTGGATTTTAACATCAACTGGGATGACAAACAAGAAAGGAAAAAACTTGAACAACAGAAAACTTTAGCCTTGAACAGTTGATAGACAAACCAACCAGACTGACTCCTAAATCACAAACAAGAATAGACCTTTTGCTTACAAATCAGCCTGATAGAAATGCAAAGACATATAACTTTCTTACTGGCATTTCAGATCACAATTGCATATTTTTGTCTAACTAGAAAACTTGATTGCTTACAGGTTAAAATTCACTCATTTGTGTAACAAAGTTACTCAAACCTTAAAGAAAGCCAAAGCCAATTTTTTTTAATCTCAGTTATTGAGGATTCAAAGGGTAATGGGAAGAAAGTTTGGCAGACTAAATAAATTACTTTAAAAATAGCAAATATGACAATAGTACTCTTGAGTTAGATATTGATAATGCTCTGGAGAAAGATCCTAAAAAAATAGTGAATACTTTGAATGACTACTTTTTAAATAGTGTGCTCAATATAACAAATCAGTTTTCCCCCACCTCTATTGCACCTTGTGTTCTAAACTGTGACCAACCCATTTTTCAACTGGACAAAATAACTGAAGATGAAGTATTAAAAATTATTAAAGGATTTAAATGTTCCAAAGCTAAAGATGTATATGCTATGGATACCAACTTTATAAAAACACATGCTAATGCCTTAGTACAACCTATCACTCATTTGGTTAATTTGTCACTTCATCATAAAACAGTCCCAACAGCCTGGAAAGTTGCTTCAGTGACTCCCATTTTTAAATCGGGCTGTAAAACTCAAGTAGCCAATTACAGGCCAATCAGTATTCTTCCAGTTATCTCCAAGGTAGCTGAAAAATGGATTGGAAATCAACTGATCAAACACCTTGATAAAGGCTTCACACCACTACATCAAATGCAGTTTGGGTTTCGGTCACACCACTCAACTGAAACAGCCAACTGCATGTTAACTGAAAAGGTTAAGTGATTATTAGATAAGTATTCCTATGTAGGTGCAGTGTTTCTTGACTTCAGGAAGGCATTTGACACCGTCAATCACAAACTTTTACTTAATAAACTCACATACTTTAATTTCTCACCTGGTGCAGTTCAGTGGTTTGAGTCGTATCTTTTAAATAGAACTCAATGTGTTACAGTTGACGGAGTCAAATCCTCCTTTCGTAGCTGTCCTGTAGGTGTCACACAGGGATCAGTCCTCGGGCCCTTATTATTTTCATTATACATAAATGACCTTCCAGAGGTATGCTGTGATCTCAATACTCAAATGTATGCAGACAATGCAGTCATTTACACCTATGGTTCTACAACTAATATAATATCTTACAAACTTACCAATATTTTAAACAAGGTACAAGACTGGCTTGATGACAATTGCCTGATGCTTAACACAACTAAAACAGTTTGTATGACATTTTCAAAAAGACCGGTACAGAACAGTCTCAAAGTAACGATGGGTAGAGAGGTACTTGAAACAGTATCCCATTTCAAGTACCTTGGAATCATCTTGGACTCTAATCTTTCAAATCAAATCAAATCAAATCAATTTTATTTATATAGCGCCAAATCACAACAAACAGTTGCCCCAAGGCGCTTTATATTGAAAGGCAAAGCCATACAATAATTACGGAAAAACCCCAACGGTCAAAACGACCCCCTGTGAGCAAGCACTTGGCGACAGTGAGAAGGAAAAACTCCCTTTTAACAGGAAGAAACCTCGAGCAGAACCAGGCTCAGGGAGGGGCAGTCTTCTGCTGGGACTGGTTGGGGCTGAGGGAGGGAACCAGGAAAAAGACATGCTGTGGAGGGGAGCAGAGATCAATCACTAATGATTAAATGCAGAGTGGTGCATACAGAGCAAAAAGAGAAAGAAACACTCAGTGCATCATGGGAACCCCCCAGCAGTCTAAGTCTATAGCAGCATAACTAAGGGATGGTTCAGGGTCACCTGATCCAGCCCTAACTATAAGCTCTCTGTCTCCCTGATCCGAATTGGGAGCTGGTTCCAGAGGAGAGGAGCCTGAAAGCTGAAGGCTCTGCCTCCCATTCTACTATTACAAACCCTAGGAACTACAAGTAAGCCTGCAGTCTGAGAGCGAAGCGCTCTATTGGGGTGATATGGTACTATGAGGTCCCTATGATAAGATGGGACCTGATTATTCAAAACCTTATAAGTAAGAAGAAGAATTTTAAATTCTATTCTAGAATTAACAGGAAGCCAATGAAGAGAGGCCAATATGGGTGAGATATGCTCTCTCCTTCTAGTCCCTGTCAGTACTCTAGTTGCAGCATTTTGAATTAACTGAAGGCTTTTCAGGGAACTTTTAGGACAACCTGATAATAATGAATTACAATAGTCCAGCCTAGAGGAAATAAATGCATGAATTAGTTTTTCAGCATCACTCTGAGACAAGACCTTTCTAATTTTAGAGATATTGCGCAAATGCAAAAAAGCAGTCCTACATATTTGTTTAATATGTGCATTGAATGACATATCCTGATCAAAAATGACTTCAAGATTTCTCACAGTATTAATGGAGGTCAGGATAATGCCATCCAGAATAAGGATCTGGTTAGACACCATGTTTCTAAGATTTGTGGGGCCAAGTACAATAACTTCAGTTTTATCTGAGTTTAAAAGCAGGAAATTAGAGGTCATCCATGTCTGTATGTCTGTAAGATAATCCTGCAGTTTAGCTAATTGGTGTGTGTCCTCTGGCTTTATGGATAGATAAAGTTGGGTATCATCTGTGTAACAATGAAAATTTAAGCAATGCTGTCTAATAATACTGCCTAAGGGAAGCATGTATAAAGTGAATAAAATTGGTCCTAGCACAGAACCTTGTGGAACTCCATAATTAACCTTAGTCTGTGAAGAAGATTCCCCATTTACATGAACAAATTGTAATCTATTAGATAAATATGATTTAAACCACCGCAGCGCAGTGCCTTTAATACTTATGGCATGCTCTAATCTCTGTAATAAAATTTTATGGTCAACAGTATCAAAAGCAGCACTGAGGTCTAACAGAACAAGTACAGAGATGAGTCCACTGTCTGAGGCCATAAGAAGATAATTTGTAACCTTCACTAATGCTATTTCTGTACTATGATGAATTCTAAACCCTGACTGAAACTCTTCAAATAGACCATTCCTCTGCAGATGATCAGTTAGCTGTTTGACAACTACCCTTTCAAGAATTTTTGAGCGAAAAGGAAAGTTGGAGATTGGCCTAAGCTAAGATAGCTGGGTCAAGTGATGGCTTTTTAAGTAATGGTTTAATTACTGCCACCTTAAAAGCCTGTGGTACATAGCCAACTAATAAAGATAGATTGATCATATTTAAGATCGAAGCATTAATTAATGGTAGGGCTTCCTTGAGCAGCCTGGTAGGAAAGGGGTCTAATAGACATGTTGATGGTTTGGAGGAAGTAACTAATGAAAATAACTCAGACAGAACAATCGGAGAGAAAGAGTCTAACCAAATACCGGCATCACTGAAAGCAGCCAAAGAGAACGATATGTCTTTGGGATGGTTATGAGTAATTTTTTCTCTAATAGTTAAAATTTTATTAGCAAAGAAAGTCATGAAGTCATTACTAGTTAAAGTTAAAGGACTACTCGGCTCAATAGAGCTCTGACTCTTTGTCAGCCTGGCTACAGTGCTGAAAAGAAACCTGGGGTTGTTCTTATTTTCTTCAATTAGTGATGAGTAGTAAGACGTCCTAGCTTTACGGAGGGCTTTTTATAGAGCAACAGACTCTTTTTCCAGGCTAAGTGAAGATCTTCTAAATTAGTGAGACGCCATTTCCTCTCCAACTTACAGGTTATCTGCTTTAAGCTGCGAGTTTGTGAGTTATACCACGGAGTCAGGCACTTCTGATTTAAGGCTCTCTTTTTCAGAGGATCTACAGCATCCAAAGTTGTCCTTAATGAGGATATAAAACTATTGACGAGATAATCTATCTCACTCACAGAGTTTAGGTAGCTACTCTGCCCTGTGTTGGTATATGGCATTGGAGAACATAAAGAAGGAATCATATCCTTAAACCTAGTTACAGCGCTTTCTGAAAGACTTCTACTGTAATGAAACTTATTCCCCACTGTTGGGTAGTCCATCAGAGTAAATGTAAATGTTATTAAGAAATGATCAGACAGAAGGGGGTTTTCATGGAATACTGTTAAGTCTTCAATTTCCATACCATAAGTCAGAACATGATCTAAAGTATGATTAAAGTGGTGGGTGGACTCATTTACATTTTGAGCAAAGCCAGTCGAGTCTAACAATAGATTAAATGCAGTGTTGAGGCTGTCATTCTCAGCATCTGTGTGGATGTTAACATCGCCCACTATAATTATCTTATCTGAGCTAAGCACTAAGTCAGACAAAAGGTCTGAAAATTCACAGAGAAACTCACAGTAACGACCAGGTGGACGATAGATAATAACAAATAAACTGTTTTTTGGGACTTCCAATTTGGATGGACAAGACTAAGAGTCAAGCTTTCAAATGAATTAAAGCTCTGTCTGGGTTTTTGATTAATTAATAAGCTGGAGTGGAAGATTGTTGCTAATCCTCCGCCTCGTCCTCGCCTTTTCCTTCAAAAAACATGTGAAAAAAGTTGTCAACACTGTAAAATTTAACCTTCAAAACTTTAAACAAATCAGGCTTTGTATTTCGACTGATGCTGCTAGATCGTACCTTCATTGTATGATCCTGTCTCATATTGAATATTGCTGCACAATATGGTCATTTGCTGGTATGACAGTACTAAAACCTTTAGAGCAACTTTAAAAAAAAAAAAAAAGCCATCAAAGTGTTTGCTAAAAAAGCCATATTCCACTCATTACTGTGAAATTCTGGAGAAATACCATCTTTTAAGTTTTAACAACTTTATAATGTTTAAGTGTGCTTGTCTCATCTACAAAACTCTCCATGGCCTAGCCCCACCTCCTCTGGATGAATTTATTAGACATAGAGATCCTAACCTCAGGACTCGGTCTGCTTCTAGAGGGGACTGTGAGGTGCCCCTCAGACGAACTGCCACAGGACAAAACACCATCTCTGTGAAGGGTTGTACAAACTGGAACAGCATTCCAACAAGGATATGAGACAGTCCCACCCTGAGTGCTTTTAAAAAATGATCTTAGAAATGGCTCAAAAACAATCAAATCTGTCAACACAGGTGAGATGTATTGTACATAATCAAGGTTGGGTAGGATTACTTTGAAAGAATACATGTGGATTACATGTATGTATGTACATACATTTGGATTACTTGTAATCCGATTACTTTTGGATTACATTTCAAAGTAATCCTACCCAACCCTGTACATAATCTCATGTTTTGCTTTAATTTATTGATTGTAATTGTTTGTTGTTGTGTGTCTGAGAACTACAGATGGAAAGTAGCTTTTAGCTAAATCTGGCATATTTACACTAAGGCATGAAAATGTACAAAGTGTTCATTAATGTGCATTGTCCTCATCAAATAAACAAGAAAGAAAGAATATTTATGATCAGACAAATAACGTGGTATGACTTTCAATATGACTGGAGGATCTTTTATTTTTGATCCCTTTGTAATTTTTCAGTTGAACTAACTGGCTGCCTATTGAAAATTTCAAGTGGCCAATCAGTTTTTTTCAAAAGAGTAATGTCTAAGGAGTATTTGTGCAGATTTTGGTGCTTATATCACCATTTGCAGGATTGTTTGAGTTATCTGCTACACTAGTACATTATGAAATGAAAAATAGAGATGCAGCAACACTTCCACGAAACATTACTCACATGCATTTTTCTGTTCTTTTGGTGTTTAGACATTACTGGCAATGTCATCCAATTTGATCAAAATATGTTTGAGGAATATCTTGGACCATTAAAAAATTAGAAGTTGTTGGTCATTGTGAGGCACTGTGATACTGAAGTACAACAATTTGCAATCACTTATTATTGTTCAAACAAAGCTCATGTGGCACTCACCCGTACCTTGTGCCAGACTCAGGCACATGCATGTGAAGAGCAGAAGGAAGACAAGAACGTGGAGTTTCATGGCTGCGGCTGCTGTTGTGTCGATGCGTGGCCCCTCTGTGCAGAAACAGATCAGGACAAAACTTACAACTGGAGGCACCCGCCCGTCTCCCCCTCTGCCTCATAAACCTCTGTTTAAACATATTCCCCCCCCTGTGGGGTTTTTATGAAAATGAAAGGTAACCTGAGTGACCCCCTGATTAAAAATGAATAATGCGCCTCGTCATTTCCAGCTGTGTGCAGCTGTTTCCTACAGTTGCAATAACTGTTTCCCACTTTGGCACATATAAGACTGTGTTTGCAAAATTAAGTTTACTAAAAGCTGCAGGACAAATGCGAGTGGACAGTTATAAGCACGCAGACAAACATACCTCCTCACAATCAGCGTGTTGCCAGACGCCCCGTGGTTTTCCAGTTTGACGGGCGGTGACGGTTCTTTTATAGAGTAAACCTGATATTTGCCCTCCCCTTCACAAAACACTAAACTTCACCACTCCCCCCTTTTTTCAGTAATGTTGAAGGAACTAGATATTAATGTAATTTGAGCACTGAATCCCTGGAGGCTGCTTGTATATATCTTGGCTGACACTCTGGCGATGACTGACAGTCACTGAACTCCCCTTTTCATATAACAACACAAAGAAGATAAACTACTTCTGGTGCACAAGACAACAGGAAAAAAAGCAACGCAGCCATTTACTGATACCGGGATGTTGACTGCCTTCTTCCTTTGAAAGGTCAGAGGTCAGAGTAGCTTAAAGTGCAGTTACCCTGGATGTGTATTTGGTCACTCTGCACTGTGCAGATGGTTTACACTTTTCTGAAGTACTTGACTCATGTGTCTGTCTTTTCAATGGCTTGTAATTTATTGCTAATCTATTAGTACAGCTGCAACCACACCGAGGGTCTTTCCAAGGAACTCATAAAGATTAGTGAATAGTTTACTGGCAATGTTGGTTGAACATTTCAATTTTATACTTCTAATTTACAAAATATCACTATTAAAAATATTGTGATTTCCCCGCTGTGGCACTGCATAGAGTACTGCGCAAAAATCTAAGGAATAATTTATAAAAATCAAAAATTAAAACAACAGTGCTACTAATTTATATTGTATGTGTACCCTGGGTGGCAGCATGGTGGCTTAGTGGTTAGCACTGTTGCCTCACAGCAAGAAGGTCATGGGTTTGATTCCCAACTCACATTCTATGATTGCTGGGAAAGGCTTCAGCCCCCTGCGACCCTTAATTGGAGTACGCAGTTGAAGATGAGTGAGTGAGTGAGTGAGTGAGTGTACCCTGGGTGTGGTTCTGCATCCTCCAGCTCACAGTTAATCCCTTTGTAGGTTGGCAATGGTACTGGTATTTCAGGCACAGCTCCAAGACAAAAAATGATTCTTATTTCTGCCCTCAGTGGGAATAACTCTACCACTGTGTTCCATCAGAAGGTAGTGTGCACTATGAAGGGGATGGGGGGAAGCCATCTGGAGCCTCATCTCAAAATAAGAAGAAACCACACCAGCACCAGGATGGTGCTGAGCGGTCATCCACTGCACGGAGGTGCGCAGGTCCAATCCTGAGGTAGTCCATGCAGGTGAGGACCTGGAACATCCTTTCATTCAGCAAAGACAACCATCTGAGAGAGTAATTATGAACACAATTTGTGAATAGGATGTTTGAGCTTAATATTTTTATTGTACATCTACACAGCCAGGTGGCAGATCTCGGAGTGGGGGAGTTCGTGGGTAGCACACACACACACACACACACACACACACACACACACACACACACACACACACACACACACACACACACACACACACACACACACACACACACACACACACACACACACACACACACCTTTTCATGGACCAAAAAAAATCTCTGCCGTATGTCAGGATTTTCCCCGGCCCGGGTCGTGTTTTTGTAGTGATCCCTTGTCCGCACCTGTCTCACCTTTTGCCCATTTGTTTTGATTGATTCATGTTATGTAATACTCTGGTTTTGTTTGCTGTTTATCCTCTGTGTCTTATTATCTGGTTGTGTTCTGGTAGTCATCAGTTTTACTTTCTGTTATAACCCATTTTGTGTTCAGTCTTAGTTTGGTTTTGTTTTTCACATTTATTGCATTATGCTTTAGTCACAGGTTTTGGTTATTTTTTCATCTTCAGTGTTTCTTATCTTACTATTATTATTTTGGTTTCCTGCTTTTTAGATTAGTCAACACTGACCTGAGAGACCCTGAGTCCACAGCACAGACTAAATTAAAGCTCGGGTCTCAGGAGGTTAAAGTAACCATCAGAATAAATCATATGAACCCAAGGCCCAGTCCACATGTACAAGTGCGGGTACTCGTATTTTGGAAAACTGTTTTTTTTTCTATGCATTTTGGCCTTTTGTTCACACTCAAGCTGTGTTTGAGGTCGTTGCAAGCAAAGTTTTGCAAAACTCCTTTAAGGGTGAAGATTTTCACATACTCTATTTCAGCATTTGCGTGTAGACAAGGGAAATGAAGTTTGTGCCTTGCCATCTCAAACTGTGCACCTTTTTATCTCTTTTGTTTGCTGTCAGACTGCGCACAATGTCTGTTGTTTTCATGACGTCATTTTCTGCAATGGCAGCAGGAGCTGAAGTACTCTTGCTTTCAGTGTTGCTAACCCATAAACATACAGTTACTGGCCATCTACAGTAGTGTTCAGAATAATAGTAGTGCTATGTGACTAAAAAGATTAATCCAGGTTTTGAGTATATTTCTTATTGTTACATGGGAAACAAGGTACCAGTAGATTCAGTAGATTCTCACAAATCCAACAAGACCAAGCATTCATGATATGCACACTCTTAAGGCTATGAAATTGGGCTATTAGTAAAAAAAAAAGTAGGGCATCAAAGCAAAGCTTACCAAATGCTCCTTTTTTTCAGAGGGAGGTGTGTTATTTGGGGCATGTAATTTCTGACAAGGGTGTTGCCACAGACCCCAGCAAGGTCGAAGTGATGGCTAATTGGCAGCGCCTCATCACCATTTCCGAACTGCAGTCATTTCTGGGCTTTGCCACCTATTACCGCCGGTTTGTGGAAGGCTTTGCCAAGTTAGCGGCAGCCCTACACAGGTTGGTGGCTGAGCTGGGAGGCAAAAGGTCCAGAAATGGATCGGACACCATGGCTGAGCACTGGTCTGATAAGTGTCAGCAGAGTTTTGAGTCATTGAAGACCAAAGTCACCACCATGCCTGTGATAGCTTATGCTGACTTTTCCCTTCCTTTCATCTTGGAGGTTGACGCAAGCTATGGTGGTGTGGGGGCAGTACTCTCACAGCAGCAGGACGGCAAGGTGAGGCTAATCGCTTATGCAAGCAGAGGTCTGTGGCTCACTGAGCACAATATGGAAAATTATAGCTCAGTGAAGTTGGAGTTTTTGGCGCTCAAGTGGGCCATGACTGAAAAATTCAGAGAATATCTGCTTGGTCATAAGTATGTGGTCTACACTGACAGCAATCCCTTGAGCCACCTTTTCTCTGTTAAGCTTGGTGCCACGGAACAATGCTGGGTGGCCCAACTGGCACAGTTTGATTTCAACATCTGTTCTCGAACCGGTAGGGTTAACAGGAACACTGATGCATTGTCCCATCAGCAACCTCCTGGTCCATCAGACCTGGAAGCTATGCTGCCTGGCACACCTGTTCCTGTAGCCTTACAGCAAGAACTGCAGCCTAGTGTGGTTGAAGCAATTCAGGGTGCTGTTGTTGCTCTGCCTCACTATGCTCCCCGGGACCTCTCCCGACTCCAACAGACTGACCCTGTCATGCAAGAACTCTTGGCCTTTTGGGTCCAGAAGCAGTGCCCAACTTATGTGGAGCACAAACAACTCTTTCACCCTGCCCTGGTTCTGCTCTGTCAGCGGGACCACCTGGTGGAGAAGAGTGGCCCGCTGTATCGGCAGGCCTTTCACCCTGATGGCGCTGAGGGGGTTTTGCAGCTGTTGTTGCCTGCAGCATTAAAAGAAGATGTACTAACTGAAGTACACTAGAGACATGGACATCAAGGTGTTGAAAGGACCTTAGAGCTATTGTGTTTACGCTGTTACTGGCCAGGCATGTCCGCTGATGTGGCGCAGTGGTCCCAGTTCTGTGATAGGTGCCAGGTTGCCAAAAACACCAAACCAGCTGCCCTCAGCTTTATGGGGCACCTGCTTACATCTCGGCCAAATGAGATCTTGGCCATGGACTTCACAGTGCCGGAACCTACTACTACAGGTCTTGAGAACGTGCTCGTTATGATGGATGTTTTCAGTAAATACACACTGGCCATTCTCACCCGTGACCAATGTGCACCTACGGTGGCACAAGTTTTGGTCACGGAATGGTTTTGTAAGTTTGGGGTCCCCGCTTGTATTCACTCTGACCAGGGTTGTAACTTTGAGAGCTTACTGATCCAGCAGCTTTGCAGTCTTTATGGCATTGAAAAGTCCCGTACAATGCCATACCATCCAGCTGGCAATGAGCAGTGTAAACAGTTAAATCGAACCCTGCACAACTTACTGCATACTCTGCCCGTCTCTTGGAAACATGAGTGGCACTCCTGTCTACCTCAACTTCTTTTCTCATATAACACCACTCCCCATCAGTCAACTGGTGAATCGCCATTCTTTTTAATGTTTGGACAAGAGCCTAGGCTCCCAGTTGACTTTTTGTTGGGCCGTGTCCAAGAGCGTTGACGGAACAACTACAATCAGCGCGTCCGGGATGTTCCTCTGCAAGAGGGGCAGTTTAGTGTGAAGGGGCGTAACAACATTCAGGATTGCTGGAGTTCTGTTTTGTATCAAGTCCTAAAAGCACCAAAAGACGGGGGCTCAGTGTATACTATTGCTCCCACAGAAGACCACTCCAAAATTATAACGGTCCACAGAACCCTGTTGAAGGCGATGGCTGGAGTTGGTACCTCTGTGGACCTTGGTCCCCTTCCTCCTGAAAGAGAACTTCTCCTGCTCTTGAGATAACAGATTTGCCATCTGACCCATTGGCAATTTCACAAACTGTTCCTTTGAATGCCAGTGGGGGTGAGCAGTTAGGCGAACTGCATGGTCAACAACAGGCCAGCACTCCAATAGTGCTATGATTGCACTATTTAGACCTTGGGATTAGTTTAGGCTGAATCGATGCATTGTCGGGACAACGATAAAAAAGGAGGGGGTAGAATGTAACAGGAGGAGTGTCCTTCTCGCCCCTGATTGTCATTTGGTTCACCCAATCCTCGCTCTAGGGGCGCACTTTAAAAAGAGGAGTAGTGCCTTAGTGGCTGCCTCCCTCCTGGCTCTGTATGACATTGAGCAGGCACCTTTAGCCGCTCCACTTACGCCACCCAGTTGTTTGTTTCACTCTCTGTGCAGCACACCATCGTGCAGCGAGCTGCCAGCCTCCTTCCTTGCGCCACCTGGCTACGCGCCTCGCTTTCCACAGTTCAGCATATGAGAAACCCGTATTATTGTGTCATGGGGAAATGTAATCTGCAGGTTGTTACGGTGGCATCATCAGCTGTGGCGCTCCTGCCTCCCTTCCTGTGACCAAACAGCTCTCTTACCAATTCCTGGGGTGGACAGCAGCTCCGTGATTGGCTGCAGGACCGCTGCTGCTTTGCCTTACTTTGCTTCAGCGTGTGTTTGGTACTGCATCTGACCGTGTTAACGTTAGCATACCCTTCAGGGGCTAACTGTTGTGAAAGTGTAGTGACACAGACCCACAACAGGGGGCGCAAATGAACGGTCAATAGATGAGCCAAAAAGTAACAATTTAATGTTGTGAAGGTGCACAACGAATATACAGACAATCTCAGAATATGATTACAGTCAATCCACAAAGGTGACGTGTGGGCAGGCTCGAGGATAGAAGACGTCTGTCCTGAGAAGAGCCGGAACCACACGATTTCCGCCGCCACCGAACCTGGTGAATACTGGAGCCGCCAAGTCCCGAATTCCCAGGTGATCACCGTCCCCGACTGTCGGATCTGGTACTGCTGGCGAAGAACAAAGACAGTCAAGTGTGGGTGTGTGTACACCCCGTAACAACAACGGTGGGAATGCCACCTCCACCTTTAACACAATATTCTGCAGAGTACCGCAGTGATTCCTCAGGGGAAAAGAGTGCCGTCCAGCACTCACTCAGCTTCCACAGACAGAGGGACCGGTACTCCTGCAAACACTCACAATATACAGATTATATTGTAAAACACAAACGGCTGAGTCTATTACCTCCAAAGAAGTACGATATCTCGGCGATGAGGTGGAGATGACGTCTGGGTTTTATGGAGTGCGATGATGAAGAATGAGTGACAGCTGTCAGGAATTAATGAGTGACAGCTGTCACTCCCAGCTGTGTCCGTGGCGGCAGCGCCCTCTCGTGCCTGAAGCCCGCACTTCAGGCAGGGCGCCCTCTGGTGGTGGGCCAGCAGTACCTCCTCTTCTGGCGGCCCACACAACACTAACTTAGACACCCTCAACATAGCCAGGTCTTCTGGTGCAGTAGCCCTTGTGGGTGCTAGGTTTAGAGTTTTTTTTTTTATTAATTGTATTATTCTTTTTTTTTTTTAACTCTTTGTGTTTGTTTTTATTTGTTTTGCTTGTATGTTTTTAGCTCAGTTTGTTGGTGGTTAATTTTAAGTTTCTTTTTCATGAATTGTGTTTCATTTGATGGATTCCCATGCTAATTGTTTATTTTATTTTATTTTTTCATTTGCTGGGCAATGGTGGTGGTGTAGGGGCCCAGGATTTTTGGTGTGTTGTGTTTCACCCCCCGCAGGACTGGACCTTCACAGTGTGAGTGTGGATGCATGTGTCACGTGTGACTGGAGTGATTATATTTTCTTTTAGGGACCATCACTGCTGGTGTCTCCTCCTCCTTTCCACCATTAATCCCTATCTTCTGAATAATCCCTCATTTCTTTTGTGTTGATTATTTGTGAATCATTTTTAACCATAAAACAATCTGTTAATTTTATATACACTCAACAAAAATATAAATGCAACACTTTTGGTTTTGCTCCCATTTTGTATGAGATGAACTCAAAGATCTAAAACTTTTTCCACATACACAATATCACTATTCCCTCAAATACTGTTCACAAACCAGTCTAAATCTGTGATAGTGAGCACTTCTCCTTTGCTGAGATAATCCATCCCACCTCACAGGTGTGCCATATCAAGATGCTGATTAGACAACATGATTAGTGCACAGGTGTGCCTTAGACTGCCCACAACAAAAGGCCACTCTGAAAGGTGCAGTTTTGTTTTATTGAGAGGGGGATACCAGTCAGTATCTGATGTGACCATCATTTGCCTCATGCAGTGCAACACATCTCCTTTGCATAGAGTTGATCAGGTTGTCAATTGTGGCCTGTGGAATGTTGGTCCACTCCTCTTCAATGGCTGTGCGAAGTTGCTGGATATTGGCAGGAACTGGTACACGCTGTCGTATACGCCGGTCCAGAGCATCCCAAACATGCTCAGTGGGTGACATGTCCGGTGAGTATGCCGGCCATGCAAGAACTGGGACATTTTCAGCTTCCAAGAATTGTGTACAGATCCTTGCAACATGAAGCCGTGCATTATCCTGCTGCAACATGAGGTGATGTTCTTGGATGTATGGCACAACAATGGGCCTCAGGATCTCGTCACGGTATCTCTGTGCATTCAAAATGCCATCAATAAAATGCACCTGTGTTCTTCGTCCATAACAGACGCCTGCCCATACCATAACCCCACCGCAACCATGGGCCACTCGATCCACAAAATTGACATCAGAAAACCGCTCACCCACATGACGCCACACACGCTGTCTGCCATCTGCCCTGAACAGTGTGAAGAGAACACCTCTCCAACGTGCCAAACGCCAGTGAATGTGAGCATTTGTCCACTCAAGTTGGTTACGACGACGAACTGGAGTCAGGTCGAGACCCCGATGAGGACGACGAGCATGCAGATGAGCTTCCCTGAGACGGTTTCTGACAGTTTGTGCAGAAATTCTTTGGTTATGCAAACCGATTGTTTCAGCAGCTGTCCGAGTGGCTGGTCTCAGACGATCTTGGAGGTGAACATGCTGGATGTGGAGGTCCTGGGCTGGTGTGGTTACATGTGGTCTGCGGTTGTAAGGCTGGTTGGATGTACTGCCAAATTCTCTGAAACGCCTTTGGAGACGGCTTATGGTAGAGAAATGAACATTCAATACACGAGCAACAGCTCTGGTTGACATTCCTGCTGTCAGCATGCCAATTGCACGCTCCCTCAAATCTTGCGACATCTGTGGCATTGTGCTGCGTGATAAAACTGAACCTTTCAGAGTGGCCTTTTATTGTGGGCAGTCTAAGGCACACCTGTGCACTAATCATGGTGTCTAATCAGCATCTTGATATGGCACAGCTGTGAGGTGGGATGGATTATCTCAGCAAAGGAGAAGTGCTCACTATCACAGATTTAGACTGGTTTGTGAACAATATTTGAGGGAAATGGTGATATTGTGTATGTGGAAAAAGTTTTAGATCTTTGAGTTCATCTCATACAAAATGGGAGCAAAACCAAATGTGTTGCGTTTATATTTTTGTTGAGTGTATTTAGAAATAAAACCCTGAATTATTGCAACTTGGAACCACGTCTCTGTCTGTCTTTTTTTTTTTTAACCTTAGTTTGAGAATCTCTCCTTCGCGTCCTGTAGGGGTTGACACACATAGAAATAGAAGTTTTATTCTCTCTTCTAATGCAAACGAGCAGACTTTTGAAAAGCTTCATGAAATGAGCTGCCATTTTGTTTTATGCAAACTAGGGGTGAAGGGGTAAAGATACAGCTTGCCAACAACAATATTTGAATTCAGCAGGTCAAAATACATAGAAAATGATGTTTAGTTTGCTTTTATAGTACATATACGGATGATTCTTTAAGTACGGGCACTATTGGCCTTGTAAATGTAATTTCCACCACACCATTGCCTTACAATATAAAGCGCCTTGGGGCAACTGTTTGTTGTGATTTGGCGCTATATACATGTGCTCTGATGTCACTGTTTATCTCAATGGAAACTACCCAAACAATCTTTCATACAAACTGTTTAAAGGGACATTAGTGTTGTGGTGGAAATTACGGCAATAGTGTGGGACAACTACATTTTGTTTAAAAAAATCACAACAGTTGTATGACATTGAATACCCCAATTATGTTTTGATTATTTTACTGATATTTTATTCAGAGATATTTTAAAACATTAGAAAAACGTTTCTTTACCATTCATTTTTATCATTGAAGATCAAAAGTCTGGGTGTGGGACAAGCACAAAACGGCAATATTTGCATATAATGATGCTGAAAAAAGGTGAAAAAGTCATCATAGACTACTAGAACAAATTTCTTAACACACTTTCATTGTAAAGATAACTATAACTATATAACTATACTACCTTACTAGCATTGTTCAACACAGACATAACAACCAACCAGACCCCACAGCCAACGTCAACAGCAGTTTCGGATTAGACCTGGTTCTGGACCTGTTTCTCTGGCGTGTTCTTGGCTTGACAATGTGTTTTGAGCTTTCATGTGGACAGAGAATTTTTTTGAAATGGTGTAGATGTGATTTTGTTTTCTTTAAACAAAGGTCCCCACTTTCAAAGACATCCATCTACTTGTAGACTTAACCTAAACAGGTGTGAATTTAGTCATTGGTTTCTGATATTTATAATAAAAAGTGTCATCAGTTGACCAAACAATTTGGTTCAGCATTAAAGAGTCTGAAACCAACTCATGCCATTTCGTGATGGCATCACGAAAAGTAAATTATTCAATGCTTCCTAAATCGTGATACCATCACGAAAAGTGGGGTGATGTGGGGAGGAGGGGTCTGTAGGTGTTAGGGTGAGGGGAAAGGTTAAGGTTAGAAATGTAAAAGGTGACAATGAAAAATGAAAAATGTGGAAAATGATGAATTTACTAATCAGTAGTTCCCATACTTCACAGCAATGATCCTAGTTATTGCCCCTCTGGTAAAGCAGGACTTTAAATATTTTTGTGGTGTGTTTTGGGAGGAGCTCTAATATGAAATGCTCGCTCAGTCACCTGTTCATGTGATTTGTCATATTGGACATCTTCAGCTCTCACAAATCTGACATAAATCATATTAAATAAATAGATTATATTTAATCTATTGCCATAAATAAAGTATTCTCAGGGCCTGTGTGTGTTTGTCATTTCCAGAAAGTGTTTGTCATCTATAGGTGAGGTAGAGGCTGTGTCATCCTGCTGTGGGTGTCAGACTGATAAAAAGAACTTATGCTGTATAGTTTTGGATGAAAACTTTGGACTCTAACTACAGAATGAGTTTCTTTCTTTGCAAGATGTTTTTCAGCAGAGTCTCACTTCTGCTGAACCTCTGCTTTGCACATTTTTATGATACTCAACAAAATGGCATGACATCATTACCACTTTTATAATACTTTGCAGCTCTGGAAACAAGCGCAATAACCACTTTTCCACCCCATCTGCCGGTGTGCCGTAACTGTCTTGATTTAAAAGAATTACATAATTTGTCAACTTTCTCAAGTGTTAGCCAGCTGCACCTATATACATTTGCGCAACATTTTCAGGAAGCTAACATCATGTTCTAGTCTAATGGCCCGTCCCTTTTAGACGTATAATCCAAGAAAACATGACAGTGATCTTCTGTGGAATGAGTGAGAACACGTTTCCTCTGCTGTAACAATTCTTTGTTCTTGACTCAAAGGATTAGTTCCGAAGTGAGTGTTGGGGTTAGTGCATTCCTGTGTTACGAAACATTGAATAAAATCAGCTGGATCTACTTTAAAGTACTCAACATCCTGCATTTGATCTTCTCCATGACATGGACCTTTTGCCAGAAACCAGGCGAGACAATAATCAAATGTTTCTTTGTAATAAACAACTCCAAATCAGAAAAAGTTGGGATGACATGGAAATGTCAATTTAAAAAAGTGATCCTTACTTTTACTTTGACTTCTGTTTCTTTGCAGGCAGTATGAACCCAAGATAGTTCATGTTTTCTGCGTTCAGCTTCATTTCATTCCTTAAACCCTCAAGCAACCGAGTTATTTTAGTGACTAATATGACAGTGGGGCCATTTATGACCCCATTGACTTTATATTGAAATATGTCTATATAAATGATTGTTTTAGGGTTCTCCATATTCAGTGTTGCCACAATAACTTTGAAAAGTTACTTTATTCATTACTTTATACAGTTAGATAATTTTGATCATTCTTTCAAGTCCAGACTTAAGACGCACTTATTTTCCCTTTTGTATGGCTACCATACTGGCATAGTACATGTTACTATGTTTTTTACTTTTTAAATTCATTTTATTAGGAAACGGAGCAGGCCACAGCCTCAACGTTATCTAAATTCTGGGTCTTTTAGTGAAGCTTAGAGCTAGTGCCGGCGATCACCTTAGTATTTCTTGTTTTTCTTGTTGCTTAATGCTGACAAATTATACTGCATTTGTTGTCTTTCTGATACCTGATTGTTTTTTTTCTTTTCTCTCTGTTTGAGGTGCGGCTCCATCCAGAGATAGGTGTGGTATCTGTTTCTTTAAACCTCCTGTCCTGTGCACCTGCAACATTTCCTGTATATTCATTTTGTGAATTGTTTGTAATTTGTGTCTGTAGTATGGCCCAAGCAGAGGGTCACCCCTTTGAGTCTGGTCTGCTTGACGTTTCTTCCTCAGAGGGAGTTTTTCCTTACCACTGTGCCCTGTGTGCTTGCTCTGGGGGTTGGTAAAGTTAGACCTTCCTTGTGTGAAGCGCCTTGAGGCAACTTTGTTGTGATTTGGCGCTATATAAATGGAAAAAAATCATTAGCAGCTGCTGAATATAACTATTAAAGTAATTAGTAATCTAACTTGGTTATTTTTAAGATTGGGTACTCAGAAAGGTACCTACAGTGGGGAAAATAAGTATTTGACCCCCTGTCAGTTTTACAGGTTTTCCCACCTACAAAGAATGGAGAGGTCTGTAATTTTTATCATAGGTACACTTCGACTGTGAGAGACAGAATCTAAAAAAATCCAGTAAATCACATTGTATGATTTTTAAATAATTAATTAGCATTTTATTGCATAAAATAAGTATTTAACCCCCTAGAAAAACAGAGCTTAACAACTGGTACAGAAACATTTGTCAGCCATTACAGAGGTCAGATGTTTCCTGTAGTTCTTGACCAAGTTTTCACACACTGCAACAGGGATTTTGGTCCACTCCTCCATACAGATCTTCTCCAAATCTTTCAGGTTTGGAGTTTCAGCTCCCACCAAAGATTTTCTATTGAGTTCAAGTCTGGAGACTGGCCAGGCCACTCCAGGACCTTGAAATGCTTCTTACGGAGCCCCTCCTTAGTTGCCCTGGCTGTGTGTTTGGGGTCATTGTCATGCTGGAAGACCCAGCCATGACCCATCTTCAATGCTCTTACTGAGGGAAGGAGGTTGTTTGCCAAAATCTCGCAATACATGACCCCATCCATCCTCCCTTCATACGGTGCAGTCGTCCTGTCCCCTTTGCAGAAGAGCACCCCCAGAGTATGATGTTTCCACCCCCATGCTTCATGGTTGGGATGGTTTTCTTGGGGTTGTTCTCATCCTCTAAACATGGTAAGTGGAGTTGATTCCAAAAAGCTCTATTCTGATCTCATCTGACCACATGACCTTCTCCCATGCCTCCTCTGGATCATCCAGATGGTCATTGGTGAACTTCAAACGGGCCTGGACATGTGGTGGCTTGAGCAGGGGGACCTTGCTGCCCTGCAGGATTTTAAACCATGACAGCATCATGTGTTACTAATGTAATCTTTGTGACTGTGGTCCCAGCTCTCTTCAGCTCATTGACCAGGTCCTCCTGTGTAGTTCTGAGCTTTCTCAGAATCATCCTTACCCAAAAAGTGAGATCTTCCATGGAATCCCAGACCGAGGGACATTGACAGTCATCTTGTGTTTCTTCCACTTTCTAATGAATAATCATAACAGTTGTTGTCTTCTACCAAGCTGCTTGCCTGTTGTCCTGTAGTCCATCCCATCCTTGTGCAGGTCTACAGTTTTGTCCCTGGTGTCCTTAGACAGCTCTTTAGTCTTGGCTATGGTGGACAGGTTGGAGTGTGATTGATTGTGTGAACAGGTGTCTTTTATATAGGTAACAAGTTCAAACAGGTGCAATTAATACAGGTAAAGAGTGCAGAATAAGAGGGCTTCTTAAAGAAAAACTAACAGGTCTGTGTGAGCCAGAATTGTTGCTGGTTGGTAGGGGTTCAAATTGTTGTGTGGGCCGCCAGAAGAGGAGGTACTGCTGGCCCACCACCAGAGGGCGACCTGTCTGAAGTGCGGGCTCCAGGCACCAGAGGGCGCAGCCGCCTCACAGGAGCAGCCAGGGTGACAGCTGTCACGCATCACCTGCAACAGCTGTTACCAATCATCTGATCGGCAGGAGTATATCAGCAGGACGACGTCTCCACCTCTTTGCCGAGATATCGTTCTACCTGGAAGGTAATATTCTCAGCTCACTGTGTGACAGTAATCTTTTGTGACTTTGTGCGTTATATAACAGACTCCTTTTCCAACGAGAGGTGGAGGTCGTTTTCCTGCCGTGCGGATTGCTGGGTGCAAACGCGCCCTCATTTAACTGTTCTTTGTTCCTCGCCAGCAGTACCAGGTCCGACACGCGGAGGCAGTGGCCACCTGGGAGTTCGGGACTTGGCGGCTCCAGTATTCCCGGGGTCCTGTGGTGGAGGAAACCGTGTGGTTCCGGTTCTACTTCGGAGAGGCGTCTCCTATCTTCGAGCCTGCCCACACGACACCTTTGTAAATTGAATTTTGTCCATTGTTGTAATCCGTTGTATTTGTTGTGCACGTTCGCAACAGTAAAGTGTTGTTATTTGACCTATTCCATTGTCCGTTCATTTGCGCCCCCTGTTGTGGGTCCGTGTACTTACACTTTCCCAACACAAATACTTATTTTATGCAATAAAATGCAAATTAATTATTTAAAAATCATACGATGTGATTTTCTGGATTTTTTTTTTTTTTTTAGATTCTCTCACAGTTGAAGTGTACCTACGATAAAAATTACAAACCTCTCAATTCTTTGTTGGTGGGAAAACCTGCAAAACTGACAGGGTGTCAAATACTTATTTTCCCCACTGTATTAGCTACTTTGCTGATTACCCAATCAAGTTAGATTACTAGTTACCTTATTAGTTACATTACTTATTAGTTACAAGATGTTGGCATCTCCTAATAAAGTAAGTGCATAAAGCTGCTAATGAAGTAACTGTATAAAGTAATGAAAAACGTAACTGCTAAAGTAACTTTTCAATGCAACTGTGGCAACACTGTTCATATTTAGTACACTCCCTAATGTAGTTGTCCATCATCTAATGTAGTAAAGTATGGAATTTGATTTTTTTTTTTTTTTAGACAAAAAACACACATTGATTACCTGGTAAAATGCACATTACCTTTATTTCTTTGCATTTTATTTCCTTGCATCAAAAATAAAAACAATACATCATAAAAAGTAATGTTTCATTGAGTACAATATGTATTACAATGTGGTAGGATAGTTATAGCATCACAGTATTCCATAATGATTCTATATCAGAGTGGTCTGACATCTCAGGGGTTCAGTCTTCACTGTCTGATGCTGACTCATCTCCATCAGTGGAACTATTTTCATCCTCACTCTGGGCATCAAGAATCAGTTTCAATGCTTGTGCAGCTGTAAATCTTGCTATTCTAGGTCTGTTGGCCATGCTTCATTGGAAAACAGTAAAATATAATGATTAGAGTTGGTAAATTACTATATACTATAAATTATTATACCATCTGTAGTTATGTCAAAAATCTCATAGATCTCTCTGGGGTCATAAGTGACCCCCACAACAAGTTTGGATTATAGTTACCACACAGATCGCCAATCCTGCCAAGATTCTATGAGCATATACAGGACAAATAGATTGACAAATTCATGGTAGTAAAACTTTTTCCCATTTGAAGAAATGGTGCACAAACATATATGCCTGGGGTCGTAAATGACCCCACTCAGTCACTTGAGTGTTAATATGAACAGAGTCATGAACACAGAATTATTGTTCCAGCAGAGGAAACATTTGTTCTCACTCATTCCAAAACAAGATCACTGGGGTAGATGATGGTTTAGTGGACTAAGTGTTGGGCTTGAGATCAGAGGATCCTCGGTTCAAATCCCAGCCTGACCGGAGAATCACTAAGGGCCCTTTTGGGTCCTTAATCCAACTAGTTGCTCTCGGTGTGTAGTGAGTACCTTGTATGGCAGCACCCTGACATCAGGGTGAATGTGAGACATTATATGTAAAGCACTTTGAGCGTCTGATGCAGATAGAAAAGCGTGATATAAATGCAGTCCATTCCTGTCATGTTTTCTTGGAGTACCTCCCAAAGGGACAGGCCATAACACTAGAACACCATACCAGCTTCCTGAAAACATTGTGCAAAGGTATCAAGGTGCAACTGGGAGGGTTAAAGATGAGTGAGTGAGTGAAATTCAAACAGGCAGCAGAGTGATGACCCGACTAAGTTTTGTCACAGGTTGTTTGTCGGTCAGCTGCCCCTGATTGCTCAGGGTCACCACAGTGTATCCAATACAGATCAACATTTGGATGTGGCACAAGTTCTACACTGGAGGCCTTTTCTGATGTAATGCCAGTGGTACATGGAGAAACGTACACAGCCCCTGGTCTTCCCAAGCAGTCTCCCAGCCACGAATCACAACCTACTGTCTTGATGCACCAATCCACGCGAAGTGAAGAGGAAACACTTCAGTTCGGCCATGTGGAATGTTTCTTTGGTCAGGATTCAGCGTACAGGTGATTCAGTGTTGAGGGACCAAGCAGATGTAGAAGGCATGGGGATGTCCACATTTCACCTGTCTGAGGCAAATAGATGGTTACTTTCAACAGGTGGGGATAGACCAGCTGTCTGTCTGACTGGTAGCTATCCAGGACCCAAAACAGTTCTGTAGTGCGGTAGAAGTGGCACCAGATCTGATATGGAAACCTTGACAGTTTGGATTGGACTTTTGGATTGATCTGGTGCATCAATATTTCTTTTTGATCTGCTTAAACTGCCAGTGATTTGTTGATTTTGAATTCTCATGTTAGCAAACTAGAGGGGATCTGTTTATCCATTTATGAACAGATAAATGATCATTTATTCATTTTCTCACTGCATTTTACAAGTTAAGAAATAACTAGGGTTTTTCAAAGCTGAATACCTACATTCTGGTTCAGACTCCTGCAGGGTGTTTGGTTTTATTCTTGAGTAGAAAACAAAATTGCTGCCACAGTGATCTGGACCTGGATAAGTGGCAGAAAATGAATGAATGAATATCAGTGATTTTCATGTTTTTTTTTTATTCTAATTTGCAACAAGAAAGAGAATTGGTTTTGAAATTGTCTGTTGTATTTACAAAATACTTTAGAACTTTAAAAACAAAATGATATTCTTTAAAATAAATAAACTCAATTATTTTTAACTGATATCAAGTCTTACATTTCTTCATTATGTTGGTTAAACTAAAAAAAAAGGCACAAAAATGTCAGTATGACTTATGTAAAACATTTTAATTCAATATTTATTTACATAAAATAGTGAAGAGTCACCGCTCATCTGTTGAAAAGGTGCAAGATTCAGTAGAAAATAGCTAGCTAGAAAGCTATTTGAACAGACCTGAAGTGTGCAGATTTTTTTTTTTACTTGAAATATTTATTTACATAGAATATGACTTTTGCTGTGCTCCTGTCTCGTCTCGTCTCGTGTGCGTTCCCAGGTCTGCTGGGTGCTACCCTACCATTTTGAGGGGGGAGCAGCACATTAGTATTTTAGATTTTCCTTGATCCGTGTAGTTTGTTGCAGTTTCTCTTAGTTTGGTTATCTTCTTCAAAGATATCCTCAGTTGTTACTTTCGGGTACTCTTGCCTATTGATTTGCTGGCATTCTTCTAGTATATGTTTTTGGGTTTCCTCCTCAGGATTACAGAACCTACAGGATACATTGACATATTTATTCCTATAGTTGCATTTTACTGCCAGCATTCTTGTTCTTGCCATCATGATGCTATGTGCTTCCATCCTGTTTAGTTTGTCCAGGTAGGGTTTCCTTTTTCCTATTTCCAACGTTTTTACGTTTTCAATGTAGTGTTTTACCTTTGATTTCAACTCTCCTTGTTCTTTGATATTCTTCATTAGCTGTTCACCTATTTTCCTTTTTATATCGCCTTTGCTTGTTTGATCCGTTAGTTGCAGTTTTTCCCTAATCTTATTGACTTCCCTTTTCCATGGTTTACTGTTGTTGTTGATTATGCTTTTCATTAGGTCTGATCCTACTGTATTTATCCTTTTTTGGAAGTTGACCTTGTTTTTTTGTATTATATGGTCTATATCCCAGAGCCCTGTTTCCGCATACATGATTTCTCTCGGTGTTGTTGCTGGTAGTATTAGGAGCTGTTTTAATATATTGTCCAAGATTTGGTTCCTCATTTCTCCCTCCATTTTTGTTGTTGCCACTGATTCTCCTGCGTACACAATTATTGGGATTATGCATGATTCCACTCGTGCCAGATAACTCTCATATCTATTCCTTTTCAATCCAGGCTTCCTGCTATTTGTAGGATGGTTTGTAAGGCTCCTTCTGCTTTCTTTTTTGCTTCTTCTATTTGGTCGGTTTGGTTGTTGTTATCGTTGATTATTTTCCCTAGGTATTTGTAATTTACACATTTTTCCAGTTTCTTGGGTCCTATGTAGAAATTTGTATCATCTTTTGGTATCCCTATCGTCATAACTTTGCTTTTTTCTTCCCCAAATTCTATGTGGTACCTATTTGCTAGATCGTTTGTTATGTTTAGCATTGTTTGCATTTCCTTGGCCGTCTCTGATATGACGGCTATGTCATCCATCCATAGTAGGCATCCTATTTTTTCTCCTGTACCTGTCTCTATTCCAAGGTTGTTATTCAGGACCTCTTTGCCTATTTCGTCTATTAGTAGTGCGTACATTATGACTGACAGGACTCCTCCTTGTCTGATGCTGTCTTTGATCTGTATTTGTCTTCTAAGTCCATATCTGGTCATTACTGAGGCTTTCAGGTTTTTGTTGAGCTCCTTTATTTTTAGCCATATTTTATCTCTTAGTCCGTTTTTGTAGAGTGTACATCAGGGCATCTGCCTAGGCTTTATCATATGCTTTGGTCACATCCAGGAACGTTATGTATCTTGTTTTTTGTTGTCAATCAATCAATCAATTTTTTTATATAGCGCCAAATCACAACAAACAGTTGCCCCAAGGCGCTTAGTTTATGGATTTAAAAAAAAAACAAACAAACCTGACCAGGTTTTATGGGACACTCACGGGCCACACTCTCACGAGCGCCACTAGCTTAGCTTATGACAAGCTAAAAGTGGACGCTTTCGTTATGGCCGAACAACTGTTCAGTTTCTGGGTATTCTGTGTTAGTACGCGCACGCGGCCGACGTGCTTGATGAATTCCTGCGCAAAAAGTAGTTCCCAGATCATTGTGCTCTCATCTAAATCAATTCTAAAATTTACCAGTAATAAAATTCTAAAGATAACTGAAGTTTTAAGAGTGGTTGTAATAAATATTTAAGAAACTTAAAGTTTATGAACAACTTCACCTCTTGACACGATGTTGTTTGATGCGGAAGAGTTCAGAAAGATACGATTGGAATGTTTTGATGAAAATTTACAGCTGGCGATTTAACTTCGTGTTAAAATCAGAACAAGAAGCTGCGCTAAGAGTGCGGCTTCTATCTGGGAAGAAACAACATTCTGCTGAGCAGGATGACTCGCGGGCATCTCAAATGTTGCCAGATTATTTGCATTCCCGTTCAAATAGGCTGCTTTCAGTTATGATGAGCTACAGGAAGAGAGATTGAACAGGTAGAAGAAGTATTGACTGTTTTTTCCTCACTTTTTACATTAATCTCACCACAGTCTTTGTATTTGTTGCTGTTATATTTCTCTGTTTGATGCTAAAGGTTGAAATGTCAGTAAAAAGCAACTTTGTATTCTGTACACCTCCATTTGTATGGTGACAGTTACAATTCCTGATAAACTTAAAGAAACTGACATCATTGCATTTACTGTAAAGTGCAGGTTGCACAGCCTTGGTGAAGTTGGGAAGGATAAGGATGCACAAGCTGTCAAGGAATCCAGATCACTACAATGTTAAGACTTTACCATGTACACTGTGGCATAAATGCAGGAAAAAGATTAGATTAGAATGACGATTTATTTAACTGTATCCTGGCCGAATGTCGCTGAATGTCTGAATATCGAAAATCAAACTAACCTAACCGCGGTTGGGAAGACTCCCTCAGGGAAACTGAGGTTCCAGCAGCACTGTATAGCAGCACACAGGGTAAGAAGCACACAGAGTATCAAAAGTGAAAAAGAAAAACAGTTTCCATATATATAAATATAAATACAAGCACACAATATAAATACGTACTGATTAATACTGGTTTACTGGCTAGTAGTGTTCCTCTCATTATCATTCCTGTCCTCTGTCTTCCTCCTCCTCCTGAGTGAGGAGTTGTACAGTCTGATGGCTTGAGGGACAAAGGAATTTTTTAGTGGACCTTGGGATATATATATATATATATCCCAAGGTGGACCTTGGGATATATATATATATATATATCCCAAGGTCCACTAAAAAATTCCTTTGTCCTTGATATATAAATTCCTTGATATATATATATATATATATATATATATATATATATATATATATATATTATATATATATATATATATATATATATATATATATATATATAAAATTATTATATATATTATATATAAAATTACGAATCCAATCCAATCTGGCAACAATTGACAGATTTCCATGTGGGCGTGTCGGAAAAAATGACCAAAGCAGCCGCCAATCCGGCAGGTTCGTCATCAGCTTTGAGTGCAAGTCATCCTGCCTGTACGGTTTTCTGTAGCACTGTCTTTGAGTCATAAATAACGAGGAAATAAATCAAATTGTCGCTTGTGTTTAGCAACTTGTGAGTTAGCCGCAAAACAGCAGCATGAACAGCAACGGACAGACTTTGCTGGATCACGCCAAGAATCTGAGGCTCCACACGGGCAATCTGGTGAACAGAAACCGACTAAAAAAGAAGTGTCCGTCTTCTCCCAGCGAAGAGGTAAAAATAAATCAATAAAAACTAAACACAAGAACAAACTAAGGTGCTGTACCTGTAGCTTGTTAGCTTAGCTCACATGCTAGCATGTTTATGTCAGCTTGCTTGCTTCCAGGTGTCACAGCTAGACACGAATAAATGAATAATTCAAGATATATGTGTTACGTTGCACTTTTCGAAAGTCGTTCGAGTGCACAAAGGTAAATCTGTACATTTACAGAATTAAAGGCAGCTGTAGTAGGATCACCTGCACTTGTTACTGTGTCCACAGGTGACATTTGTGCTATAAACAACTCGTTCATTCATAAAAACCTGGGGTTTATTTATTTATCCGTAGTTTGTACATGATATTTCCCACCATACCCTTACAAGCAGGTACATGCAACTCTGCTAATATTTGACTAGAAATAAAACGGTTGCTATTGATACCGTAACAGGGGTGAAAATAAGATTAGATTCTTGCAGGAGCTGTGCTACTCAAAAAAAAAAAAAAAAAATGCTCTTGTTCGAGGTGGGCGGATCGATCCTAATATCGATACCAATGCTGGCATTGATATTGAACGATCCTTGTGTAAAAAGATTGATACTCAAGCTTTTTTTTCTTTCCTGAACACACTGACTGCTGCACACGCAGATTCATCAAAGTCTACTCTCTGTAAGAGCAGCACTGCGCTGTGTCACACAGCACGGAGCAGCGCACCCTTGTGGTTTGTCAGCCCTCTACCTCAGTTGATTTTGTTTAAAGTTGTGTTGAGTGATATTTTTTCAACAAAAATGATTCTGATAATAAAGTATTTTGTTGTCACGTACAATGTTTGGTGAAATTCTATCCTAGGTCTTTTGGATCCGTCGTATACGACGGCTAAGACCAAGCTTTACTAAATTATAAATAAATTTTGAATGATATGAGATAGAAACTTACTTTTTTTGCTGAAAAGTTAAGTTTTGAATAAATGTGTGGAAAATTATTTTTCGCTTTATTTCTTCCTTGCCTATTTTGATTGTAAACCTCTATTACACTTATAAAACACAACAAAAACATATATATTCTGAAAGCACAGGTTGTCCTGAAAAAAAAGAGTCATAAAACTTGATTTTGGGATGCAGGGAGAGCTATTAACAGCAATAATAAAACATTTATGCCAGGCGAGTGAACTGTCCAAAAAATGCCCTCGGACCCCAGAGGGTTAAATATGAAAAATATTGGTATCGATATCGGCAATACTGGGCCTGTATTTACTTGGTATCGGATCAGTACCAAAATTCTTGGTATCGCCCACCTCTAGCTCTCGTGCTTCGCGTGCTCGCATTAAAGATATTAAAGATTAGTCTTTTCTGACTTTGAGATTCTTAAATTCTGTGCACATCCTTGAGTGTATGATGTTAGACACAACAGAATTTATGGCAAAACACTTATTTTTAGGTAAAGTGCAAACAATATTTTGGGAAATAACATCAGAACAACAATAACAGAACAACGTTTAAATCAAATGACGCCGTTTAAATCAAATGACGCCTCTTTCCAAATGTTGTAACACAAACAAACTGCAATCAATCAAAATGTTTTTTTTCCTCCCAAAATGAGACGTCCTGGCTGACGTGCAGCAGCCCAAGACTGTATGGCTGCAGACTCCAGCACCAAGCTGAGCTCATCTCAGACGTATGGAGTGACATCCATGCTGTTAATGTCTGAAAGGAAATGCTTTTGACAAAAAGTAAAGATTTTTTTCTGTTTATGTCCAGAGATCAAGGTTCCACCATGTAGACTTTGTGTGTTCACTGATCAAGGATCCAATGACTAATTTCATATTTATTTACTTTAAGACTCGATAAAATGTTGTTGACATAGAAAACCTGTAAAGCCTACTTGTAGCACACAGAAAATTCACAGGAGGTATCGATGAGGAATTGGATTGATAAGCAGAATCGATAATGGTATCAATAGCGCTAAAATGCGATAAGCTGCAATTTACATATGATCCGACTAATCGATTAATCGCAAAAATAATCGTTGACTAGGCGACTACCAAAATAGTTGTTTGTGGCAGCTCTATTGTTAACCATCAGATGACAAGGTAAAACATTTTAAATCATTCTAAAATCAATTTTAAGGAGAAACGAGGCCTTTTCAAGCAGAAATGAGACGATACTCTGTGATGCTTTGAAATGACCGACACGCAGTGAATGCTACAGCTAGCAGCTTATGTAGCTGCGATGCTCTGATCGCTTCCTCCGTCTTTTATGATAAAATAATGCTGAATTTATGTGGAAGTGATTGTTGTACAAAAGCTCAGATATCTGTGGCAGAGATAGATGATGACTGGAGTTCAGTTTTAAGCAGAAATGAGGTGATAATCGGTGAACCGTGGCTGATGACTCATGCGGAGCCACTGGCTGTAGAGTACTGTGTATCAGTATTTTTCTGTCTTTGCTTAAGTTTGCTGTCTGTTTACATTTGCGTGATGTGTATACCTTTGGAAAGTCTTTTTTTTTTTTTTTACTTAATAATTCCCCCTAGTCTAGATCTATTTTTTTTTTTTTTTATTAACCTGTTATTTAGTATGTTGTTTTTACTGTTGTATGTTATCCTCTGTAAGGTTTCTGTGTAACTTTTTGTTTGTCTCAATAAAATAATAATGATTTTTTTTTTTAAAAAGTGTAAAGTCTAGGGTAACGAGAACTGTTGCGTGGTGGCCCTCATCTCATTGGAACACACTTTAAAAAGTCTACTCATTTCAATTACCTTTTACAAAATGCTTCTGTTACAATAAACTTGTAAATAAGGAGAGAAAAATAGAAAAGAAAAAAAACTGTAGACGTCTTCCACAGTCTCAGCGCTCCCCCAGTCTGAGTGATCCTATTTACAAGGGCACATGCGTGGGTCAGTATATAAACATCAGGCTGGTCTGGCAGCGCCCCTTTCTCTGATCAGCTGTTATCAGTGAAGCATACTAGTCAGGAGATTTCAACTCATCCAAGATAGACTTTGTTCAACCAAGTCACTGTATTTCACTGACAGGCCTGAAGGGTGGCAACCACTGCTGCGACAGAGCAAAGCAATGGGTGTGGGAGGAGTTTGGAGCAACCATGGAGAAGGACTTTTGGTTGGCACCAAGGTGCTTCTGGAGGACCATGAGGCACCTCAGGAGAGGAAAACGGGCAACCATCCGAGCTGTCTACAGTAAGGGTGGGACTCTGTTGACCTCAACTGAGGAGGTAATTGGGTGTTAGAAGGAGCACTTCAAGGAATTCCTGCATCAAACTGGAGTGCCCTCTGTAGTAGAGGGAGAGCTGCAAACTGGCTGGGGATCAGCATCGAGTTTCCTGGTGGAAGTCACTGAAGTAGTCAAACAACTCCGCAGCGGCAAAGCCCCGGGGGTTGATGAGATCCATTCAGAAATACTGAATGCCCTGGTTTTGGAGGGACTGTCTTGGAAGAGGCGTCTCTTCAACATTGCTTGGAGGTCTGGGATAGTGCCAAAGGAGTGCACACTGGGGTGGTGGTCCCCATATTTAAAAAAAAAAGGGGACCAGAGAGAGAGAGAGTGTGTGTGTGTGTGTGTGTGTGTGTGTGCGCGCGCGCCAGTTACAGGGGCATCACACTACTCAGCCTCCCTGGTAAAGTCTACTCCAAGGTGTTGGAAAGGAGGGTTCGGCTGACTGTTGAACCTCTGATTGAAGAGGAGCAATGTGGAGTCTGACCAGACTCTTCAGATCCAGTCTTTGAGCATAGTCCATTTTGCAACTGCCGTAGTCGATCTTCATTTGCACTCATGGGTGTAGCCACACATGCGTCAGCACCACAGGCAGGGGTTGTCCACGCCATCAGTGGGCCTTTCACATGAAGACTGCAGCATTCAGCACCCACCTCAGGTCTTCCACCTCACAGTCCGTCCAGGCCCTTCAGTTTGGATCCGTCCATCGTTCATACCTCGGGCAGAGAGAAAAAGAGCAGAATCAGTCAGCTGGAAAAAACTACACCTGAGGTATTTTCAGTGTTTAACATTTTCAGTGTTCTTCAGACTTCTACGAGGTCTGTTAGAAAAGTATCGGACTTTTTATTTTTTTCAAAAACCTGATGGATTTGAATCACGTGTGCTTGCATGAACAAACCTTGAACCTTCGTGCGCATGCGTGAACTTTTTCACGCCTGTCGATTGCATCATTTCCTGGTAAGCAGCCTTTGTGTGATGTTTGTGTCGTGTGCTTTGCGTTTTTTCATTCCAAGGAAAAAGACGGAACGACTGGAGCAGCGCCGCATCAAATTTTGCCAGAAACTGGGCGACAGCCAGGTGGAAACCATTCAGATTATTCATACAGCTTTCGGTGACGATCCTATGGGCATCACACAGATTAAGGAGCGGTACAACTGGTTTAAAGACGGCCGCACAACGGTGGAGAGCGAGCCAAACTCCGGTCGGCATCAACATGCTGAAATGACCAGATCATTTCCAAAGTGAACGCTGTGGTGATGCGGGACTGTCGTGTGACTATCCGAGAAATTGCGGAAGAGGTGGACATCAGCACTTTTTCGGCACATTCCACTGTGACAGAAGATTTGGCCATGAAAAGATTGGCGGTGAAAATCATGCCGATGGCTTCGGCACGAAGCTGCTGACGGCGGCGCAAAAGCGCCTCCGTGTTGGAAGTCTCACAGGACATGTTGTGACATGCCCACCTCTTCCACAATTTCTCGGATAGTCACACCACTGAAAAGTCACTGAAAGCCGTCTGAATCTTCCGAATGGTTTCCACCTGGCTGTCATCCAGTTTCTGGCAAGATTTGATGCGGCGCTGCTCCAGTCATTACGTCTTTTTCCTTGAAATGAAAATCCGCCGAGCGCGCTGCACACGTCCCACACAAAGGCTGCTTACCAGCAAATGACGCAATCGACAGGCGTGAAAAAGTTCACGCATGCGCACGAAGGTTCAAGGTTTGCTCATGCAAACACACGTGATTCAAATCCATCAGGTTTTTGAAAAAAATACAAAGGTCCGATAATTTTCTAACAGACCTCGTACAGATCCTTTCTTTTCTTTATCAAATTTTGTGTTTTTTTCCTTATCTAAGTTCATGAACTGGTGTGTAAAATCTGGACACTTTGATGTGTCGTGGAATGTCTGTACAGAGTTTGTATACAGAGATGATGTGGTGAGACATTCTAACGCAGACACTTTAATGTGAGCTGTTCAGATCCAAAGCAAACATGTCTCTTTGCATGTGCTCAGACATGTAGCTGTGTGCATCAATGCATTCATGTTCCATAAATACTTCAGTTGTTCCATTTGAATTGATACTGAGAATTATTATTTTTGTGTTCTTTGAATTGTCATTTCCTTTACTGTGTACTGTGAGACACAATGTATGTTTTTTGAATTAAAGACCGGTAGCACAATACAAGTTGTGTGAAAGACTGGGGTGAGAAAATTGACCTGACCCAACAAAAAAAAAAATATTTTTTTTTTTTTGAAAAACAAAAATTGGTGGGTAAAGCACAATACATCTGAGATTTCAAATTTTTCCTGGGGAGGACTCCCTGCCAGGGGCTTCAGTCCTTGCCCCCCCATGGCCCACTTTTCATCACTGTTTCCCTCAGTAGTCTCTTTGCACAGCCACTCAGTTTTTGAGAACTACCCACTCGACACATTAACCAAACACAACCATACCATTTCTATTTCTCAATGATAGATGTAAATGAACTCACTTATATGTATCCATCCCCTGACGTCTCTAAAGCAAACTGATGGTTAAGTTGTATTCTCGCATAGATGTCAAACTGATTCCAGAAAGGACCAAGAGGGTGCAGGTTTTCTTTGTAACCACCCACTGCACCAGGTGATTTCACTGATTAACTGATTCCATCTGCTCAAGTGATGTTAATCAGTGAAATCACCTGGTGCAGTGGGTGGTTACAAAGAAAACCTGCACCCTCTTGGTCCTTTCTGGAATCAGTTTGACACATGTGTGGGTGCCCACGCTGACTTGATTATTTTGCTTTTGGCCTTTTTAAATTTATATAATGCTGTAGAGATTTTCACCGAATTTATTTTTTTTTGTTGTTTTTTTCCTAGTTTGATGTCATTAAAATAGGTAAAAGCCCAAAAGTTCCCTCGTTTTTGCCCATGATGCTGTAATTAGTTGCGACCTCTGCTGCTTTTTGCACGCTACATTCAGTGATGTCTCCTTGCTTTGCTTACTGAGGTGTGCTTTTAATTTCAGTATGGGCCAATGTGTTGTCATACACGACGCCAATTTGTATTGAAAAGATCACATTTCATTATTTGGCTTTAGATCATTTTACAGCATTTATTTTTCCATTTATTTTCAAACATGAATACATGAAACAAATATTATAAGAGATATCAGGAAGTGGATTTTTGATGCGTCTGTACTGACATTCTGGGGAAAAAGAAACAATCATTGGTGTTTAAATGGTTACTTAGAAACTGTGGTATGATTACATAGTCAAATAGCCGTTGTTGGATGAGTTCCATATCGCCGCTTAAGTTGAAGTGGAGTCTGTTAAGAATAGAAAGGTGTACAGTGAAATCCCATGCCGCCGGTCTCTTTGATGTGAAAAGATCAGATTCCATCTTAAAGGATTGTTTTGTTTGTTAACTTCAGTTTGTCCTTGTGTTTCATGTTTTAGTTGCAAGACTGCATCCAAGCCACACTGAGCAATTGGTTTTCCTCTGCACAGCTGCCATCCGTGGATGTGAGTTTCAGAAGCTGTCCAGGTCCCATAAACTCAGCCAGTCTGTAGTTTGTGTGAATGTCGTCCCAACGTTGTGCACAAAGAAATTATGAAAACCTCCTTAAGTTTTAGTAAGGTGGTTATTGGCTGGTGTTGATGTTCAGACCTGCACTGTGTGTGTGGGATTAAACAAATTCTGTGGTGGTTTATGTCAAAGGACACCACGTGTTTTACTGAAAAGAAGCTGTCAGGATGGGTGTTCATGCAGTACTGACTCCCAAAAGCCATTCCTAATGCACATCAGTCTGATGGGATGGGAAATAGCCGCTTCTTTTCAAAGAGTTTATATATGAAGTCATCTAAATGTAGTCGGGTTCACAGAAAATGGTTATTTTCAAACATCTTTATCACATTGACATTCACAGAGGATACAATCTGTCTGTAGTTTGCTCCAGTTTGGGTTGCTTTGAAGTTTATCACTGTGCCCACTTGTTTGAATTTATTATGAGGGAGGTTTGCTAGAAAGAGAGAAAGATCTGAAGTATTTATAATTCTTCATAATGACCATACCTTACAGTGAGACACACAGATTGGATTTTGGGTTGTCATACTGCATTTTGAGTTGTTTAAGTTGTATTTGATGCATGTGTGTTAATTTGATGGACCTATTTTTTTAAGGCTATTTATGCTGAAGAGCTTTATATTGACCAGGATTCAACAACGAATGCAGGATCTGCACACTTTCAGATAAATTTTTTAGAAGAAAGAACAAGATAAATTAACCAATTCCATTAATGCTTCCAAAGTTTCTGATTGGAATAATCTATTCATTCGGTTCAGCTGGCTGGCTCGCTGTTTTCTCTGTTTGGCAGTGGCACACACACACAGCAGGCTGAGGGGTGTGACCACGCCTCCTGCACTCAGGCACAAGACCACGCCTCCTCCTACTCAGATCACAAAGTCAGAGTGACACACAGTCTGCGGACATGAGATGAAATGTCAGTGACTTATGGAAAGAAATACATGCATATGTGTATAATTATACTGTGCAGAGTCGCACTGTATTTTCTGTACATTTCTGTGGTGTGCGTACTGTACAATTCAGTACAAATACATGTATTGTGACACCCCTAGTTCAAAGTAAACATCTTTGTGTGTTACCCACAAAACACACTGAAGTAACTGTTTTTTTGTGTGTGTCATATAGAACCCTCCAGATACTCTGGACTGTTCCATTCCCCAGGCAACGGATACTATCATACCTGAAGAGAGGGAGGAGCTGAAGGTTTCTGGTTTGTATTGTTTTTGTTGCATGGAAGAATTTCATAATCCATTCAACTTTTTTGTTATCATAACAGAGATACATGAACATACATGAGTAAAGTCTCTACCCACCCCATAAATGAAGCAGCTTGGCCACAAGTAGGCCGTTGTTCTTACAGTGTAATGCATTGCAGCATCTTATGGTGAATTTATCTGTACTTTTACACGCAAGTACCCATAAACACACAGTGTGTGCATCTCTCAACATAAGACAATCCAGTCAATACATGGGCTGCCATGAGATTTAGTGACGAGAATTCATACTATGCAACAATTCGGTGTGATACAATGCACTCTGAAACAATTCTTTATTTCATGTAGATATTTATTTTCCATGATAAATTAGAATAAGCCAATATTTTATTGCTTACCTTCAAATACATATTTCATATAAAACCAGGGAATCTCAAGAATATTTTTTGTTACTTTATGAGCTGAGAAAAATATCCAAGGTCTGTGTCCCAAGAATGTTCCCTGTGAATTTGAAGACTGTTGCAGTAATAGAACTGGACTCATGCTGAGCACACACAGACGGATGGACAGACGGAAAGCCTGCGAGATACCTGATGTCCTTGGGTAAAATACGCGCAAGTCGGTAACACTTACGAGGGTAGGCTGAAAAGTTCTAAGGCTCACTATGATGCAGTTAATGCATTAACTGTATCACTTACGTAGAACTTATTAACTTAGAACTTTTCAGCCTACCCTCGTAACTCCATTAACAAAGATGAAAACATTAATGAATGATTACTAAATGTCCTAGTTAACTCTTAATTAAATGTTATTTATTTCTTATTACTGCATTAAATAGCATTCATTTAGACCTTGACAAGCAATTTTTGATAACTGCATTAACGTACCCTTACTTTAAATGACCAATAAGTCCAAATAAGTTGGTTACCCCCAGCAAGCTCAACAATATTTATTGTCATGTATGTTTCTGTCCGCCCACTGTGCCGAAAATGAGTCGACGCAGAATTGAATTTTTTAAGTCTACTTCATATTGTGCTTTATGTAAATGTATAATTTTCTTGCCATTTTCTGCCACTCATTTCGTACCCTGTCACACTTCTGGCTGCTCAGAGGGAACCCCAACATCTTCGTCATTGAGATTCATTCATAAGGTTGATTCTAAGAAAAATGTTTGCTGTACAGACATAGCAGTTACAACCTAGGCTCACCAATTCTATGCACATTTTGTTGGAAGTAATTCACTTCTCCTGCACGTTGACACTGATTAGCTGACAGCAGGCTCCGTTATTAATTGGTGATGTGGTTGATTTATTTTACAGCCAAGCTGTTCCTGTGCGAGTCTGTTCCGTCGTCTATCAAAGACGCAGTTGAGCTGGGTGAGTTTTTAAACTACTGACCTGTATTATTTAGGATTCTTAAGGAGGATGCCGAAATGATATATGCCTGTTTTTTGTGTTTTGTTTTTTTCTCTTTTTCTTTTCTCAGTATAATTAATGTCTTCCTGAGATTGTGCTTTGTTGGACTTGCAGCCTGTCAGACGCTGGGGGTGTTACAGCTCGATTCTGTTATCATTGCCCCACCTGGACTGTCTGAGGATAACAGCCAAACTTTGGCTCATCTTCAGCCGGCCTGGGAGGAGCTGGAGGCTCTGGTCAGGAGCCAGCGGATTGCAGCCATTGGCACCTCTGACCTGGACAAAGACCTGCTGGAGCAGCTGTACAACTGGTCTCAGGTGAGCCAGAACCTCTTGCAAGCTTTAAAGCATGTGTCCACTCTTTACAACCATAAGTGTGTTAAAACATTGTTACAAATTGTTGAAAATATCTGAATTAGCTTCTTTTACTTTAAATAAATGGAGGAGACTCAGGTGAGATGTGTCGTAGCATCAAATCCTTTGTTGAATTTTGCTAGCAAAATGAGTTACAATTTGGTACATAGACCAAAAGTAAACCAAAGTACATAGTGTCACATCATACAACCCCAGTTCCAATGTAGTTGGGACGTTGTGTAAAATGTCAATAAAAACAGAATACAATGATTTGCAAATCCTTTTCAACCTATATTCAATTGAATACACCACAAAGACAAGATATTTAATGTTCAAACTGATAAACTTTGTATTATGCAAATATTTGGCATATCATTGTATTCTGTTTTTATTTACATTTTACACAGCGTTCCAACTTCATTGGAATTGGGGTTGTATTTGTACACAGTAGTGTGGTGCCTTGCACGCAAATGCATAATTAAGGTTGCTACTGAGCCGATCCAATATCGGGATCGGCTTCCGATACCGACGTAATTCAAGTATCAGAAAATACCGATCCAACCCACAACGTTTTCCGATACCGGAGAAGAGCTACTGTGAATCCTTTCAGCTGCTGCTGCTGCTGCTGTTGCTCTCTGTGTTGTTGCTACTGAGCCTGGGGGGTGGGTTCTGAAGCCGAGCTGTTTGAGAGAGCTTTTACTGTGTTCAAGCTGCGGGTAGCGGCAAATTTCCGCTCGGCTCTCGGGTTCAAATTGTCTGTTTGTCCAGCAACGATTTTCCAAAAAATGAACTGAATTGTTGCTGAAAATGTGTGCTCAAAAGTTAGCCGCTTCAGCGCCCCAGGGCTGTGAAACGCAGAGCACAGCTGAACAGAGATTCTGTCCGCATAAAGGGAGAAAATCTCCATTAAAGTCCTTCAGCATTAATCCACTGTTTGTCGCGTGAGTGCCGCTGGTGATACTTTTAGAAATTTACGGTTTATTTTGCAGTTGAAAGGCTTATTGTTTTCAAAAAGTTCAAAGTTTTCCCTTAGCAGGAAAGCAGCGATAGACGGAGAGAGAGAGAAATCACGAGAGAGAGGGAGAGCCAACGAGAGAGAGAAAGAAAGGGAGAGAGAGGACTTATTTTTTACTCTTACCACTTGCTTTCACAATGTAAAAATATGTTCCCCATGTCAATAAATCTCCATTGAAAATTGAGAGACAGGCAGACAGAGGGAGGGAGAGAGAAGACGTAACACTTGTTTTGACAATGTAAACATATGTCTCCTATAACAATAAAGCTCCATTGAAAACAATAGTGATGATAATAATAATATTAAAGCAAACAGAGCTCTGGTTTCGGATGGAAAATGTATTGGCAGATATCCAAATTAGGCCTGCCACAAACGATTATTTTGATAATCAACGAGTCACCGATTATTTTTGCGATAAGTCGACTAATCAGATCCTACATAAATTGCGGCTTACTGCGCCAGAACATGACATTGCAGTTATAACATTACAGCTAACACATATGTGTGCTAAGGCTAATGAAATTATGAAATTGTCATCATTAATGTTAACATTTGCAGGTAAGTAAGTAGCTCACTATAGACGTTAATGTTAGCAGCTAATGAGGCAATTAGCTGACCGAGACAACTCGCTTCTTCTGAATCAGCCACAATGTGTTTCATTTTCATTTATTTATATAGCGCCAAATCAAAATCAAATCAATTTTATTTATATAGCGCCAAATCACAACAACAGTTGCCCCAAGGCGCTTTATATTGTAAGGCAAAGCCATACAATAATTACGGAAAAACCCCAACGGTCAAAACGACCCCCTGTGAGCAAGCACTTGGCGACAGTGGGAAGGAAAAACTCCCTTTTAACAGGAAGAAACCTCCAGCAGAACCAGGCTCAGGGAGGGGCAGTCTTCTGCTGGGACTGGTTGGGGCTGAGGGAGAGAACCAGGAAAAAGACATGCTGTGGAGGGGAGCAGAGATCAATCACTAATGATTAAATGCAGAGTGGTGCATACAGAGCAAAAAGAGAAAGAAACACTCAGTGCATCATGGGAACCCCCCCAGCAGTCTAAGTCTATGGCAGCATAACTAAGGGATGGTTCAGGGTCACCTGATCCAGCCCTAACTATAAGCTTTAGCAAAAAGGAAAGTTTTAAGCCTAATCTTAAAAGTAGGAAGGGTGTCTGTCTTCCTGATCTGAATTGGGAGCTGGTTCCACAGGAGAGGAGCCTGAAAGCTGAAGGCTCTGCCTCCCATTCTACTCTTAAGAACCCTAGGAACTACAAGTAAGCCTGCAGTCTGAGAGCGAAGCGCTCTATTGGGGTGATATGGTACTATGAGGTCCCTAAGATAAGATGGGACCTGATTATTCAAAACCTTATAAGTGGCAGCCCTAATCCAAATTCAGGTATCTGGATCAGAAGCGAAAAATTGTGGATCAGTGCATCCCTAATCTGGGTGCAAATCACAACAAGGTTGCCTCAAGGCGCTTCACACAAGTCAGGTCTAACCTTACCAACCCCTAGAGCAACAGTGGTAAGGAAAAACTCCCTCTGAGGAAGAAAACTCAAGCAGACCAGACTCAAAGGGGTGACCCTCTGCTTGGGCCATGATACAGACACAAATTACAAATGACCTGTTTCCTTCTTAGATGCTCCTGCATCGCTGTTGTACTGCAGTGGAAGGCAAGTTCTGCCTTTCAGATTTTGCATTGTTTTTTCTCGTTAATTTGGTTAAAATGCTCCCAAACCTTTGAGCTCTGTTGCCGGCTAGCCATGATATTGCTTGGGTATAACTTTTTCTGCTGATGTCACAGCTGTCCCGGATTTCCACTACTGTGCATGTGCATCAAGGACAGAAAGGCAGCGGAAGGTACAGCAGCAGTATTGAGAGAAAAACAAAGCTTAACTAGTCGACTAATCATGGCAGCCCTAATCCAAATTCAGGTATCTGGATCAGAAGTGAAAAATTGTGGATCAGTGCATCCCTAATCTGGGTGAAATAAGCTCTTTAGTATGCAAGCAACTGGATACAGCTCCAATCAGTTTCTACCACACCCAAAGATCAGCAGTTACGTCCTATTTTGCCATTTGACTTGCAACAAAGACGTCATGCCTGGTCATGTAAGCGTAGTAGGTTATACTGATAAGAGCAATTGAATATAGTTTGAAGAGGATTTGCAAATCATTGTATTCTGTTTTTATTTACATTTCACACAATGTCCCAACTTCATTGGAATTGGGATTGTAGATAAAATTAAAATCCCAACACAAATCAAGGTGCTCAGTGCTCTACTCCCCTTGACAATTTCTTTGTGAGAAATCTTTCTCTTTTTTGATTTAGGAAGTTAATCTGTGAGAGTGAACTGAATATCAACTGAATGCTCCAAATGGCAACAAAATAACACTCAAAAAATGGCGAAATATGCTAAAAAAAAAAAAAAAAAACTTAAAAGGGTAGTTGTAAAACAGCTAACTGATCATCTGCAGAGGAATGGTCTATTTGAAGAGTTTCAGTCAGGTTTTAGAATTCATCATAGTACAGAAACAGCATTAGTGAAGGTTACAAATGATCTTCTTATGGCCTTGGACAGTGGACTCATCTCTGTGCTTGTTCTGTTAGACCTCAGTGCTGCTTTTGATACTGTTGACCATAAAATTTTATTACAGAGATTAGAGCATGCCATAGGTATTAAAGGCACTGCGCTGCGGTGGTTTGAATCATATTTGTCTAATAGATTACAATTTGTTCATGTAAATGGGGAATCTTCTTCACAGACTAAAGTTAATTATGGAGTTCCACAAGGTTCTGTGCTAGGACCAATTTTATTCACTTTATACATGCTTCCCTTAGGTAGTATTATTAGACGGTATTGCTTAAATTTTCATTGTTACGCAGATGATACCCAGCTTTATCTATCCATGAAGCCAGAGGACACACACCAATTAGCTAAACTGCAGGATTGTCTTACAGACATAAAGACATTGATGACCTCTAATTTCCTGCTTTTAAACTCAGATAAAACTGAAGTTATTGTACTTGGCCCCACAAATCTTAGAAACATGGTGTCTAACCAGATCCATACTCTGGATGGCATTACCCTGACCTCTAGTAATACTGTGAGAAATCTTGGAGTCATTTTTGATCAGGATATGTCATTCAAAGCGCATATTAAACAAATATGTAGGACTGCTTTTTTGCATTTACGCAATATCTCTAAAATCAGAAAGGTCTTGTCTCAGAGTGATGCTGAAAAACTAATTCATGCATTTATTTCCTCTAGGCTGGACTATTGTAATTCATTATTATCAGGTTGTCCTAAAAGTTCCCTAAAAAGCCTTCAGTTAATTCAAAATGCTGCAGCTAGAGTACAGACGGGGACTAGAAGGAGAGAGCATATCTCACCCATATTGGCCTCTCTTCATTGGCTTCCTGTTAATTCTAGAATAGAATTTAAAATTCTTCTTCTTACTTATAAGGTTTTGAATAATCAGGTCCCATCTTATCTTAGGGACCTCGTAGTACCATATCACCCCAATAGAGCGCTTCGCTCTCAGACTGCAGGCTTACTTGTAGTTCCTAGGGTTTGTAAGAGTAGAATGGGAGGCAGAGCCTTCAGCTTTCAGGCTCCTCTCCTGTGGAACCAGCTCCCAATTCAGATCAGGAAGACAGACACCCTCTCTACTTTTAAGATTAGGCTTAAAACTTTCCTTTTTGCTAAAGCTTATAGTTAGGGCTGGATCAGGTGACCCTGAACCATCCCTTAGTTATGCTGCTATAGACGTAGACTGCTGGGGGGTTCCCATGATGCACTGTTTCTTTCTCTTTTTGCTCTGTATGCACCACTCTGCATTTAATCATTAGTGATCGATCTCTGCTCGCCTCCACACCATGTCTTTTTCCTGGTTCTCTCCCTCAGCCCCAACCAGTCCCAGCAGAAGACTGCCCCTCCCTGAGCCTGGTTCTGCTGGAGGTTTCTTCCTGTTAAAAGGGAGTTTTTCCTTCCCACTGTAGCCAAGTGCTTGCTCACAGGGGGTCATTTTGACCGTTGGGGTTTTACATAATTATTGTATGGCCTTGCCTTACAATATAAAGCGCCTTGGGGCAACTGTTTGTTGTGATTTGGTGCTATATAAAAAAATTGATTGAATTGATTGATGTTGTCATACCTTTGTATAGCTGTCAGTCACATAAAACCTGAACAAATACATATGTCTGTATTATTTAAATAGTGAGGACATGTATATTTAAGCCCATGAGCCTACTTATCTTGGTTTGAGTTGATATACAGTCCCTTGGTCCAGGTGAAGCCCAGCAGTAACCAGGTGAACCTGGCCTCCTGTTGTGTGATGCCTCCTGACCTGACGGCGTTCGCTAAGGAGTTTGACATCCAGCTCCTCACACACAATGACCCAAAAGGTGAACATACACTTATTTTCTGGTTTAGATGGGTTTCTTTGAAAACCTTTTCCATGATCACAACACTGTACTTTCTTGGTAGCCTGAAACTGCAGTTTCTGAGTTTCTGTTGGCCAATTGTCCAGAAGTATTTTTAGTTTCTGGTTGTGATGTACAGTGTGATGAGGAAGCCATCAAACTGCCTGAGGAGAACATTGCTGTTGGAACTGTGCTGTGATTGTGATTTGTGTTTCACCTGCTCCCAGTTTCTCTGGATCATAGCAGCGGATCCAGTACAGATCTGCAGTGGCATTTGATAAAAGTTTTACACTGGATGTCTTTTCTGATGAAGCTCCAGTGATTCAGAACAGAGCAATGTAACAAAAAAAGTTTTATTTTGTTTTTAGCCTTCGTTAGTAAGATCTGATTAGCTAGTGATTTGTTTTTAGTGTTTGTCACTCTGATGATGATTACATTTCTGACAGTGTTCCATTAGAACACATAAAAACTTACCAGATTTTAGACAGACATTAATGTTGTACAACCTGCAGTTCCTGAAGTACATCATGATGTCTACAAGAGCAGGTGCACACAGTTATTAGATTATTTTGTTACATGTGGGGTCACCTGTTTGTAGTTTGTTTTTGTTGTTGTTGTTGATTGTTTTGTTTTTTTTTCCTCATCTGTTTGTAGTTTGCATGTGCTGTGTGTCAGGAAGCTCTGTGTTTGTACAAATATGTGTGGAATCCTTGAAAACATAAGCTGCGCCTCCTTGACCTCTTCCTCATTTCTTTCGCAGAGCTGATGCCTGCAGCTATGTTCCAGGAAGCGATGCAGGAGGGAATGCCAGACCTGGTCGTTACTAACTGGAGACTGGAGTGGGTGTTGCGTTACTCCATCATCGTCAAGTGCAGAGGCATCATCAAGGCGAAGGGCTACCTTGTCAGCGTGAGGAAAGTAATCCTCTAACACCGCCCGCAAGGGAAGGAGAAGCAAGGATGAAGCCATTATTTTTCATCCCATTGGTCCACCTCTCATAAATCAAGCTATCAGCAGGTCTGAGTAACAGGCAGGTGTCAGTCAAAGCGGATTATTGTTCTGTCTTGCAGAGGCGTGCATCTCAGTCAGGTACCACTTTGATGTGAGTGTTCATTACATCACCTCAGCGAAATAATCACTGGACCGGGACTCTCCAACTGTCAGTTTGGTTCATGTACTGTAGGTTATCTTATCTGTGTGACAGTGTGGGTCCCGAGGGCGTAGTTTCACGGGCTTTCACCGTAAAGCCTTGGTCCCACCGAATAATGAGCCACGCGTTGGCGTGTCAGCGATTATTTGAAGAATGATCCAGGTTTTAAGCTATCACATATCTGTTACGAAGAAGCCGCTATGTGCCTCCAAGTACCTCGCATGTGCAGGTACTTGGAGGCTCTAGTGAGCCACAACTGACCTGTCATTTGAGTCCCATCCAGGCTTGGATGGCTCGTGTTGCCGCACATGATCCACGTTAAGCCACATATAATCCATGTAACGCGACGTTGGTGCATGTTTAGGCATGGGTTTGGTCCAGACCTCCAGCCCTCCCACACTTGGTCCCTTTTAAAGTGTGGGTTTTCAATTCACAGCATCCATTCAAGATGTTGTCACACAGTCCAGCCGTTCTGCGCTAGGCTGCTGTTCACCCGTGTTCGAGTCATTAAATGCACCAGACCAGCTAGAACCAAACCACGGATTCCTGGACAGTCGCCTCTGTCGCCTCTGCGCTTCTTCTCGCTGGCTTTATTTCTTCCGCAGCTTTACAGTCATTTTAACACCGTTATCAAACTTTTAACTTTGTGTTTGTCCATTATTGTCTGCAAAGTCGCTCTTTTGCGCGCTTGTTCTGCGTTCCTGGACAGTCGCCTCTGCGCTTCTTCTCACTGGCTTTATTTCTTCCACAGCTTTACAGTCATTTTGACATTGTGATCCAAGTTTTAACTTTGTGTTCGTCCATTAATGCCTGCAAAATCGCTCTTTTGCGAGCCCATGTTCTGCATAATGCTCATCTTGAGCACGAGTCATTGCGTCAGTGTGCTCAGAGTGCGCCTCATGTGATCCATGAGAACAGGATGTTAAATCTATCATAAATGTACTTTTACAGCTGCTTATAAAGAAGGAATGAACATGCAGCTGTTTTACCAAACCATTACAATATAAACATTACAGCTGTTCCAAATATGTTCTCCACCTCAGCACATGAGACAGAGGAAAAAAGCTCCATATGAAACAGTTCTGTGATTCCAGAATTGATGAGGTGTTTTCAACATCCATGCTCTGACAGAAAATGATTGATCCACTACAATATTTTTATTTTGTATACAGCGTCTGGTGCACAAAGCAGGTGGAATTGTAGTGCACAAGAGGGCTGAGCCAAAATAGCCTGTCCTGTCCTCGTAGCCGCCAGGTGCTCAGATAATAATAATTTTAACAGCCTTGTCCTCACCACAAACATGCCTCTAAAATCCTTGTTTGTCCTCATAGTACTTCGTACACAAACTGCCCCACAATGTTGCTAAATTTTGAACTTCTTGAAATTAGCGCCACGCTCAGAGATGAGCCTCGTTAGCTAAATATTCTGCCTCTAAGAGCCTCTCAAAGCCACTATTCGCACAGGATTGTTGAATAACTGGACTCGTACCAAGAAAAACATGCTACATGGCTCATTATTTCTCCTTCATTATTTGGTGGGACCAGGACTTAACATTGTTCAGTCGTTCATTAACACCAGTTTTAATGACTAAAAATGTCATGTCGTTAAAGTGAAAACCAAGGTGATTCTTTAACTTTTTCTCATGTGAAGTGCCTGACATCCATTAACTCCTCCTCCTGATTTAAATATCTATCTTGGATTCAAATGTCATGATTGAGTTTCACATTTAATAATCATTATTAAATAAAGCGTAGTCTTTAAAATTGATCAGGAGTCATTGACCAGTCAGACGGCTGGGCAGAATCCATAATGGCATCTATTGATTTAAAAGTTAACAATTCCCTTCTCTATGTACCATAATTTGCATTCCTTATTGAAGAAAACAAAAGATGCACTAATCTAAATTTGTAACAAATAAGATGTTTATTTCCAAATCTTGCTTTGATCAGATGTTTTTCTTCCTTACTTCTTTCAAACAGTGTGCTGTTTTTCCTGCACTGAAAGTTTTTGTCTTGTATGTTTCTGAGATAAATTGGACAGATTACAGCAATAACTGAGATTAATGTGCATGCGGGGTCCTGTTCATGTGTTCTAGCACTGGAAACTCCAAGATGTTTAAATTTGTCATTTGTATTTTATTCCATTTTTGTATTTATTAATCTCGGCTGTGGGCCCCCACCCCAAAATGCTCATGTTGTACTGTAAATGTATTGAATGTTAACCACTGTCTACATATCGTGAATCAGGATTTATAAAAATAAACATATTTGTACTGTCAAAGCTGGTGCCGATGCTATGATCAGTCGACAGTTCAGCCAAATAAGTGTTACGATGTGATTAGACTGTCACATGGCTATTAAACGTATTTAATATTTGACATACAGTAACCCACTCAAACGCGAACTGCCGAAAGGTGAATGACATACAGTAGTGTTCAGAATAATAGTAGTGCTATGTGACTATAAAGATTAATCCAGGTTTTGAGTATATTTCTTATTGTTACATGGGAAACAAGGTACCAGTAGATTCTCACAAATCCGACAACACCAAGCATTTGTGATATGTACACTCTTAAGGCTATGAAATTGGACTATTAGTAAAAAAAAAAAAGTAGAAAAGGGGGTGTTCACAATAATAGTAGTGTGGCATTCAGTCAGTGAGTTCGTCAGTTTTGTGGAACAAACAGGTGTGAATCAGGTGTCCCCTATTTAAGGATGAAGCCAGCACCTGTTGAACATGCTTTTCTCTTTGAAAGCCTGAGGAAAATGGGACGTTCAAGACATTGTTCAGAACAGCATAGTTTGATTAAAAAGTTGAATGGAAAGGGGAATACACAGGTGCCAAAAATTATAGGCTGTTCATCTACAATGATCTCCAATGCTTTAAAATGGACAAAAAACCAGAGACACGTGGAAGAAAATGGAAAACAACCATCAAAATGAATAGAAGAATAACCAGAATGGCAAAGGCTCACCCATTGATCAGCTCCAGGATGATCAAAGACAGTCTGGAGTTACCTGTAAGTGCTGTGACAGTTCGAAGACGCCTGTGTGAAGCTAATTTATTTACAAGAATCCCCCGCAAAGTCCCTCTGTTAAATAAAAGACGTGCAGAAGAGGTTACAATTTGCCAAAGAACACATCAACTGGCCTAAAGAGAAATGGAGGAATATTTTGTGGACTGTTGAGTAAAATTGTTCTTTTTGGGTCCAAGGGCCGCAGACAGTTTGTGAGACGACCCCCAAACTCTGAATTCAAGCCACAATTCACAGTGAAGCATGGTGGTGCAAGCATCATGATATGGGCATGTTTCTCCTACTATGGTGTTGGGCCTATATATCGCATACCAGCTTTCATGTATCAGTTTGGATATGTCAAAATACTTGAAGAGGTCATGTTGCCTTATGCTGAAGAGGACATGCCCTTGAAATGGGTGTTTCAACAAGACAGTGACACCAAGCACACTAGTAAACAAGCAAAATCTTGGTTCCAAACCAACAAAATTAATGCCTCGCAGATGTGAAGAAATCATGAAAAACTCTGGTTATACAACTAAATACTAGTTTAGTGATTCACAGGATTGCTAAAAAAGCAGTTTGAACATAATAGTTTTGAGTTTGTAGCATCAACAGCAGATGCTACTATTATTGTGAACACCCCCTTTTTACTAATAGCCCAATTTCATAGCCTTAAGAGTGTGCATATCATGAATGCTTGGTCTTGTTGGATTTGTGAGAATCTACTGAATCTACTGGTACCTTGTTTCCCATGTAACAATAAGAAATATACTCAAAACCTGGATTAATCTTTTTAGTCACATAGCACTATTATTCTGAACACTACTGTAAATTGACGTGTTTGTTCCAAATTGTTGGCATGACATCACGTGATTTGAAGATGTTATTTTGACCTCTTTCAGATCGAAGTTTCTGATATTTTGCAGACTTTCATTATTGATAACCTGATTTCTTTGGAGGTTTACAGTGCGCAATTCCACAAAGACAAATTCTAAGGGGAAAAAGTGAATCACACAGTTGCTTTTAGTCTTCAAACCTAAACTTTGTTTTTTTTTTAAGTAACTTGACTTTTAAAATTCATTATTTTGACTTTATATATGTGTTTAATGCCAAAGAATTTTCTTGGGCAAAGATAGGGAAGTGTGGGATGACAAAGGCTCACTGGGCCCATGCTTATCCTCGTATGTCACTGTGTGAAGCAGATGAGATTGTACAACTCCCACTGGGTGGGGCGCTCAGTATCAGATGTCTGCAAATAGCTAATGAAGTCACGAGGGCCCTGGTGATGCTGATACCTGTGCAGGAGGACAAAGTCCCAAGTCTTTATGGTCTTGGTGCTTTCCTGTGGTTGTGATACTCAGACTAACAAGGCAACAACTGGATGTTTATGGCACTAGTTCTCTTTGGAGGATCCTTGGGTACTGCTGGAATAACCGGCAAACAAGCTTACTTTGGGGGCCTAAAGTGAAGAGTATAATGGGGTATGGTATGTCATTCCGTAGGATTTTTGTGCTAATTTTTTAATACCTTTTGCCACTATATATTGGCCAATTTTTATATTGACAAATGTGGCTACAAAGCAGGTTGCTCTGGACAATCCAGCTGCTCAAATAATATTAATAATGATAAACACACTGTGTTTTATCTGATTTTTTACTAAAATAGTTGTGAATGATTCCATTAGTTTGTGAAATGATGTGAGTAAAACAGAAACTTAAAATGGAATAAAAATGTGTAGACTGTTGACTACTTATGGAAGCACATTGCATTCACTGGATAAAAAAATAGACACCTTATCTCATAATTGCGAGAAAAGATCTCATAATTATGAGATCAGGAAAGGTGCCACCAGGGGCATAGCACTAAATTCTGGGTCCTAGGTACTAGTCATATTGAAGATCCCGTTTGGGATGTCTGTGTGTGTGTGGGGGTGGGGGGTAGTGTGCCGCCTGGGCTAAACCATTGTACAACTGCAGGGGTGGGAAGGGCCCTCAGATCTTTCAATATTATTGTTAGAGTAGAATTATGTTTTGCAACATTTATACATGCATTTTAATTATATTCTTTTACAACATGAATTATATGGACATTAAGAACATGCAACACAAAAATGTATTTAATGCGGGTTCCCCCCATGCTCTGGGCCCTGGGTACATAGTACACCCCCCCCACCCCCAGTCCAACGCCCCTGGGTGCCACATTGACCACTGCTTTACTCAGAACCACATACTGCACATCCACAAAGAAAACATGTTTATGCAATTCCACTGCTTCCAGTCCCATAAAGACAAGTGTGAGAGTTGCATCTCTGCCTTTTGCAGATGATGTGGCTCTGTTGGCTTCATCAGGCAGTGACCTCCAATGGGCACTTAGCAAGTTTGAGGCAGTGTGAAGTGACTTGGATGAGAATCAGCACCTCCAAATCTGAGACCATGGTCTTCTGTTAGAAAAGTTTGGATCGGCCCATCTGGGTCAGGGGAGAGTTACTGCCCCAATTGGAGGAGTTGAAGTATCTCACACAGTAAAATTACCAGTGTAAAACTAACACTGACAGCGTTAATTTTACACTGGTGATTTTACTGTGCAGGGCCTTGTTCACGAGTGGGGGTAACTTGCGGCATTAGATTGATAGATGGATTGGGGCAGCGCCTGATGTTTTGCAGACGCTGTACTCGACCATCATGGTGAAGGGACTGAGCCAGAAGGCAAAACTCTCAATTCACCAGTTGATTTACACTTGTATCCTCACCTATGGTCATGAACTTTGGGTAATGACTGAAAGAAAGGTGTTGAGGATACAAGTGTGGTAATTGGATTCCTCCATTGGGTATCCAGGCTTGCACTTAGGGACAGGGTGATAAACTCGACTATTTAGCAGGGATTTTGAGTAGAGCCCCTGCTTCATCACATTGAAAGGAGCCAGCTGAGATGGTTCAGGCATCTAGTGAGGATGCCCCCTGGTTGTCTCTCTAGGGAGGCCTTCCAGGCACATTCAACTGGGAGGAGGCCCCAGGGAAGATCCAGGATACGCTGGCGGGAATATATCTCCCACCTATCTTGGGAACACCTCAGAATCCCCATGGAAGAGTTCAGAGAATGAAAATAAAGCTGCTAGAATGACCAAGCCAATCACCTCATTTGAATCCAACAGCAAATCTATGGAAAGAACAAAAGATCAGAGATCAAGAGATCCACAGAACCTTCAAGATTTGAAAACTGTGGAAAAATGGACCAAAATCACACCTGAGTGAACAGGGAGGATTTTATGGAGAACGGAAATTGAAATTCTTGAGGTACTGAGACACACTTTCATTCTTTGAGATTTTGGTGGATTTGGCTTTCAAGTGTTGTCATCGATATAACATCGATATAACACTATCTGCCATGAGATCCACCAGATCAGAGGCTAACAACAATGTTGCAGCCCCTGTGACAGTGAACAGGGAATGGAAATCGAAATTCTTGAGGTACTAAGACCCACTTTGATTCTTTGAGATTTTAGTGCTGGATAGCGGTGTGCATTATTTCCATTCTTCTCTGTTTTGAAGGACATCTTGCACCAAAACATTTCTGACAGTGTTTCTGACAGTATTTACATAACTTTGAGTAAAACATCCCAGCACGTGCTTGAATGGAGGGTAGCGGCTAACATTACGAATGGAGCCACAGATGAATTGCAAAGTTTCCATAAGTGTGATGTCGTGTTATGATTACTTGTTTTTAAGTGATAACTGTTCATTTTGATGCAGTCACTGTAAATGCAGCAGCTGGTCTCCACTGTGAGAAAACTTTTAAAAACAGTCTGGTAGTCATCTTTGTGCACGCTTTTAAATGTTGTCATCAATATAACATCGATATAACACTATCTACCACAAGATCCACTAGATCGGAGGCTAACAACAATGTTGCAGCCCCTGTGACAGTGAACAGGGAACGGAAATCGAAATTCTTGAGGTACTGAGACACACTTTGATTCTTTGAGATATTGGTACTGGATAGCGGTGTGCATTATTTCCATTCTTCTATGCCATCTCCTCTTTGTACATCCTCTGTAAATCTGAACCTTCACTTTCAAGGATTCAAAGGAGTTTATTGTCATATGCACATAGGAACATGTTCCTTGCACAATGACGTGTTTACTGCATATAACCCATCTTAATTGCCAGTTAGGAGCAGAGGTCGCCTTTACGGCGCCCGGGGCTGAGAAGCTTCGTTATTGGACATAGCAGCATTCATTTCACTCTGTCTGTCAGCCATCAGGATGTTTCTGCTTTTCCTATAATGTACATCACATGCCAAGAAATTATGAATTAGCAATAAAATACATCAGTGACCACTAGCTATTACTGCATGTGCAAGGCTAGATTTACAAACACTTTGATGTTGTGTTGCTAACCGGGATGTTAAATAACATGTAATGTCCTTGTTTTTGTACTTGTTTGTGGTTCATTTTTTGTTAGATCTAAGTATCATTTTTGGTTATTTTTCCATTCTTGCAAGAAAGAAGGCATAAGTACTTTAAAGTCTGTGTATATTGATTTCGGTATCAAATTTGGTTATTTCTTACGTTGCAAGTTCGTCATTAGCATGGTGGAAAGGTGGACCTTTTGCTTTTCTAATTTTTTGGACAATATAGAGGGGTGTCAAAATCTAAATCACAGGGTGAGAATTTCACATGAAGTGAATCATGCCCCATTTAAAAATATTTCAAAAAGTAATCTACAGCACACTGTAGAGACTCAGCTTGCCTGATTGATGCTCAGCTGTGAATAAAAAATTAATTTACTTGGTGACATAATTATGGACTTGATTAACATAAAAATGACTATCGGGAGGTCTGGGTGGCTTTGCTTGAGCTGCTGCCCCCGCAACCCGACTCCGGATAAAGCAGAAGAAAATGGATGGATGGATGGATGGATAGATGGATGGATGATTATCATTATTATTTTGAAATTAGTATTGTTTTTTGCAAGTTATATGATTTAACTATTGCATCAGTTATTACTTAGAAGTGGCAAAAGACTTTTCATTGGCAATAGTTATATCTTGAAGTGTATTTATTTGCTCAAAGCAGAAAGGGTGAAGTTATTGATTTGTTTTGTAAGACACACTTAGAATTTGATGAAAGCAGAATTAAAGTTGTCTTTTTTTTTTTTACACACAAAATTTCCCGTGGGGCATGCTCCCAGACTCCCCTTAGGGGACTTCGCGCTTGTGGTGCTCATGTTGTTGCTGCATCGGCCATCCACACACAAAATGTTCAGTCAAAAAAATTTCAGTTTCTTGCAGCCATGTACTCATTTACCTGTTGTATGATATAAATGATAAGGGGGACCTTTGGAAATATCTTCAGTTCCACCATTATTGGGTGATTCTTTAACTATGGGCACTATTGGCCTTGTAAATGTAATTTCCACCACACCATTGCCTTACAATATAAAGCGCCTTGGGGCAACTGTTTGTTGTGATTTGGCGCTATATACATGTGCTCTGATGTCACTGTTTATCTCCATAGAAACTACCCAAACAATCTTTCATACACACTGTTTAAAGGGACATTACAGTGTTGTGGTGGAAATTACGGCAATAGTGTGGGACAACTACATTTTGTTTAAAAAAATCACAACAGTTGTATGACCCCAATTATGTTTTGATTATTTTACTGATATTTTATTCAGAGATATTTTAAAACATTAGAAAAAAATGTTTCTTTACCATTCATTTTTATCATTGAAGATCAAAAGTCTGGGTGTGGGACAAGCACAAAACGGCAATATTTGCATATAATGATGCTGAAAAAAGGTGAAAAAGTCATCATAGACTACTAGAACAAATTTCTTAACACACTTTCATTGTAAAGATAACTAAAAGTGTGAAATTTCCCGTTTTTTCTGTTTTTCATACAATATGATCAAAGGACATAAGTGCCCGTAGTCTAAGAATCACCCATAAGCACAAAAGCATCATGGGAAACAGTAAAACAGCATCTGCCCTGCTGAAGTCAGAGATGGAGGAGATACGACTGAGTCTGTGAATTTATTTTCTCAGAGAAGCTTACATATGTAAATTGAGGCTTAACTAGAAGAGTACTCATTAGAGCACATTCTCCCACCAAACCCCCGACTCCTCTGTGCTTACAGTGTTAAAAATGAAATAATTCTGTGCAGTTATTCAGTTTTGCAGTAAATTTTCAAGACTTTTGTCTTGCGGTCACCTTGAAAAGAAGCTGAGCTTCCTCGCCTCCTGGATGTCCACATCATAAGCAAAGAAATAGTTCTTTTGGGCGGAACCACATATGCCAGAATCATCAGGCCCTGCCCTGAAAAGAAGATTGAAAAGACTGATGGAGGTTCGGCTTTGCAGGTCGCCGCTGTGAGGGACCTGACTGCTGTCGAGAAGCTTCATGCCACAGCAATCCCTCAGCACTCTGGTGTCCTCAGAGCTGCCAGAGCTCTTCTGATAGAACCACACCACTGAGCGGACCTAAAAGAGACGGCAAAACAGGAAACAAACGCATGAAGTAAATCTGAGGATCAATGCAGTCATTTACATAATAATAGTGATTGATCAGTTTCGCCAGGAGGAAATGTGGCCTGCTGTTCTTCTACTGACCTACAACGGCTTACAAATGTATTTACGAGTTCAAAGAAGTCACTAGTTGAAATAACACACCAATCTAAACTTTGTCCTAATTTTCATAAAATTTCCCAGCTTTCAAAAATTATCCACTTTATCAGATGTCATCACTGAGCAAAAACGTCCATACTAGTGTACACTGGGAAAATCAGTTTCCAAAAATATCAAATTCAAAGAATAAATCAACTTTCCCAAAGCACTACTATTATTCTGAACACTACTGTACATTGGGTGGTGTGCACACACACACACATATTGTGCGCACGTTTTAAGCATTGTTTGAGTAAAACAAGGGCACGATCTACTTAAACATGGCCACACTTTGTAAAACGTGCACTCAATTATTCAATATTGCTTTGACACATAAATGTGGGCTATTAGCCAACAAACCAGAAGACAGTGTGTACAGTCAGTTGCCCAGTTCTGGATCACTTTTTTGAAAGTCCTGCTATACGGAGCCATAATGCAACTGAATATACTTTATTGAATATTGTTGTATTGGGTATTTGGATGTTATTTAGCTGAAAAAGTCAGGATGGGGTACCCATTCTACTTAAAGTGTGAAACCACATTATGTGTGGTGCAAATATTTGCCGGAAATGGATCACTTTGCCGGTTCTGGATCACGACACTCTGTGTCACTTGGGGGGCATTCTTGGCATCTGGCTTGAGTCCTTCTAATGCAGAATGATACACACTGTGCCCGAGAATGTGTTTTGAACACAAAATGATATAAATTATACTTATTACCTCCGCCAAGGAGGTTGTGTTTTCGGTCGCGTCTGTTGGTTGGTTGGTTTGTTAGCAGGATTACTCAAAAAATCCTCAAAGGATTTCAATGAAATTTTTACCAGGGGTGTATCTTAGCCTAACTTAGAAGTCATAAAATTTTGGTAATGATCCGGAACACGATCCGGATCCAGTAATTCTTCTTTATGGATTCTTTATCATTGCAGGATAGGGCCAATTTCAACATTTTTGCATCTAACTTCATGAAGACGGGTCACAAAGGCTGAACAAAAATTAAGTTACGACACAACAATATTTAGCATTTGTTTCTACTCATTGAATAAACTTAATAGAAAATAAAAAAAACTTGTGTAGTTCATGCAGTTTCTCTTTATAAATACATTTGCTGAAGATCTAAGGGTTTAACCACTGAATCTGAAACATGACGGTAGATGCGTGAAATGACGTGGAATAAGTCTCTTTGTCAAAGGGTATTCCATGTGACGTCAGTGTCCCTATGGCCTTGGCGGAGGTTTGCGCTCTCCGAGTGCTTCTAGTTAAATGAGAATTTACTTAGTTTCGAAAGGCACTGTTGTACGTTTTTACGAGCAAAAAATTAAGTGTGGAGGTGAGATTTCTCCCGAATTAAAGAGTAAAAGCCCCCCACATTCATGCCCATTTGTGATGTTGAGATGACCCCCAAAGTACACATGGCTCACAAGTACTGATACGAGGCTGCTGCTTCAGTGATCCACAACCGGCAAATTTTCACATCAGAGATAAATGTGTGCTGCAATTAAACAAGACATAACACACTGACATTTTCTACCCATGTAAGTAAGTATTTTTTTCTCTCTAGAACCAATGACACCGAATGGCTAACTCACCTTTGCTACTTAATAGAGATCGTCACTTTCACACTTGCACGAATGAGTGAGAAAACAGGCGCACACCACGAAGACCAGATGTTTTGATTCCTCTGCTGATCACAAAGATGGCTGGATCCGGTCGACCTTGTGGTCGTTTGTTGACAAAACATCAGTCTTTCCACTGGTACAAAGTATTAGCTTTTTCGCGCTGATTACGAGAAATGCAAATACTACAGCAGTGATCTGGAACCGGCAAAGATCCAGAACTGGGCAAATGACTGTAATACATTTCCCCATTAGAAATGGATCTGGTCAGGGTACATCATGGTTTGTGTGCACAAGGATATACAAAGAACTCTCGCTACCCAGCATTACATCATCTGGAGTTTACACACATTAAGAAGGATGCTGAGGGCGAAGCGTCTCCCCCTCACGAGTGTGACAGTTTAGCTCATATTATGGAGTTCATTTTGAACAAAAGGAAAACGTGTGCACATTTTATTAATTCAAGGGGTCAATTAAAGGAAAACGTGGGCTTGTTTTATTCATTCGAGAGCTCAATTACAGGAAAATATGCGCACGAATTATTAATTTGAGAGCACATTTTATTAATTCGAGGGCTCAATTAAAGGAAAATGCGCTTGTTTTAATCATTCGAGGGCTCAAAGGAAAACATGCGCACGAATTATTAATTTGAGAGCACGTTTTATTAATTCATGGGCTCAATTAAAGGAAAACGTGTGCACAAATTATCATGGCCAGAAAAAAATAACACTTTAAGTGACCTCTCCCGGGTTCCGTAATAATCCTCCCCCTTCTCCTATTCTAACCATAATCAGAATATACGTGTGTCCCCCCCACCTTCATTTCATGCCCCTGTCACGAAAATGGGGCACTTTTCATGACAGTGATGCTTTGATTTTGTGTCTTCTTCCGTCCCACAGGAGAAAACACGTATTTAGGCTATTAATAAAGAGATTCACAGGGTTGATCGTTTGGCTTTCCTGCATGTCTCATCCTACATCTACATCCTCATTGAGTACAACTTTGGATGCTGTAGTTCCTCTGAAAAAGAGAGCCTTAAATCAGAAGTGCCTGGCTCCGTGGTATAACTCACAAACTCGCAGCTTAAAGCAGATAACCCGTAAGTTGGAGAGGAAATGGCGTCTCACTAATTTAGAAGATCTTCACTTAGCCTGGAAAAAGAGTCTGTTGCTCTATAAAAAAAGCCCTCCGTAAAGTTAGGACATCTTACTACTCATCACTAATTGAAGAAAATAAGAACAACCTCAGGTTTCTTTTCAGCACTGTAGCCAGGCTGACAAAGAGTCACAGCTCTATTGAGCCGAGTATTCCTTTAACTTTAACTAGTAATGACTTCATGACTTTCTTTGCTAATAAAATTTTAACTATTAGAGAAAAAAATTACTCATAACCATCCCAAAGACATATCGCTATCTTTCGCTGCTTTCAGTAATGCTGGTATTTGGTTAGACTCTTTCTCTCCGATTGTTCTGTCTGAGTTATTTTCATTAGTTACTTCCTCCAAACCATCAACATGTCTATTAGACCCCATTCCTACCAGGCTGCTCAAGGAAGCCCTACCATTAATTAATGCTTCAATCTTAAATATGATCAATCTATCTTTATTAGTTGGCTATGTACCACAGGCTTTTAAGGTGGCAGTAATTAAACCATTACTTAAAAAGCCATCACTTGACCCAGCTATCTTAGCTAATTATAGGCCAATCTCCAACCTTCCTTTTCTCTCAAAAATTCTTGAAAGGGTAGTTGTAAAACAGCTAACTGATCATCTACAGAGGAATGGTCTATTTGAAGAGTTTCAGTCAGGTTTCAGAATTCATCATAGTACAGAAACAGCATTAGTGAAGGTTACAAATGATCTTCTTATGGCCTCAGACAGTGGACTCATCTCTGTGCTTGTCCTGTTAGACCTCAGTGCTGCTTTTGATACTGTTGACCATAAAATTTTATTACAGAGATTAGAGCATGTCATAGGTATTAAAGGCACTGCGCTGCAGTGGTTTGAATCATATTTATCTAATAGATTACAGTTTGTTCATGTAAATGGGGAGTCTTCTTCACAGACTAAGGTTAATTATGGCGTTCCACAAGGTTCTGTGCTAGGACCAATTTTATTCACTTTATACATGCTTCCCTTAGGCAGTATTATTAGAAAGCATTGCTTAAATTTTCATTGTTACGCAGATGATACCCAGCTTTATCTATCCATGAAGCCAGAGGACACACACCAATTAGTTAAACTGCAGGAATGTCTTACAGACATAAAGACATGGATGACTTCTAATTTCCTGCTTTTAAATTCAGATAAAACTGAAGTTATTGTACTTGGCCCCACAAATCTTAGAAACATGGTGTCTAACCAGATCCTTACTCTGGATGGCATTACCCTGACCTCTAGTAATACTGTGAGAAATCTTGGAGTCATTTTTGATCAGGATATGTCCTTCAATGCACATATTAAGCAAATATGTAGGACTGCTTTTTTACATTTGCGCAATATCTCTAAAATTAGAAAGGTCTTGTCTCAGAGTGATGCTGAAAAACTAATTCATGCATTTATTTCCTCTAGGCTGGACTATTGTAATTCATTATTATCAGGTTGTCCTAAAAGTTCCCTGAAAAGCCTTCAGTTAATTCAAAATACTTCAGCTAGAGTACTGACGGGGACTAGAAGGAGAGCATATTTCACCCATATTGGCCTCTCTTCATTGGCTTCCTGTTAATTCTAGAATAGAATTCAAAATTCTTCTTCTTACTTATAAGGTTTTGAATAATCAGGTCCCATCTTATCTTAGGGACCTCTTATTACCATATCACCCCAATAGAGCGCTTCGCTGTCAGACTGCAGGCTTACTTGTAGTTCCTAGGGTTTGTAAGAGTAGAATGGGAAGCAGAGTCTTCAGCTTTCAAGCTCCTCTCCTGTGGAACCAGCTCCCATTTCGGATCAGGGAGACAGACACCCTCTCTACTTTTAAGATTAGGCTTAAAACTTTCCTTTTTGCTAAAGCTTATAGTTAGGGCTGGATCAGGTGACCCTGAACCATCCCTTAGTTATGCTGCTATAGACTTAGACTGCTGGGGGTTCCCATGATGCACTGAGTGTTTCTTTCTCTTTTTGCTCTGTATGCACCACTCTGCATTTAATCATTAGTGATTGATCTCTGCTCCCCTCCACAGCATGTCTTTTTCCTGGTTCTCTCCCTCAGCCCCAACCAGTCCCAGCAGAAGACTGCCCCTCCCTGAGCCTGGTTGTGCTGGAGGTTTCTTCCTGTTAAAAGGGAGTTTTTCCTTCCCACTGTCGCCAAGTGCTTGCTCACAGGGGGTCGTTTTGACCGATGGGGTTTTTTTGTAATTATTGTATGGCTTTTGCCTTGCAATATAAAGCGCCTTGGGGCAACTGTTGTTGTGATTTGGCGCTATATAAATAAAATTGATTTGATTTGATGTCTTTTTACGCACTGGTCAGGAATAGCACTCCTATTTTGTTGTTTTTATTTACACTCAACAAAAATATAAACGCAACACTTTTGGTTTTGCTCCCATTTTGTATGAGATGAACTTGTTGTATGGCTGGGGGTGCCTGGCTGCCTTTTGTTTCTGTCTTCTGTCCTGTCTTTTGTTTTTCCTTCCAGGTGGCACGCGTTTAGGACTGAGTGGCTGTGTGGCTGAGTTATCAGGACCTCACCCTGATCACCTGAGGCTGATCATGTGCAGCTCGTCAGGACTCACAGCTGTGGTGCATCTACACGGATTGGAGCATGGTGGCATTTAAGTCTGGAGTACACAGTGTGTATTTGCCAGAGACTCGACCTTGTGACCAGACAGGTGAGATCGTCGTCTCGAGAGCCATCTCATCATCAGTGGATGCAGAGACTGTACCAGGTTTGACACCATGGTCTGTGAAAGAGGAGGGGGTGAGGTCTCACGCTCGTCAGCACACTTCCTGAGGTACGTTAGGTTTTGTGACTAACATTTGTACAGTCAGTATATGTGGTGTCCCTCACACCTTATTGTATTGAGCTGTTATGTTAGTCGTTTAATCAGCTTCCACTGCAGTTTGAGTATGTGAACAGGGTGTTCCATGCCTGCAGGGTGGGAAGCTGATTAGTGATTAAGCCAGGAAGTGTTTGCTGTTTATGTACACCTTTGAGCAGTCTCTCTATGTGTGGAGTGTGGACTCACATGATGATTTCTTCTTTCACAGACTCGGTTTGTCGCGGCCATCTGGGGGGTGTCGGCGGGGTCCTTGGGTCCGAACAGTTTCTGGCTCCGGACCATTAGTGCTGCTGGGAGCACACCGCAATTCCACCACGCCAGACCGCGCACTCATTTGTTGTATTTTTCACATCACTGTTATGTAATTAAATTTTGTTATCCTTTGTACCGTGCTCTGCTTATTTTATACTGGGGCCTTCAAACGCTGGTCGGTTCTCCGGGCTGCGTCCGACACATAACAGTAATCAAAGATCTAAAACTTTTTCCACATACACAATATCACCATTTCCCTCAAATATTGTTCACAAACCAGTCTAAATCTGTGATAGTGAGCACTTCTCCTTTGCTGAGATAATCCATCCCACCTCACAGGTGTGCCATATCAAGATGCTGATTCGACACCATGATTAGTGCACAGGTGTGCCTTAGACTGCCCACAATAAAAGGCCACTCTGAAAGGTGCAGTTTTATCACACAGCACATTGCCACAGATGTCGCAAGATTTGAGGGAGCGTGCAATTGGCATGCTGACAGCAGGAATGTCAACCAGAGCTGTTGCTCGTGTATTGAATGTTCATTTCTCTACCATAAGCCGTCTCCAAAGGCGTTTCAGAGAATTTGGCAGTACATCCAACCAGCCTCACAACCGCAGACCACGTGTAACCACACCAGCCCAGGACCTCCACATCCAGCATGTTCACCTCCAAGATCGTCTGAGACCAGCCACTCGGACAGCTGCTGAAACAATCGGTTTGCATAACCAAAGAATTTCTGCACAAACTGTCAGAAACCGTCTCAGGGAAGCTCATCTGCATGCTCGTCGTCCTCATCGGGGTCTCGACCTGACTCCAGTTCATCGTCGTAACCGACTTGAGTGGGCAAATGCTCACATTCGCTGGCGTTTGGCACGTTGGAGAGGTGTTCTCTTCACGGATGAATCCTGGTTCACACTGTTCAGGGCAGATGGCAGACAGCGTGTGTGGCGTCGTGTGGGTGAGCGGTTTTCTGATGTCAATGTTGTGGATCGAGTGGCCCATGGTGGCGGTGGGGTTATGGTATCGGCATACTCACTGGACATGTCACCCATTGAGCATGTTTGGGATGCTCTGGACTGGCGTATACGACAGCGTGTACCAGTTCCTGCCAATATCCAGCAACTTCGCACAGCCGTTGAAGAGGAGTGGACCAACATTCCACAGGCCACAATTGACAACCTGATCAACTCTATGCGAAGGAGATGTGTTGCACTGCATGAGGCAAATGGTGGTCACACCAGATACTGACTGGTATCCCCCCCAATAAAACAAAACTGCACCTTTCAGAGTGGCCTTTTATTGTGGGCAGTCTAAGGCACACCTGTGCACTAATCAGCATCTTGATATGGCACACCTGTGAGGTGGGATGGATTATCTCAGCAAAGGAGAAATGCTCACTATCACAGATTTAGACTGGTTTGTGAACAATATTTGAGGGAAATGGTGATATTGTGTATGTGGAAAAAGTTTTAGATCTTTGAGTTCATCTCATACAAAATGGGAGCAAAACCAAAAGTGTTGCATTTATATTTTTGTTGAGTGTAGTTTAAAGACAGTTTCACATTCTATTTGTCATGTATGTGTACCATATATGGGCATGCAGTAAAGTGGAACTGTTGGTCTGGTTGCTGTGGTAACTCCCGCTGTGGCTGCATCTGTCTCTGTATGTCTACCTGATGACTATTAGGCTATAGCCTAATAAATGCTCCATATTTTATTCTTCAATACTGGCACTTAACACACTGGGAGACATTAATGATGTAGTTGTAGTGTGGGTACCTGGTCATACAGGCATTCCAAGTAATGACAGAGCAGACTGACTTGCAAAGTCGGGGAGGTCAACTAAATTTGTGGGTCGAGAGCCCATTGTAGGGATGTCAACTGCTGTCTAGAAGACCGTCCTCCAGAACTGGCTCAGGAAGCAGCACCACAAATGATGGCAGTGCCTGAGTGACTGCAGGCAGGTAACACATTTCATGGAAGGACCAAACCTAAGGTTTTCCAGGGAGCTAGTTGGCCTTCCTAGAAGTATAATAAGTACAGAGGTTGGGACTCTCACAGGTCACAACCTCTTGAACAGACATAGAATGGTAATGAGACTCCAACAGGTAGTACATGTACAGCTTGTGAGGAGGAACCTGAAACGTCTCAATTCAATTCAATTCATCCAGCCATCCATCCATCCATCCATCCATCCATTTTCTTCCGCTTTATCCGGAGTCGGGTCGCGGGGGCAGCAGCTCAAGCAAAGCCGCCCAGACCTCCCGATCCATACACACCTCCCCCAGCTCCTCCAGGGGAACCCCAAGGCATTCCCAAGCCAGCCGAGAGATGTAGTCCCTCCAGCGTGTCCTGGGTTTAAAACACAGCTGCAGCTGACCAAGGTGCTTCACAATAATAGCAATACAAAAGTGTAAAATATTAACAAAGGAAAAGAATAAAAATAAATAAATAAAAAATCTAAAAATACAGAGTTTCTGTGTAGGCTCTCAGTTGTCCAGGTGGTTTCCATAGTAGAGAAGCTTGAATCTTCGACTGGACTGGGTTGCTTGACATGAGGACGTTTCGCTTCAAATCACAGAAGCTTCCTCAGCTACAATTCTTGCTCCATTTCTTCTCTCTCTAGCCAGAGAGAAGAAATGGTTTGAGAGAGGTGTCAAGGAAGCATTCCTTGTAAAACAGTTGAAACCCAGCCTTAACCGCGGAGCGGGTCTCAGACACGCTTTGTTCCCTGTTTACAATATGGTACTCAGGTCAAAGCAGTTTCAGTCTTTTGTTCATGGTAATGAGTCATTCACGTCATCAGGAGAGAGTCGTCAAGGGAGCCATCAGGGGAGGCTTCCGTCCTGTCATTAGGAGAATGCTAACTAGAGCATAATAGGTGCTAATTAGAGCTATTGTTTAGTCACTAGCCGATAGCAGTCAGCCTCTCGGTAGGTGGGGTCTGGTTAGGATAAAAAGCTCCAGCTTTTGTTGGCTTCTGGTTTATTCTTCTCTACAAGAGTGAAGACAGAAGTCAGACTACCAGAGCAAGAATTGTAGCTGAGGAAGCTTCTGTGATTTGAAGCGAAACGTCCTCACGTCAAGCAACCCAGTCCAGTCAAAGATTCAAGCTTCTCTACTATAAAAATACAGAGCAAAATGGCAGAGCAAAGCATATGCCACTTAGCCAGTGTTGAAAGCCAGGGAGAAGAGATGAGTTTTCAGTCTGGGCTTAAACTGTCCCACAGTCTCTCCATTTTTTGGGCCAGTGTCCAGCATGGGGTAGACAGAGGCAGAGGTTTTTTCGGTTCCTTTATCTTGGAACCAGAACAGATTAGGAAACTAACGTTAAGAAAGCTGGTATCCATTTTCTAGGGTACCAAACTCCGAAGGTTTATTTGGGGGGGAGCAATGGTCTCCCTTTTTGTGGTCTATGCTCTGCTAGGCTGTAATTTATCAATATTATTATGAATCATTGATATTGGAAATTTATACAAATTGTAATCATGGCAGCCTGCGATTTTTTTTATTTTTTTTTTGACTGACAGGCTCGTCCATCCAGGGCACTCCCAACTCACTGCAAGGGTGGGCAAAGCACCTTAAGGCCCACCTATGATGTCAGATCTGTCTAGGAAGAGGCCTGGTGGACCCGAACGTCTTCCATTTATGGATGATGGCGGTGACTGTGCTCATTGGGACCTTCAAAGCAGCAGAAATGTCTTTGTACCCTTCCCTAGATTTGTGCATTGAGACAATCCTGACTCGGAGGTGTACAGACAATTCCTTTGACTTCATGCTTGGGTGGGACTGTGGGACCTTATATGTATATAAGGTCCTGTCTTATACCTATCTTATATGTAGACAGGTGTGTGTCTTTCCACATCATGTCCAGTCAGCTGAATTTACCCTGGGTGGACTCCAATTGAGCTGTGAATACTTATGTACACGTGATTTCTTTTCTTTTTTTTCCAATAAATTTGCAAAAAACAAACAAACAAAAAAACCAACAACAACTAACAAAAACAAAAACCTTTTTTCACATTGTCATTGTGGGGTATTGTGAGTAGAATTTTGAGGGGAAAAATTTTTCATCCATTTTGGAATAAGGCTGTAACATAAAATATATGGAAAAAGTGAAGCACTGCGAATACTTTCCAGATGGACTGTACTTGTTAAATGGTACTTCCAGAACACACATTGGTTATGAACAGTTCAGTATGGTTGGTGTTTTTGGAGTATAGAGTTTAACAATTGAAACTTGTTCACATGTTTAATGTGGTGAATGGCACTGCTCCAGATTACCTCACAGTTAATGTACAATTGGGTGAAAATCAGCATGACTACAGAACAAGAGCATCATGTATAGTACGAAGAGTTAAAGGTTTTGGAAAAAGTTCCTTTATTTATACAGGAATTTGTTTGTGGAATACTCTACCTCAATCAGTCAAATTGTGTCAGTTATTTTTAAAAAACAAATGAGAATTTTTATTGAGTAAATTGCAGAATTAAATTAATCACATGTATATTTATTACTGGTTTGCATGATATTTTGAATTTGGTGTTGTCTTGGTAAAATTGTTTTGTAATATCCGCTTGTATGTGTTTTAGCTAATTTTTAAATCTCAAATATTTGTATTTATATTATTAGATTGTTTATATATTCTATTTATATTGTTGTTCATGTGATGTTTTTAACGTTTTGTTTTTAATCTCATTTTTAATATTGTATGAGGACCACTTTGGAAAGAAGTGTTTTTCCCTTTTAAGTGCTATCCTCGGTTTTATTTTGTACTTGTATTTTACACTGGTATGAAATTTAAACCAAATATATCCAATCCAATCCAACTCTGGCCCGTAATCGTTTACTTTTCCTGTCACTCCTCTTTTCGACGATCATTTGGTCGAGTCTTCCTCTCAGGCGGAAGTGAGGACAACGTGCAGCGATGGTGGCCACAAGGAGAAGAGTGTGCGTTTCTTCTACTAAAACTGACACAGATCAGACCTCTGCGGTGCAGGTAGGTGTTAGTTAGAGACATATATTTGTCCAAAACCCTAAAGCTTTACAACGTCCCCGAGGCTTCAGTCCGCACCGAGTGAAAAAGATTTTCAGTGTTTCAGGGACGTCTGCGACTCTAACAGTCGTTTCTAAATGACTAATAGTGGACGTTTTAGCTCCAAACATTTGTTATTAAACAGATCAGAGCATTTCAGAAAATTATAACTGAACAGGCTATGAAATAACAAACAGTTATGCTGAACACTTTAGCCTCGTGTGCGTATGTTGCCCTCCACTGGTCAATAGTGTTACATGTCATTTACAGGATCAGGCACTGCTGATCACTTGTGTTTTTTATTTTTAATAAATAAAAAAATTCTCAGAAAAACTGTAAATAATGAAAACTTTGGTGACTTTTTCAGATGCTTTCTGTTCATCCATCCAAAACCTAAACACATTCAGTTTATACAGATCCGTCAAAGGCCCACATACAGACAGAGAAACACATTCACACCCGTACCTACGGAAAATTTAAAGTTTTTAATCCACCTAACCTGCATGTCTTTGGATGTGGGAGGAAGCCGGAGCACCTGGAGGGAACCCACGCGAACACGGGGAGAACATGCAAACTCCACACAGAAGGTCCACAGGTGGGAATCAATCCCATGACCTTCTTGCTATAAGGCAACAGTGCCAACCACTAGGCCACCGTGCTGCCGGTTAATTATGATTATTTATGTTTGTATGTGATACAACAGTTTAATAAGACACAAAAGAGTCTTATTGCGTGGAGTTTACATGATCTCGAGTGAGAGTGTATTTGTCTGTCTATATGTGGCCTGGCGATAAACTGGTGCCCTGTCCAGGGTGTACCCTGTCTCTTTCCCAGTGACTGCTGGGCTTGGCTCCAGCTCCATGTCCCTTGATTGGAATAATCAGGACCAACAATGAATGAATTAACATAAGGAGTCCTGAATCTGTAAAAAATTCATTTTCTGGAATACCTGATAAAAATTATTTAACTTTTTCATGACATTCTAGATTTGTAACCAATACTTGATACAGACACTTCATATGAATAACTGATTTGTTGGGTTATGCATTGCATTGAATTCTACAGTGACATACGACATGGCTAATTTAGGCATAGTGGTGATTGACAGCAGGGATACTAGCTACACCACAGCTATCATATTTGACAAGCATATTTATCTGTCGAACAAGCCCAAATGATAAATGTAGCACTGTTGTAAATATTGTGTATCAGCCTTATGTTGTTTTTTCCGGCTTTCCCATAGCAGAAAACCATTGTTTTTATTTATTCATTGCAGTGTTGGTCACACAGATTCACAGACCTAACAACTGACCTGTATAGGAAGCGAATGTTGTTTAGTTGCGTCAAGTTGTTGTGGAGAATTCACTTGTTGTGCAGGTCAGGTCGTGAACTGACTTGGTTTGTATTATGACTGCAGCCAGTGACAGAGAAAATAAAATTGTGCTTGTTAGTCTTGTTTTCTGCCTTGTTGATGAGGTTAATATTGCACCCCTCTATCTCCTTGATGTCATTTTCAAAATTACATCGGCTTGAATTCAGCAAAAAGCTGTAGGTGTTGTAATGTTCATCTTGTCCTTTCAGGCACTCTTCAAACAGATGCTTTGTACATTTAGTGGCTTTCCTTCTCTACTATGTGTTGTCTTTGCGTTTTTTTTTGTTTTTTAAATAACAAACATTCTCACACTTCAGTAATGAGTATTAGCTATGTAAAACTCATTGAATGATCCATGCTAAGAATGTTTATAGAGCGCATACGTTGAACAGGAAATCTGAGTTTTGGAGGTGGGGCATTTTCCCAACGGCAGTACACCATGAAACTGGGAATCATCTCTATTACCTGGATACATTCATAAGTAATATCTGTCCAAAGGGAGCTGGGACATAAAATTAGCAGGTTGATGTAATCGATTACTTGAAGTCCAGCTTACTGTGGTTTTGATTTTGTGTAATGCTTCTCACACAGGCCACTCCATCAACTGGTCGAAGGACTCGAAGCACAACTAAAGGAGCAGGAAGCCTTACCCTGAATGCTGTGGTAGACACAAGGATCCAGCTTGAAAAGCGGGAAGAAAATCCCTCAGCATCCCCCCTGAGTCCCCCATGCTCAGTGAAAAGATGCACCAGGTCTTCCAAACTCCACAGTCCAGAGCAGCCTTCTACACCAGTGGGTCCCACCCACGAAGCAGAGATGTCAGATCAGGAATCCTGTTCCTCTCTGGCGTCTGACATTCAAACACCAGCGACATGCAGAAGGGGGAAAAGAAGGAGGTGGCCCTCTGCTACAATTCAGGATGATGAAACATCTGAGGTGGAATCGTGCTCCTCATCTGTGTCCGCATCAAAAATACACCCCAGCGTTCGGCGGAGTACAAGGAGGAAGAAGATTTCTGAGTGTTCTGACATGATTCATGTTGAGGGGGGAGATGGTAACGCTGGTGCGGTGGAGGAGACAGAATCCCAGAGAGCCTCCAGAAGTCCAAGAAGAAGTGTTCGTGCCAGGTTATCTGCCAAGCAGTACATTGAGGAGTCAGAGGTCTCAGATGCTGATAGCTGTACATCCAGTGTGCCAGAGGCAGACATACCTGGACCCAACACCCGCAGAACTACAAGATCAAGAGCACAGCCCATCCCCAAGTCCCAAGATGAGGCCTCAGAAAGCTCCTCACAGGCTGGTCGCAGAAGCAGGAGAATAAGTAGGATGGCAGCAGCTGCCACTGTGGACTATAGTGAATCTCAGTCTTGTGATTCTGATGGTTTTGAGTCAGGCCCCAGTAAGATCTCTCACAGACGGGGCAAAACTAAATCCAAAGCCGCAGACTCTGACTCTGAACTGACGGCTGTGCATTCCCCGTTGAGTGAAGATGCACTAAGCGGCAGTGGTGTGGGATCAGGGAAAAAGAGTTTAACTGTTTCGAGCACCAGGCTTGCCTCCAAGGCTCTCAAGGTTATCCAAGAGAGATCTGACTCCTCTGGAGCTCAAGAACAGGAATTTGGTAACGAAACGTCAGTGGCGGGAGTCGGTGTCTTAAATGACTCTGTGTTTGAAAGCACAGTGATCACTGCTGATGCAGACTGCACCTTGATGGAGGAGGAGGAGAAGAGTCAAAGTGCAGAAGAAAAGATAACCGTGATTCATCCTGCACAAATGACTGTAGATACAACACAGACAGAAAGAGAGGAAGAGTTCTCTGAGGACCATTCCCATGTGTCTGCCAGTCCCTCAGCAGCAGATAGTTCCAGAAAAAAAGGCCAAACTGCTGATGAGCCTGCAGTACTGGTGAGAGACCAGCAGGAGGAGCCATCTGCTGGAAATCAGGAAGGGGACACTTCAGACATGGCAGTGATGCAGGAAACAGACACGTCGTTAGAGCTAATAAACCTTCCCTCCTGCCAATTAGTCAGAGAAACAGTATGTGACATGGACGTTAACTCAGAGAGCGCCATGGGCGGACATCCGTGTGTGGCAGAGGAGACATTGGGCGGGGACACTGTAGTGGAAGCTTTGCCCAGTGGAGAGGAGGAAACGGAAGTCTGCATGTCAGACAGAGCCGATGAGCAGGTGGGTGGCTCAAGTGACGGGTCTCTGCCCCTTACTGGGTCCAGAGATGTCCACAGCGAGTCCACTGATAAAACGTCTAACCGGCAGCACCGGGTCACAGTGGATTCTACCTCTGAGCCTCAACGAGACTCTGTGGCCCAGAATACAACATCAGCCGGCCTGCTGGAGAGCAGCGAGGATGAAGATGACAGTGATAGTGCTGAGGAGGAGGATGGGGAAGAGTCTGAAGAGGAGGATTGTGGGTATACAGAAACAGAGAGAGAGAGGCCTCCCAGGAAACGTGAAGCAGCAGCAGCATCAGTGGCAGGACTGTTTATGATTGACACGCGGCCTGGGCACGAGGCAGACGAACGTTACTACAAGGATGCACCAGGGCAGGAGGAGGAGGTGGCAGCGGGCACAAAGGAAGAGGAAAGTGAGCAGGATGAGGAGTTTATAGATGAAGAGGGAGATGATGATGAGGATGAAGATGCACAGATCCTCTTCTCCGGCAGAAATCCTCAGGTGTAAGTAAATGTTTGGTGGCAGCGATCACATGAGCACGCACGTATAGTAATGTAAAGGCGACGACTTATAGAGACGAGTCTCTGTACAGTGCAGCCGTGCTCTGCAGACAGGTCGCTGTGATTTTTAATGTGTGCACGGAGGTGAGGAAAATTACAGCCGCACCTCCTGAGGAATTTTCTGTACCAATTTGTTTCAGGAAAGAGTTGTCCAGTCGTATTGACCCTGGCCTCAGAATGAAGGAGCTTGGGGGTTTATACATCACTTTTGATGGCAGCAAATCAAAACCTGCCTCCAGTTCTCTGAAGAAACTAAAGGAGAAGATGATCCAAGATGAGGTAAATAAGCGATTGATTTTCTTCCCCTTCTGAAGGTGATCGGTGAACAAAGAACGAGCAGAATGAATAATGAACTTTGTACATGCTGAGTAAAGTCAATAAGGTTTGACGCGGCGTTGCTCTGGTTTTCTCTGCAGATTTGTCTGACTTTGCCGTTGTGTGCACATCGTGTTAGTACTCTGTAGTTTTGTGCTCTGCGGTGTTGTGACACTGTTCATTGCACAGGTGATGAAGAAGAGTGTGATCGGTCCAGACTTCGAAAAGAAGGATGCGGTGCCTCCATACAGTGAATCTAGAAAAGCCTTGAAATTGAAACGCAGAGTAAGTTGAGAGTCGTGCTTTGGTTCATAATGTTTACACTAGAATGCAGATTATGCATCTCATCAATCAGTTATTTAAAAAATGTATGAAAATTTGTGAGCAAACTGGAGAAGATTTTGTGCTCAACATATGTTTGTACAATCCACATACCAATTCAGTTCACTAACCCAACTAAAATGATTTAAAAAAATTAATGCAAGTTATTTCACCTGTCCATCTATGAACAGGTGAAATAACCATTTCAAGAACCAGTGACTGCACAGTCTTAATTTTGGTGTCCAAATTACTTGCAAGATGCAACAGTTTATAGGCCCTAAAGAAACACTGTCAGAAACTAAAGTGTTACCATGGTAATGGAGTAAAAATCTTCACCCATTACTCGAATCCCCCTGATGATCAAATCTGATTTTTTTTTTTTACCTCTGATGCAAATGAAATCATCAGTTGCTGTATCTCTGGCACCACTGAGACTACAGAGCAGATTTTAATCTTAAATTTCTCACAGAACCCATATTTTTAATGGGTCCAATTAAATATTTTTCCCGAAAATGACTGGAAATCTGCCCTGTGATGGACTGGCAGCATGTCCAGGATGTACCCCACCTCTCACCCAGTAATGCTGGGATGGTCTTCACTCCTCCATGACCCTTAACTGGCATAAGTGGGATTAGAAAATACTTGGCTGGATGAATAATTTCAAATCCCTATTTTTACCCTTGACCTAACCACATGCCCAGCTGCCCTGGGTCAGTAAAATGTTTTCATTTAAAAGATAAAAGTTAACAGAATGTCGAGGATCAGTTTAATATCAAGCTTTCAACATATTCTAACATAATGCAGCGGAAATGTTTTTGTATGTTGAAAACAGTTTGACACCAAAATCATAATGCATCCAGTCCAAAAACCTGTTCAGCGGCCTGCAGCCTAGTGGATCATTAGTGTAGTTCATTTACCTTGTATCTCAACGGGTTTTTGGTGTATTTGAATGTCACAGGTGGAGAGGGAGAAAACGACAGGAGAGAGCTGGTTTAACATGAAGGCCCCTGAGCTCACTCAGGAGCTGAAAGGAGACCTCCAGGTCCTGAAAATGAGGGGATCTCTGGATCCCAAGAGGTTCTACAAGAAGAATGACAGAGAAGGCTTTCCAAAGTACTTTCAGGTCAGTGAAGTTACAACTCCTCACATGTCATTTTACACACTTTTATGTGTAGCTGTCCTCCTATGAGTGTTAATTTGTGTGTGACTCAGGTTGGTACTGTGATGGACAACGCAGCAGACTTCTATCACTCCCGCATTCCTAAGAAACAGAGGAAGAGAACCATGATGGAGGAGCTGCTGGCTGATGCCGAGTTCAGACAGTATGTCAGTTTATTTGTGACCATCAAACAGGAACGAAGGAGACCTACAAACCCTGCCTAACCTACCACTTCACCCTTTTCCTGTCATTTTGTGCATTCATGTAAATTTTCAATTTTTCAATTTATTTTAATTTATATAGCACCAAATCACAACAAAGTTGCCTCAAGGCGCTTCACACAAGCAAAGTCTATCCTTACCAACCCCAAATCTGTTCTGATCTAAAAACATCTGTAACATCCCAGTACAACACGTAACAAACAACCTACCCCAGCCCCATTAAAAACCCCAAAGTCTTTTATGTTGAAGTCCTGAGTCACATGGTTTCCAGTCTTGCCTGGAGGTGAACCTGTGCATACGCTTCCATCACGTCTAAAGGGCTCAGACAAAATGCAAATAATGAAAAAAATGATCCTGTTATAATTTAATTGGTTGTAGCAAGAATTTAGTCTTTTGAATGTTTTTCTTTTTTTAATTCTTAGGTCATGTGCAAATTTAGGGATGGATGATTAGAGTATTCTATTGATCACATGACCTTTGAGCTGATGTGACCTTGAAAAGTCAGACTCAGTCATAATGGTATCGTGCAAGCAGTTTGGGACCAGTATGGATTAAACAAACAACAGCAAGCCAGCGCTTCTGTCTAAGATCAGCGTTCTCTCAGCAAAAGACACCTGGTGACCAGAGAGAGGAAAAGACTTATTTTCACAGGCATACCATCTTGCAGACATGCCACAGGGGGTCATGCACAGCAAGGCAGTTTTGACTTATGGTTAAAATTTTAAACTAATTCCGGACAAGTTGTCATTTTTACAAAGTGAAAATATCAGCTATATGTTTTAGTTTTAAAGTAATGTATGCATTCTGAAGGTTTGACATTAAGCAGACATGTGCCGAAAGGCATTGTGGGAAAATTCAAATGACCTGCTCTCACCCCCCCAATCAAAATGCAGAGAACACTGCCATCTACTGAATGGGACTGTAAATAGACCAACTGTAATTTGTGTGTGAGGTTTCAAATGTCGCAAAATGTCAGAGTTCGCATTGAGACTGTTTGATCAGGCTGCAATTTAACTGCTGCACTGCACATGAACAACAGCATTAAGGTCATCCCAACATAAAACTCTTTGTATATTGTGCCTAAAAGTAGTATATTGTGAATATATGATCTGGGTTTATAGACGGTTATTGTGTTTGTTTTATGTAAACCGCAAGAAGCTCGGGTTGTTTCACCGTTATTTACAGTGAGTGGGGAATTGCTGAGAGTCGCAATCGCTTCATGTTAGGGCTGAAACGATTAGTCGAATAACTCGAATAATTCGATTACAAAAAATGTTCGAGGCAAATTCTGTGCCTCGAAGCTTCGTTTAATGTTGTAGTACATATGCCAGGCCTGTGTGTGGCGCTGCAACGTCCGCAGGAAAAAAAAAAGACTAGAGCATAACAGCTAATCAAATTAGCAACGATAGCTACCGCTTTCCAACGTGACACAGAGAGTAAAATAAAGCCTTTAAAGAGAAAGATGGTCCACACTGATCATCTGAAATAGACTTACTGTGCATTTAAAGCGAAGCAGTGTGTTTGTCTATTTTTAAAAACGCACGGTCTGCTCTACGTGGGGAGGGACTATTGACCCGGTGGCCAGCTGCTGTCTCTCTCTGCCCGGCCGGTGTGAGGGGCTGTCAGACCGGGCGAGTCACAGCTCTGTCCCCGGCTACATTGACAAACAGCAGAAGTCCACTCTTTCTTCTGTGTTTCCCTCAGACTCACACTGAGTGTTTGACTTCTTAATTTTTGCTTTTTTTGGGCAACACACAGCACTTCACAAACACGGTAACTTAAATAATAATTAAAAAAAATTAACTGCAAGGCTTACATGTTCATCTTCCAGCTGAAATGCATCTGCTGAATTGCAGAGAAAGAGGGATTAAAAAAATCACGCAGGGACCCAGTCCATCAACCTTTATAAAAAACAAAACAAAAAAAAAAAACAACAAAACTTAAAAATGGTTACATTTTACAAGTTGGAGAAAACAAAACAAAGCCACATCCCATCGCCATTTCAGCAAAATGCCAACACTTTGGCGCAGTGACATTATGCCCTTGCTTAGGGAGAGCCCTGGACTATTGATGTTTAAAAACGCAGAAGTACTTTTTATCCAATTACTCGATTAATCACCAGAATAATCGATAGAATACTCGATTACTAAAATAATCGATAGCTGCAGCCCTACTTCATGTTCATGTCATTCTATCTGCAGGAAACTAAAGTTTTCTCTTTAACATCCTGCTTATTGTCCTTTACAGCACTGTTTGTTCCAGAGTTATATATATATGTGTGTGTTTATGAAGTTCCACGCAGGTTAAACGTAGCAGACATGGAATATTTCTTTTAGCACGTTTTCAGGGTCTCATGCAGCAGTCTCTTAAAAATGTTATGAAAGGCATAAAAGTTACATTTTGGTCATATAATGTTCATTTGCAGTTGTCATCGAGTAGTTTCTCAGTGTTATTTTGGCTGCAGCAACTCTCTTGTGCACAAGGGATTATGGAATATCTCAATGGGGCGAATTGTGGTACTTTAAAATGATATACTCTCGTGAAACTGAAATAAACAATAACAAAAAAAAGACAATTTTGACACCCCCTGTAAAGTTACTGTAACTTCTGTGTTGGTTTTTACAATGCTTGTGATCTGTGATCCACTTATATTGAGACGTTCTGAATATGTTGGTCTATTTACACTCCCATCCAGTAGACAGCAGTGTTCTCTGCATTTTGACAGGAGGGAGAGGAAGTGATGAGAGCGGGTCATTTGAATCTTCCCATAATGCCTTTCGGCACATGTCTGTTTAACATCAAACCTTCAGAATTCGTGCATTACTTTAAAACTAAAATATATAGCTGATATTTTCACTTTGTAAAAATGACAGAGTTGCTGTTATTTTCACTAAACTATCTGGAATTAGTTGGTTTTAAATGAAACCATGAGTGAAAGGTGCTTTGCGTTTCATGACTGCCCACTATGAGTATTGTCATAGTAGCTGAGCTGTCCACTTTTACTGGGGGAGGATTGAGCTTCTTACAGCGGTCTGTTTACTGCAAAGCACACAACACAAATTATTAACATGTAGGATTTTAGGTTTTACAGGTGTTTCTGACCGTTCAGCGTTGTCTCTACACGAGCAAAAAAAGAAAAGAAAAAAAAGTGGACTGAAAGTTATTGGAACTAAATTTAGCGGAAGCTAATTGGCCCGCTGATGGTTTTCAAAGTTATCTGAAAAGCTAATCTGCTAACAAATATGTTATCTTTGCTAATTCGTGGTTAGCAGATTAGCGGAACTGTGCCCACCACTGATGAAACTTAAAAATAGATGTTTCTTTACAGTAATGTGAATTGTATAGTGATGCTAATATCTTTACAGGAAAGTGAAAGTCCTGGTGCAACATTTTGACCAGGTGGCACATTTCTCTGGGCCTGATCCAACACATAGGAGAAATGTGCCACCTGGCTGCAGCAGATTACAGTGGTCCCTCGCTAGAACGCGGTTCACCTTTCGCAGCCTTGCAGTTTCATGGATTTTTTTTTAAGTGCAATTTTGCATGTTTTTTTTTTTGTTTTTTTTTTTTACAACACATTATGTTCTGCATCTTTATTAGGTGGGTTGGTCGCAGCACCGGTCGGCATCACCGCGATTGCTCTCAATGCCTCCGATGCGCTTACTGAGTCTGCGGGCTTGGTAAATGCAGCAGCGGGCCACTCACACCGCCCTCCTGTCTGCTGTGCGGAGCTGCGCCAAATCTGGCAACAGTTCCAGAGACTACGCTCACTGTTTTGATGTGGATGTTGGCCGCGGAGCTCCATGGCCACCGAGAGAGGACTTGGATTCTTTGCAGGTCCCACATCCGTACCTCCGGAGGCAGTGAGTGAAGGGAGAGTTCTGCGTGTGTCTGTTTATAATCTTCTCACCAAGAAGAAAAAAAGAGAGCGTTTACACAGGAGAGAAAAGTGAGAAAATGTGTGTGGTGTGTAGTGAGGGGTTTTACGGCCTTAAAACATCTATAATAATTGCAAAAAATAGCGCTGACTACTTTGCGGATTTTGCTTATTGTTGGTTATTTTTAGAACGTAACTGGACCACTGTACTTTCAAGAGGTGGGCATGGAGCCAATCGGGACTTAAGGTGGTTTCCTTAGTGTGGTGGATATGGCACCAGAGCTTGCTCCCAGATCTGATCTGATAGTGAATTGTACAGTTTAAGGCTGGGAGTTGGTTCATGTGTTTAAAGGTGGAGAGCAGATGGAAAATTTCCAATGGTGAACACCAGGGTGGTACTCTGTGTCCAAATTAGCCAGAGATAAAGGTAACTGTTATCAGACTCACAAAGCTTAAACTATGTTTTTGTTTTTGTTGTTTGTTTTTTTTTTGTTTTTTTTTACAGAAACAACAAAAAGAAGTATCAGCAGATTATGGCAGAGAGAGCAGCAGAGCGAGCTGGAAGAAAGAAGAAGAATAAAAAGTCCCTTAAGAAGTAAATCTAGATGTTTGGTGCGATGCCAAGAGACTCACCATAGATCCTGAAGAAGTTTGACCTTCAGCAGAAGCAAAAATGATATTTAATGACTTCAACCATATGAAGTGTCAAAAATCCGGCTCTATGAAGAGCCTTCATCTTCAGCAGTGAACTCAGTGTGTATATTCTGAAGATATAGATCATGATAAAACATAAATTTTGAAAGACTGATGACTTTGTATAGTTATCACTACATGTTTTATGATACATTTTTAATCAAATTTTCCTTTGCGATCCTTTACCTGTACAGTGAATATCACATGAATGTTACAATGGGTACATTTTTTTGAGCTACACAGTACTGGTCACTAATGGACGTTCAGCCCTTCTTTTAAAGAGATTTGCAGAAATGTGGACTAAGTGCTCATTTTAAATATGTGCTGTGTACCTCAAAACTCATTTCAGTTCCATTAGTAGAATGAATGAGGGAAGGGAGCAGCTTGAAAACCATGTTCTTAGAGAAAAAAGCTGCTGTAAAATTTGGACATTCAGAATCTTCACCATGTGAGAAAGTATTACATTACAAGCAAAGTGCACTGTAATTTATTATGACTATCAACTTTTGTATCAGTTTATAAAAATCACTTCAAATTGAACAGTTAAAGAAAAAGTACACAGATACATACAACACAATAAAATAAACTCAATTTTAAAATAATTATGCACGAGTTTGGTAGATGACAATCTGCTACTTCAATGAGAAACTTAAAGTGAGCCTTTTTAAAAATATATAATTTCAAACTAAAGTGGTAGTTCACTTTAGTGAAGGCCATATTTCATTTGTAGGAGACTTACAACAAACTTGTTGAGCTCCCAAGTGTGTTCTACACATAGGTACATATATGAAAGCTAGAGGGCAGACTTACGCCTGGCCATGTGCTGGCAAGGAGCATGATGTGTCATTATTACCAAAGAGGGCAAACAGTTGTGTCTGTCTTGGGTCTGGCCTCCGTATTCATTCATTCATTCGTTGCACATCTGGGTACGTCGTACTTTTTGCCCTCTTTGGTAATTGTGGCTGTGCCCCCATGTAGGCAGCGTTAACATTAGTGGTATAGGGAGTGTACATGCTAGCTTTCATATATGTAACTCTATGGTTCTACATATACAGGTACATGCTGTATTGTCACTGCAAAAGCTTCAATGTGCCCCTGTAAAAATGCAAAAGGCCATTAAAAAATAGTTTTGTAACAAAGCATCTCCCTTCATAATATACAGTGTATCCATTACACACAAGAATGTAGACTCTGCTGCCACACCCCTTCATTATCCACAGTTAACCAAAAAAATTGAGGGTCTCTATTCTATGCCAGGCCGAACCTTTCACCCATTTCAGTGCAAGTCTGGTTCAGTTACTGGCTTATCAAATCACACAAGAGAAACTTCTTGATTTACTGAATTGCCAATTTTTAGTAATCATTTAAGGGTGTTCATGTTAACCTCATAATTTGTACAATTAATTTATTAAGATACACTAAACATAAGTGATAATGCTCATTACTGTTGTTTATAAAGTAAAAGTGAATTGAAACATCACTGTTTAGTAACCATTTATTAAGGGTGTTCGTGTTAACTAAGATACTAATTTGTTTAACAACTTACCAATATACTGAACACTATTAATAAATGATTACTAAATATTGTTAAATGGCCGTTGAGTCTTATTACTGAATTATCGAACACCATTAATAAAGGATTAGTAAACATTGTTAAATTACTGTTAATTCTTATTACTATATTATTGAACATCATTAATAAATGATGACTAAACAGTTAACACTTCATTTACTTAATGCATAATGCTGCATTTACTGGTAACATAAATGATGTTCATGTTCGAAAGACAGATTTCAGTGACAAAAAAAATAAGCATTTATTACAAACTCTATGTAATCACTAAAATGAGCTGAATTACAGCTGTATTTTGCTGGTTTCTGTCTATAGTGAGGTATCAGCGTACCTGCTGTAACAATGACCGAGGTTTACTAACAACGTTGCTCAGCTACAACCGCTAAATGAACACCTGTACAGATGAAACGCATTATAAAGTTAAGCACTCGTGCCCACAGACTGTATTCTAAAGACATTTCAGTCAGCATTTTAGAACAGGATGATTTAATGTTATTACTAAATGTTAGCGTCTGCCACACCTTTGGATCAGATTAGTTTTGTTCTTGCTCTGTTAAATCTGCTCTTGTGTCGCCGCTGGCTGACAGCGGTGGCTCTCGGCTACCTTCTTGTCTTCTTTGTGTGTTGAGAGCTGAGTCCTTAACAGCTGCAGCTTACATCCACACCGTCTCCTTCCCACACACAAAATGTTGCTGCTTTTTCCTCCCCGAGCCAATTTCACACACTGCTTTAGAGAAATTAGACGCTTGGTTTCTCCATCAGGGTGGTTTAAAACAGCCCAGCTGACTGGTGGGTGGGAGGCGGTACAGCTAACATTCCACAACACAATCCTTCAAAATCTCAGCGTAAACGCAGCAAACTTGGCTCGACAGGTGTTTGAATCATTCTGAATCTTAAAAAATATCGAGCGCATATGTGAGATGGCCTGACTGCAGGACTGATGAAATTCTAAGTAATGAGTGTGTGTTATCAGTAATAAAATAAAAAAAAAAAATGCGATATACACCCAGTGAAACACCTTTAAAAAAAAAGTCATATTTGACCAAAAGTCAGAAATCTTTAAAATATTTAATTTACAGTGATGTAACTGAGAAAAAGTAAAATCTTCACACTGGAGAAAAGAATCAATATATTTGGCATTTTTCTTCCTAATTAAATGATGAATCAACTGTCAGAATGATGACTGTTTGCTTTCCTGTCGATCAATGAATCACATGAACTCGTGTCCAGAGAAAGCATGGTGCAGGTAAAATCTGGAACGTTTTCTTTTATCCCTGAATTCTGCATTATCAGACTGGATTTAACACCGACGTGTTAGTCAGCAACTTAAAGGTCAGAGGTGGTTACTTGGTGGTTCTGGTCAATTCTCCTTTAGACCTGCAGGTGGATTTTCTCCAAGTAGGCTTAACTGGTCCAGAATCTGAGAACAACACATAAAGAGATTAAATGTTGTTCCACATATGTGTGTCAAATTGAATTAAAACCCCAACCTCCCACTGACAAAAACAAAGTCCTGGACACAAACTAACATTGGCTAATGCAGTAAGAAGCATTACTTATAATTAATAATTAAGCATTAGTTAATCCTTTAATAAGAATTAACTGTTAATGTGTTTAATACTCATTAGTCCTCAGAATGCACTAATAAGCATGAACTTACAGTGTTATAGATAAATGTCTTTATTAGTCAAAAATGATGCTGAAATAAGGGTTACCTAACTGAATTAACTGTTTAGTAATACATTATGGGTGTTCAGTGAATGAATTGTTTTTTTTAGTAATAAGCATTACCTAATAATGAATGAATGATTTCAATTTATTTAATTTATATAGCACCAAATCACAACAAAGCTGCCTCAAGGCACTTCATACAAATAAGGTCTAACCTTACCAACCCCAGAGCAAGCACACAGACGACAGTGGTAAGGAAAAACTCCCTCTGATGATGTTGAGGAAGAAACCTCAAGCAGACCAGACTCAAAGGGGTGACCCACTGTTTGGGCCATTCTAACACAAGGTTTTTACAAAGTTTTACCACGCTGAAGAAACAGGAAAAAAAGGCGCAATTGTTGAGATGACCATGCAGGCATGAGGGGTCATCCAGCACCCTGGAGTGCAGGGCCAGTGTTCATTTCTCATGCTGTCAGTGGGCCTGTCACCACGGCAACGTCTATTCCAAATGCAAACTACAGCGTGCTGCATCAGCTTCAGGCATGGCATCTCGTGGTCAGTCCAGCATCCTGTGATCTGCAGCTGTCAATCCTGTGTGATGTTATCCATACCTTGGCTAGAGAGAAAAAGAATCAGTCGGCCGGAAAAACTATACCGAAGGTATCATTCAGAAATCGACAGGAAAGCAGAGAGAATACTAAGGTGATCGCCGGCCACTAGCCCTAAGCTTTACTGACAGACGCAGAATTTCAATAAAGTTAAGGCCGAGACCTGTTCCGTTCCTAATAAAATTAATTTAAAAGGACAGGAGGCATAGTACCGTACTATGCCAGTATGCTAGCCATATGAGAGGGAGAATAAATGCATCTTAAGTCTGGACTCGACTGTCTCTACAGCATCAAACTGTTTTATTTCCATAGGGAGATCATTTCACAAAGCAGGTGCACGATAAGAGAAGGCTCTGTGACCCACAGACTTTTTATTCACTTTAGAGACACAAAGTAGTCTTGCACCCTGACAACGCAGAGCCTGGGCCAGTACGTAGGATTTAATTAGGTCAGCCAAGTAGGGAGGTGCTAGTCCGCGAATAATTTTATAGGTTAATAGCAGAACCTTAAAATCCAACCTCACAGAGATAGGAAGCCAGTGAAGAGACACCAAAATGGGTGTAATGTGGTCAAACTTTCTGCTTCCTGTCAAGCGTCTGGCAGCAACATTTTGAACCATTTAGAGACCCCTAATGCTGAACTGCAGTAAATCAGAAAATGAAACATTGCAGTAGTTCAGTCTAGAAGAGACAAACGCATAAATCAGGGTCTTAGCATCAGCCACAGACAGGATGGGACGAATCCTGGCTATATTTCACAGGTGGAAGAAAGCAGTCATCCTAATATCTGTAATGTGTAGGTCAAAGGACAATGTGGGATCAAAAATCACCCCAAGGTTCCTCACTTTGTCAGTGTGACGTATGACACACAAACCTAGGTTAAGCTGGTCAAACTGATGCTGATGTCTCGCTGGACCAAACACCATCATTTCGGTCTTGTCCAAGTTTAAAAGCAAGAAAACCGCAAACAGGTTGTGCTTTTAGCAGATGTTAAAAGTTTCGTCAGCACGCCTACTGAAATACTAATACTAATGTGTCAACGAAGACACCCACCTCAATAAGAGGGTGTAGTGTAATTATTATCTGTTTAGCAATAACTTATGTGTGTTTATGTTAGTTAATGCAGTGAGGCAGGGGTGGTGGCCAAACCACCCCTTGAAATCCACCCATACCCATTTCTTCATGTAATGTGGAGTTGCGGCAGAAACGGCATCCAGCATAAAACTGTGCCAAATCAGTACGCAGAGCCACCTCAGATCTGCTGTGGTGACCCTGAGTGAAAAGGGGGCAGCCAAAGGGACTTGCTATGTTAGTTTATGCAGTAATAAGCGCTACCTAACAGTGAAAGAACTGTGTAGTAATAACTTATTATGGTTGCTCACTGTTAGGTAATTACCCAACAGTGAAAGAATTATTAACTGTGTAGTAATAATTTACTATGGTTGTTCATGTTAGGTAATGCATATTACTGCATTAACAAAGTGAAAGAATTATTAACTGTGTAGTAATAATTTATGGTTGTTCATGTTAGGTAATGCTTATTACTGCATTAACTAACAGTGAAAGAATTATTAACTGTTTAGTAATAATTTATTTTGGTTGGTTGTGTTCGGTAATGCTTATTACTACATTAACTAACAATGAAAGAATTATTAACTGTGTAATAATTTAATCAGATCTGTTCATGTTAGTTAATGCACTAATAAGCGTTACATAGTTACCTTATTAATAATGTTCATGTTGACTCAGTTATTCATTTACACAATAATGAAGAATTTATAAAGAACATGAACACCCTTAGAAGACTACGTCACGCAGTTGACTTCAGTCACTGTCAGTTAATGTTTATTACTGCATTAATTAATTCATGTACCCTCTGTAAAGAATTACCAAACATCTTATAGTTATATGTAAGGTAAATGATAATGTTGTGGCCTAAAGTACATGACTCATTTTTCTAAATGGTAAATGTGATTTTATTTTCAGCATCACTTGCTCAGACAAGCAGTCAGAGATCATCTCCCACTTTTCTCTGTGGCTTTGTTTTAATTCAGGAGCTTGTGTCTTTACCACCCTGTTCGAAGGTTTGTCCTGCACTATTACATGTTCATAAAAACATGGTCACAACAGCTGTGATTATATCATACACTGATTTGTGAGGAAAGTAGGCAGTCAAATTTCAGTGACAAAAAAAAAAAAATCAAGAGAAGCATTTATTTCAAACTGTCTATGTAATCACTAAGATGAGCTGAATTACAGCTGTATTTAATGAGCTTTATAGCCTCCTTATACTTTTAAAGTTATTAATCTCCTCTGACAGCAGGTGTTGTTTTTGACCACTAGTCTGTGCTATAACCAAAACAACCGTTTGAAACATATGCATGGTGTTCAAGTTTCAAAATGACAATGTTCTGTCCAACAAAAAGACTTTTATTCTATTTCCTTAATATTCAGTCATTCCTTCAAAAATTGTTAATTTCAAAACTGATGGAAGAAACCGTGCATTTGAATGACAACCACAAATGATGTTTATCAATATAATCTAAGCATATGTGGTGTGCACAGTGGCTCTGGGCAGTGATGAAATAAAAGCAGTGAGCAGTAATAAGTTTGAAGTATTGTGTCTGATCCACATCCATTTGCTGGGAGTGGAGGTGTGATGACTGACTGCAGGCCTGGCCCAGTCTGAAGCGCGGGAATGGAAGCGCTTCATCCGTAATCAGATAAACTCGCTACCTGCTTCAAAAAGTCATCAAGGACAAATCATACAGAGACATGAACAGACTGAGACTTTGGGGCTTAGGGGCCAAATGATGCGACTGGCGTCTGTCATTTTCTTTCTGAATCAAAGAGTTTTGGCAAGGCGTGCTCGTCTCCCAGTCGGAGGGAATCTACAAAGGCCCGCGCTAATCTCCTGCCCCGCAACTCCTGGCGTGTTTTCACCGAAGAGAAAACATATCATTCATTTCCTACAATTTACTTTGCAGTTTAAAATTGTCTATTGATTTTAATGTTTACTTATGGACTGAGCAGAAGGAAAGGAGATCAGAAAAAACAAACAAAACATCGGTTCCATCAGTGTGTTCAACCTGCAGCTATCGTGATCGATGACAAGGTCTCTGTGAATGTATTAAAGGGTGCAGCGGGTCAAATGCATCAGGCTCGAGCTGAAATACAAATCAATACCATTTTCCTCTTTGTTTTAGCCCTTCTTTCTCAGTAATGAACAAACATGACAAGACATCAGCTTCTGTAATTTAAGAGGTGGAGGGGAATTCATTCTGCCTGTCGAGTATAATCAAAATTAAAGGCCGTATGAGCGCGCACACGACGACGCGCCAACACCATCTCACTGCCATGGACCGAAATTAGAAACTCAGACCGAAGCTCGTTTTGCTTTACGACCCGTGAGAAAACAAATGATTTACGCAGACCGAATGGGAAAAATTAAAAGAAAATACAAGACAAAAGACAAGGATTAGAAAGCAAACATCAAATCAGTGTCGGGGCAAAATGATTCACACAAACAGTTTTCATCTTTACTCACCAACTGCACCTTAAAACCTCTGATCCGGATTAATATTTCTATTTAATAAAAATGTCTATTTTTGATTTTGTATGTGTAATGTGCATTTTTAAAAAAATTTTTTTAATTATTATTAGCATAAGTAGCTCAGTGGGGTAAGGAGCTGGGCTCACAATATCTAGACCTGAGTTAAATTCCCAGCCATGTAGCCTGTCTGTGTGCATAGATAAGACATTTCATTTGCATTGCTTACGACTACCTTGGCGGGGGAAGAAACCAGTGTTGGGCTGGCCTCACCATCCACGGGGAGTCATAAATTGACACTATGCAATCCAGGAATAAGGCCAGGTATCAATGGGCCTGTATAGGACGTAGGACTCTTAGGCAGGCCACACCCCAGAGACACTTTCACAAAATAAAATATGTTGTTCAACCTTGATTACTCAACTCGATTACTCAATCAATCAATCAACTTTTTTCTTGTATAGCGCCAAATCACAACAAACAGTTGCCCCAAGGTGCTCCACATTGCAAGGCAAGGCCATACAATAATTATGAAACACAGTCTACGTCTAAAGCAACATAACCAAGGGATGGTCCAGGGTCACCCGATCCAGCCCTAACTATAAGCCTTAGCGAAAAGGAAAGTTTTAAGCCTAATCTTAAAAGTAGAGAGGGTATCTGTCTCCCTGATCTGAATTGGGAGCTGGTTCCACAGGAGAGGAGCCTGAAAGCTGAAGGCTCTGCCTCCCATTCTACTCTTACAAACCCTAGGAACTACAAGTAAGCCCGCAGTCTGAGAGCGAAGCGCTCTAATGGGGTAATATGGTACTACGAGGTCCCTAAGATAAGATGGGACCTGATTATTCAAAACCTTATAAGTAAGAAGAAGAATTTTAAATTCTATTCTAGCATTAACAGGAAGCCAATGAAGGGAGGCCAACACGGGTGAGATATGCTCTCTCCTGCTAGTCCCCGTCAGTACTCTAGCTGCAGCATTCTGAACCAACTGAAGGCTTTTTAGGGAACTTTTAGGACAACCTGATAATAATGAATTACAATAGTCCAGCCTAGAGGAAACAAATGCATGAATTAGTTTTTCAGCATCACTCTGAGACAAGACCTTTCTGATTTTAGAGATATTGCGTAAATGCAAAAAGGCAGTCCTACATATTTGTTTAATATGCGCTTTGAATGACATATCCTGATCAAAAATAACTCCAAGATTTCTCACAGTATTACTAGAGATCAGGGAAATGCCATCCAGAGTAACGATCTGGTTAGACACCATGCTTCTAAGATTTGTGGGGCCAAGTACAATAACTTCAGTTATTGTACTTGGCCCCACACTTGGATTAGGGGCCTTGGGCAAGGTCTTTAATCCCCTAGGTGCTCACGGTTTGTAGTGGGCGCTTTGCATGGGAGCAGCCTGACATTGTGGTGAATGTGAGGTATTGATGTGTAATGTTGTAATGTGTAACTGATGTGTAAAGCACTTTGAGCATCTGATGCAGGTGAAAAAGCGCTATATAAAGCCCCTTTCACACTGGCGTATTCGTAGAGCTGCATATTGTGGCGTTGTGTTTCATTTAAATACACCAGAAAAGCACGTGTACTCAGCCTTTTTCCATGTTCGTAGATTTGCTTGCAGCTGCGTGTTCGCTTTTTAATGTGTGCACACAGTCGTGTGTAGCCCTTGCCACTATTTAAAACCAGTTCACTCCTGTCGGCTGTGCAGAACACATCGCTGCACTTGGAAAACAGTGGACTGTATCATGAGGTTTATACAGTCGCATTACTGCCATGTATGTAGCCAAAGCTGCTATTTTCTGTGGAAGTGCGCTGTGTTCTCTAATGCACGGTGTGGTGCACGTCACAGAGTCATTTAACATTATTTTATTTATTTATTTTGTCTTGGTGGATCATTTTCATTGTGTACAGATGCTGCTGAGTCTGGCTGTGGTAAAGGCTGCTGTGAATGAAGCACTATGACTCTATACTTTTAAAGCTCCGGTTGCTCCGATCAGTTCCGCTGATTTGATCAGACCTGATCGATCAGGACATCTGATGATCGTACCAACATGCAACGACGAGGCTTTTATTTTAAAGAGTCATAGCTCTTTCCAGGTTTGATCAGACCTGATCAATCAGGACATCTGATGATCGCACCAACATGCAGTGACAAGGCTTTTATTTTAAAGAGTCACAGCTCTTATTGTTTGATCAGACACACACACACACACAGAGAGAGAGAGAGAGAGAGAGAGAGCAACCTGCTGTTTCTGTTGTGTTTCTGGATTTCTGAGTTGAGGTTCGATTCCATGCTCTGAGCACACACGTCCATCAGTTACATCAGCTGTTCTGATCACACACAGGCGCTGTGGGATGTGTGATCCTCTTCTCCAGCTGATTCCTCTGGATTCACGCACTCAGTTTTTGGTTGTGTACAGAAGTGCGTGTTGCACAGACTTGCATGCAGTAACGCTGTGCTGCACAGACCTGCTTAAAACTGTGTCCAGCGCTCTACGCCAAAGAAAATTTAACATGTTTAATTTCTTCCGTCCTACGCACATAGCCCTCAACATACTGCTGCGAAGGGAGCAAAAACTTGACGCAGAGCGGCTAAAAGTGAGCATAGAGCTGTTCAACTCTGCGTAGAAGATACGCCACAATAAGCAACTCTACAAATACGCCAGTGTGAAAGTTGCTTAAAAGCAGTCCATTTACCATTTTACCATTTACTCAACAATCATCCAAGAAGCTTCTTCAGTTGAGACTGCTGAGGAGTTGCAGCCATTTTTAACCTTTTGCACCGTTCACACACTCGCGTCCTCAGAGGGTCACTGAGGCCACATGTGGCATTAGTATTTGGTGCTAATTTGACTGGAAGCAATGTTATAATGATGTAGGTAGCTGGGAAGTAGTGTCTCAGGTCTCTTATGTGCAGGGGTTGTGATTGTGATGACATTTGGATATAGATTATTTCCTTTATTACATGCATCCAGTTCAGCTCAATGAGACATGTACAGATCTATGTGCATCTAGTCGGCTGAATCACAATCAAGTTGACCAACTTGCAAGTGTTGATGTTATAGCCCAATCTACAATAAACTGTGTTCAAAAGTATGGCGTTTGTTGTCATTTCCATTGTTGCCAAAAGATGCCCTTAACTTCCAAATTTGATAGAGATTGGATGAAAACTTTTTTCGAGTGACAGCGATTCTAATTTGGGGAATTTTACCGTTATGCTGGTGCATGCAAAATATTCAATTCAATTGATACAGCATTACTTGATATTTCATTTTTGTAATTACTTTTTCAGGTTCAGGAAGGCACAGCAACTAATCTGAACCATGATGACATATCTATATGAACATAAAAGAATATTTAATTTCAGACTTTGTTTTTTTCAGATAAACCTGCGGTGTTAAAATTTTTCGTTTTGTAAGCACTTGTAAAGGCCTTGAAATAATAAAATATGTTCATTTATATTGAGGAGTTACAGTTGTATTAACAGTATGTTGAATATCATTGAATTTGGATTGTTTGTTTTCCCAAAAATTCGAGTTTTGTGACCACACCTTTTGTTCACCAAAATCCTGTAGTGTCCGTACATAGCCCTGGAGAATCCTCTACCCAAAGGATGTCAGTGGATCAAATGGTATGTAACAGTAGTCTAGCTTAGTCTGTATTCATAACAGAAAAATTGTTTTTCAATTCTCATTTGAAGAGAACATTTGGGCACTAACAGTTGGAAACCGTAGTGTCCGAACATAGTGTAGTGTCCATACATAGTATCATGTATTGTGCTAAAATCAGGATAGTAAACAGCAAACCACTGATATTTCAGCAAATAAATTTAGTAATACACAAATAAAAAAATAAAGCATGATTTTGAATAATTACATTTTTTTGTGTAGTGTCCGTACATAGATAACTTCAGTTCTGTTATATGGTAGCAGAGGTCGCATTAAACAATTTTGACAGAAGTTCTTTTGATATATGTATTATACTATGTGTATTCCCACTTTGGGGATGGATGTTTCAAGTTAAGCAATAAAGTTACTTTTTCCAGAAGTGATGTCGTGTTCTATTTTTGATCATATAAAAAATACATTTTGAGCCGTTTCCATGTGAAATCATGAATAATTCCTTATATACTGATTGCATTCCATACCAAGAACTATGGTCACATGTATCCCTAACAATACAATCACAACCTAAAAACTGATAATATAATCACGTACAACAGAGCTATTACAATAGCATGTACATAGCCAATTTCAGAATATAATGTTTAGTTCAATGCGCTGTAATTTTGCAATGAAGACAGTTACTTCAAAAATATTTTCAGGCATTGAGCTCTGGATACCATAGATTGTTTTAGAAGTATTTTCATCTTCATCTGAGGAACTTCATTTTTCACCTCGTGCACCACAGTTGGTCAACTTGATTGTGATTCAGCCGAGTGCATTTCCGAGTACAGATCATCAGCTACTCAGCTCAGGATTTGGTAATGTACCACCAAAAGGACAACAAACACTTTGTGGACATGGAAGACTGATGCTTAACAGAAGAGAAGCAGACATCATTATTCCTTTCAGAGTGGGATAAAGATACATTCGTGGCTGATTTGAAAGAGTCACCAATGTGTGGAACTGAAGCATACCTACACAGATCTACACAGTTTATGCTTAGGACTGAACTGTTAGGCTGTGTCACAGGTAGAAACTCACTGAATGTTCCTGTTAGTGTAAAATTAGAATTAAGGTTTTATAATTTGTACTGTTCCACACTAGCTCCAGGCTGCAGCACCACTGTCCGGTCTGCTGATGTGATGGGCAGCTCTGTTAGCAAAGTAACAAATCTTAGAATGCATACTGTTTCCAACCTTGCTTGTTGACTCAGGCTTCAGTACTGTATAATGTCTCTGGGGACAAGTGGGGCCTTACAGAACCCGACTCCACCTAAATGTCATAGGCGTGTCATGGCCAGTAATTTTTCCATCTTAAAGTTTTAATTTGTATTTTATAAATTTGATAATTTATAAATTCTGCATACTCAATGTGATTTATATGACTGGTATTTATTTCCTTCTTTGTTCTATTTTTTAATATATGATTCATAGTGCTATATAAATAAATGTTGTTATCATTAATTACTATTAGGCAATACAGCTGTAAGTTAATAAAAGACTTTTTAAAACATTATGTTGCCTGCAAGATCACGTAAGAGAAAGTAAGAAATGGGCAGCATAAAATCTCACAATATTAGCATCTGAATAAAATAATGTCAAGTCATCATAAATATATCAATATTGTACAAAACAAAAATTAAACTGCAATTTTTTTCCAATGGCACTTATGTTGAGAAGAATAATATTCTGGATTTAAATTAGAGCTTAGTCAATATTTCTTTTCACCTGTAAAGAACTGCAGCTCTGCTAAAGAATGACAAAGGTTTAAGATTATGCACCCATCACAACATGTCCTTCATGTTTGGGATGTTTACCACTTGCAATTTAAGTGGTATGCAAAAACCTGTGGGAAACTTAGATAATGAAATAAAACAAAGCAATCATTGAGTTTCAAAAAGAGTGATCAGTGAAACAAAGAGCCAACATAATCACTCATAAACTAAAGCTAAATCACATCTGAATTGATATCTTCAACAAATTCATTTAAATAATCAATAATATAATTTCATGGTCAATTTTTTTTTATTTTTTAGGCAAAGGGTTTCACTCTGAGTGCTGCTCTAGCTCCCTTTGGCTGTACTTGGTCTGTAACTACACAGGAGAAAAGAATATGAGACAAGATAAGAGTTTTAAAAACATAGTAAATTCTATTTATTCTCTAAACAAAACAAACTTGTTCATAAATTATGAGGCAGCATGAAAGTGAACAGTAAACACCCAGAATGCAAAGAATTCAAATCTCAGCTTTGATGCACAAAAGTATGTGTGTTGGGTTACGCGTGTGAGTTACGAGGCCTACCCGTGTGATCAGATGCAAACCTGACGCAGCGACGATGCACACGACTGTTCTGATGAGACAACAGATGGTGGCAAGAAGGAGTTCCCAAACAAGAGGCACTATGGCAGTGAGGAACCTAGAACAGCACACCGCAGACAAAATATTATCCATGGTGCACTGCAGTAGCTCAAGTTAGCAGTGTCTCCTCTTCAACATGACTTCATGTTTTTTGTCTAACTTTAAGGGGCCATATTATACTGTTACTACAAGACAACAGGTGATGTGTCCAGGAAGCAACCCATTTCTGTCATAGTGGTGGGCAGAGTTCAGCTAATAGCTAAACTTCAAGTTTCATTGAATAAAAATGTTTGCAAACCCTAAAATACCACATTTGTTCCTGTTGGAGATTATATCCAATAAGCAAAACTGACATCAGCTCAAGGAGATCAAGGAGCAGGAGGTCAACACGAATAAAAGAATTACATTATTAAAATAATTCATGTTTTGATTTTTGTGGAATTTATTAAATACTTCTGTACTGTGAATAAACGATATGTTGAATGCAAACTATTTAAATTCATTTGTTCATTTAATCATTTATGGACCTCTTGATCATAATCATGTGATTATGACATGCTAAATCTTTTTTGTAATCTCTTGGGTTTAAGCTACAATTTATTAAAATTTACGCTTTATGTCTGTTTTTCTGGGTTTCAGAGAAAAAACAAAAAACAACCCAAGCCAAAACTAAATTCATATAATAAAAGCTAGCAGTTAGCGGTAGCTGTAGCTAAATGTTTAAAGAGTTTTTGTGTTATCACAGCTAACTTTTCAGTTAGTAGATTAGCAGTTCACTCACTCATTCTCAACTGCTTATCCAGGATCGGGTCTCGGGGGCAACAGCTCTAGCAGGGGAACCCAAACGTCCCTTTCCTTGGCCGCATTAACCACCTCTGCCTAGGGGATCCTGAGGTGTTCCAGTGTGGAGATATAATCTCTCCACCTAGTCCTGGGTCTTCCCCGGGGTCTCCTCCCAGATGGGCATGCCCGAACCACCTCAGCTGGTTCCTTTCAACGCAAAGCAGAAGCGGCTCTACTCCGAGCTCCCCACAGATGACCGAGCTTCTCACCCCATCTCTGAGGGAGACACCAGCCACCCTCCTGAGGAAACCAATTTCAGCCACTTAGCTGTGTAGCTGCGATCTAGATCTTTTGTTCATGACCCAACCCTCATGACCATAAGTGAGAGTAGAAACAAAGACTGACCAGCAGATTGAGAGCTTCGCATTTTAGCTCAGCTCCCTTTTCATCACAACAGTACGGTAAAGCGAATGCAACGCCGCCCCCGCTGCACCGATTCTCCAGCCAATCTCACGCTCCACTGTTCCCCCACTCGTGAGCAAGACCCTGAGGTACTTGAACTCCTTTACTTGGGGCATTAGCAGTTATCAAAGCTAATTTTTAAATTAGCTCTGCTCACGACTGGCATGCCGCAAAGAGGAGGACAAACTAGCTCAGTGGGTGCATCTGACAGAGAAAGTAGGAGTCAGATATGGGCTCCTAAAATAAGCAATGTCGCACTAAATATTTACTTAGAGCAGGAGAGGTTTAGCATGCATGAGAACTGTGGGTTTTTGAAAGTTTTTACATAAAAAACCCAATTGTATTTTAGTGTAAAAATCAGATAAAAAGTGATATGGCCATTATAAAACATTATCAACATCTCCCATTTAAAAAGATTAAAAAATAGGCACACATTTTGTTTGTTATATTTACTGAAATTGAATTAATAAAGGCACACACTAATCACATTCACTCATTTCATTTAGTCTGTGGTAAGTAAAGGTAAAATAAAATAAAAAAGTGTCACAGGTATGCAATTTTTTCATCATCTCAATGAAGAGTGGGGGGAAAAAACAAACGAACTTGGAACCAATGGCAATCACAAATGAATTGTTTTATCTGTAGTAAAGTGAGGCCCTCTTCCACACAACTCAAACACTAGGGCTCCAACATGCACTGATAACTCGTTCACAGAGGGTCTAAGCTACTTCATTAAGTATCTATTTGTTAATTGCAGTTTGACACTCAATTACCAGAGTTAATTGTTGCCAGAACATTCCCACAGGAAAACTACTGTGGAAAAACCATTTGCTCCTCTTTAATAAAATGCCCACTGTGGCCTCGTGAATTCCATTCATGTGTGAGATGACAAGTGACAAATCTCACCTAATCATCAGCACACAATCACTCCTTTTAACAATACTACAAGAGTGCATTTTTTGGCATTTAACAGGGGCAGCAAAGAACTGCAGTTCAATCAGTTCTATCAGTTCTATATTTTTATCTGAATATTCCTCAAGCCACTGTGACCATAAATTTACTGATGTTTTAACTGCGAATCTCTGACTGTACTGATGAAGAATGTTCTGTTGCCATAACAGTGAAATAATAATAAAAACATGTTAACGTACATTTAGCCTGTCAGGTCCATAACCAGTTCAACATTGACACAATTTATAATTTTAATTTGTCTCTGTACATCACCATAATGATGACAAAACAAAACAGTCAAGATGTGCTTGTAGTATACACTGTTAGCTTTTATTTAAATGGTTTAATCAAAATAATCACATTGTATACATAGTGGCAGCACGGTGGCTTAGTGGTTAGCACTGCTGCCTCACAGCAAAAAGGTCTTGGGATCGATTCCTACCTGTGGCCTTTCTGTGTGGAGTTTGCATGTTCTCCCTGTGTTTGCATGGGTTTCCTCCAACATCCAAAGACATGTAGGTTAGGTGGGTTGGAAACTTTAAACTGTCTGTAGGTGTGCGTGTGGGGTGTGAATGCATTTGTCTATATATGTGGCCCACTGACAGATTGGTGTCCTGTTCAGGGTGTATCCCACCTCATGCTCTCTGGTTTCCCTCACTAGTCTGCTTGTAGTTTCTGAGAATGTCTACTTCAGACAGACTTATCACAGGGTACTATACCATACAGCTTGTATTTCTTTATAGTGGATGCAAATAAAGTTCAAAACAAGATATTCAGCGACTTGGAAATGTTCATGTATCCATCCCCTGACTTGTCAAAAGAAAACTGTCTGCGATAGATTGCATTAAACATGACTGTTATATTTAGTTTGTTCAATTACATATGGCCCCTAAAATGAAGGGCCTGTGCATACAAAATAGCTGTAATTCATAAATGGTTGATGAAATATTTTTGTGACACCCCTTGAACTAAAGTTGAATGTCTCCCCAAACACATCTTGATTGTTTTATTACTTCAGCTCCATTGTGGTGGTATACTGAGGCAAGATTACAAATGTGTCACTAGCCAAGTACTTATGAACATGAGTGGACAATTATCCACTCATCAACTGCTGTCAGTTTGGAGGGCTTCTCCAAGGGTACAAACCAAAAATGGTGGCAGACTGAGCACTTCCTTCTTGAAGTGGTGAGGTCCCAGCTGGAGGTGGCTGAGTCTTTGCATGGCATCCTCAGAAAGCTCACACATCTTACGGTGAGTGTATGGGGACAGGGCACGAGCTGTGGAAGAAACTGTGGGTTGCTGATAACCAGACTCTGTAGGCTGTGGTTTTTTCTTCTTATTTGTCCTGCTCTTGTGACCAGATGAGTGTGAAGAAGGAGGGAGTCTGACTGAAGGTGATGACTGCTTTCTGGCCTCACCATCTAAAGTTTCATTCCCACCTTTCACACAGCCACAGTTCCCATCGTCTTTTGTAGAAAAATAGTACCAGGATGGCAACTGATGAAGTGCTTTAGAGGGTGAAGTCATTTTTGCTGGGTTCTGTTTGGATGCAGGTAGAGGCGTCTTCGCTGCAGAAATCTGGTGAGTCTGAAGTTCAAGGACAAACGTTAATGTTTTTCTAATGTGTAACACTACACACTCTTCATACACAAGTGTTTCAATTTATCTGCAGTACATCATCAGCTACCTTAGCTTTTACAGAGCATGTTCACTGTTTGTCGACCTTTGCATGATTAAAATTTGGCAGTAACCTCCGTTGCAGAAAAATGAAGCCAACACAAAAATGCCAAATCTTGCATTTAACACGGACCCCCATGTTAAAAGCCTCATTTTACAGCTGAAAAAAAAAAAACATTTACAGAATGGTACAAAAAAAAATTTAATAATAATAAAAAAAAAAACAATCTTTGATCTCGGCAAGCTAGTTTTTCTTAAATAACTCATTAGTTTAAGACATCTGAACCTATCAAGTTATGAATAATTGGGGGCGTGGTTACTTTGAGTGACAACTGTGCACCGGTGAGAGAAGACCAGACCCCACGGCACCTCTAGCAGTGGCTACTAGCTAGCTGCTAGCTAACTTGACCATGTCTAGAATCTCTCACACAGACTGCGTGTTTGTGGGGGTTCTAAAACACAGTTAGCATAAACAGTACTAACTAGCAGCTATTGGTAGCTTGGTGACCCTAGCTTCACTGATAGTGAAACAATCACTGAGCCAAAATGCTGGCTATAGTTTTTTTTAAACACCCACATCCAAGCTATCAGATATAAAAGTCACTACCCAGTCCACAAATTATGCATTAATCAAACACCCAAATCAAAATTAGTCTGTTAACTCTAGCTTATTTGAACTTCATGTGTTTCTGCCCAGGTCAGTGTTCTTGCTCATGTTCCACCTCTTTACCAGTTTGTGGGTTGGCTGGGAGTTAAATGGCATTAGGCACTTGTGGTTAGCACATGTGGAACAGCACCATTTGAACATCAAACCTGCTCTTCAGAAAACCTATGGGTACCATGGAGAATTTGTCTTTGAGTGAGTTACTTAATATCTTTGACAAAATGATAATAATGGAAATACATGGATACTAATAAAGAACTTAGAGGCAGAACTTTCAATTCATGTTTCTTTCAGAACCATTTACTACACAGTCAATTATTTATTGTATTTTATGAACACTTATAAATATTACTAGAAATACATATTGGAATTAATGCAGTGTAAATTAATATAAGAACAATTTAATATGTGGCACAGTTGCCATAACTGGAGTTATCTACCAACACAGATAGGTTGATATAAACCTGATAAGTAGGGAAAAATATGCCAAACAGATCATATTTCTTTAGACATTTGCTATTTTTTAAAAAAATTAGGTTGTTTGCATCACTTCCTATTTTGAGCGTATGTGGGATTTTTTTTTTTTAACTCCAGGATGACTCCTGGATTGATTCTCACAATCACTGACTTTCAAAGCTGATTTAAAAAAAAAAAAGGATTTCTCACAAATGAAGCAATCCTCAAAGGTGAGTATAGTCCACAGCAGCCCAACTGCTAATAATATTTTAATATGGCTAAGTTGTAAAAAAGTGAACTTATCCTTGAAGACAGCTGCTTAATCTCAGACTTGTTCTCCCTGGATGAAGCCATTAAACCCTTAACTAAATCATTCATCTTAAGTCTTACAACAGCAGCTCTGCACCGCCTTGTAGACAACCTCTGCAAAATTACTTCAATAACTATAATAGCCACTAAAGTCATTGTCAGATGTAATATCCCACTTCCTGCAGGTAATGCCAGCTGGGGATAAATAAGTTAAGATAAAATGTTAATTGCATTCGATGACCATCTCCAGTCTAATGTGATAAAGACGCATAACCTGACTGTAAAACAAAGATAATTTAAATGCTAATTAGAAAAATCACACAATATTAAACTATTTTAAGACAAACTAAGTAATGAATAAATCCTCATGGATGATGCCATTTGAGAACCGATAGCCGACCCATGGCTCTTCTGTTGGTTCTGATTTGGTCAAAGAACAACAGACAGTCACATTCACTGTTTCATATGGTATGATAAATAAACTGCAACAAAGCTAACTGGAAAAAATGTATACCAGTCTCACCTAAAACAGAAATTATTCATCAATTTGGGATTAAAACAGCCATTTTAAGAGAGAAATCATGAAGAAGAAAAAACAAAACATTATGCCATATGAAAATAAAGAAGGATCAAGGGAGAAAGAACTTTACAGAAGCTGCTATCATTCTTGTCTGTTAAAGCAGGACGGGGTTTGTCAGCTTGGCGTGGATAGTCAGACAGGGAGATGCCGATGCTGAGGAGCCATTAGACAGAGAAAATGGAGAAATTCTCCTGTCTGACAGCCACAGCGGTGCTTTGATCCAGACGTCCCCCTCAGGGTTAGGACAACATACTGACAATCTGCTTTGCTGTCAATGATATCCCATTTAAACAAACAGCTTATCTTAGGTTACTGCACCTGGGAAATACATGCCGGTGTATTTGACCAAACGCATCAACCGCTGTGTAATCATATTACTCCAAACACAACTTTGCTAAAAGACTTTTATTCTTTCTGATTATTGAGCAATAGCCTTTTGTTAGGTCGAAAATTGGAGCAATAAATTGCACCATCACATTATCAATCTGTCCACACAGCGCACGACACACACGCGTGACAAATTCATGGAGGAAAAAGAACATAACAAACACACAACAGCTTCAATATACCTTGGCACTGATTTGACAAGTCTTGCAAACTACTCGTATACTGGAGGGATGCAACATTCATTCATTTTCAAAACCCGCTTACTCCAATCAAGAGCCACAAGGGGGCTAGAGCCTATCCCAACAGTCACAGGGTGAGAGGCGGGGTACACCCTAAACAAGACGCCAGTCTATCACAGAGCCACGTATGGACAGACAAACTCATTCGCACTCACATCTACAGTCAATTAAAAGGCTTCAATTCACCTGAAGTGAGAGGAAGCTGGAGAACCCAGAAGGAAACCATACAAACACAGGAGAAGATGCAAGCTCCACACAGAAAGGACCAGGTGGGAAGCAATTTCAGGACATTCTTCCTGTGAGGCAACAGTGCTAAACACTAAGGGTATCTCACTGGGCTGCGACCGCTAGCAAACGCCACTGGTGAAGGATTTCATGCAATGTTCGTGGGGGGTTCACCATCTCCTCACTTGAGATGCAAGGCATCGTTCGAGTATCACTTGATTTTTCAACTGTTCAAAAAAAATTGCTCAACAAAGTTCCTTGCCAAATAGTCATGCGGGCATTACAAACCCAACTGGATGTAGTCTTTGTGACTCAGAACATGCAAGAAATGTGAGACAACTGTGTGAGGAGTTGGCGATGGATGAAACTGCATGGCAAGTGATTGGAGACAAAAATGAGGATCTTGCATTCCTTGTGGGAGACACGCAGGACCTGCCCCGGGAGCACAACAAAATAACAGAGATGATCGGGGAGGACCAGCGCCTCTTGAAGCGACCGAGTGAGTCAATCAATCAATCAATCAATTTTATTTATATAGCGCCAAATCACAACAAACAGTTGCCCCAAAGCGCTTTATATTGTAAGGCAAGGCCATACAATAATTACGTAAAAACCCCAACGGTCAAAACGACCCCCTGTGAGCAAGCACTTGGCGACAGTGGGAAGGAAAAACTCCCTTTTAACAGGAAGAAACCTCCAGCAGAACCAGGCTCAGGGAGGGGCAGTCTTCTGTTGGGACTGGTTGGGGCTGAGGGAGAGAACCAGGAAAAAGACATGCTGTGGAGGGGAGCAGAGATCAATCACTAATGATTAAATGCAGAGTGGTGCATACAGAGCAAAAGAGAAAGAAACACTCAGTGCATCATGGGAACCCCCCAGCAGTCTAAGTCTATAGCAGCATAACTACGGGAGTCCAGCACACATCTGTCTGCCGTGCACACAGATGCAGCAGGCTGCAGGAATCCCGTCCATGCAATCTGGACTCATCCTTTTGATTTATTTTTTTATTGAGGAGCACAATAGAAATTTTATGCTGCTGGCCCGGCTCTGACCTGCTGTGCACACAGGCGCATCGGGATGCAGGACTCCTGTCCGCATGATCTGGACCACAATGAGAATATGTTTATTACTTTATCGTTTTATCCTCAGCAATTCGTGGATGGAGAGGTGGCCATTCCAGCAAGCAGAGGAACACCGTTGGCTGTGTGCATCAAGGAGTACTTCCAGAGAATCCCTCAGTCCATGTGTGTGATGGAGCTCATCCCAGCAATCGTATGGCATGAGTACACACTGGACAGGGAGCCAGTCTGTCGCAGGGTCACATAAAGACAAACGAACACATTCACACCTGCACGCACGAGAGCACGGTCTGTCCCTCCAAAATCTCCCACAGGTGTTCAACTGGGGTGTGATCTGGTGACTGCAAAAGCCATAGCGTTTGACTTACAAATAATTTTCACATTTATCAAACCAATCAGGCACCCTCCGTACCCAACTGATAGGGGTATTTGTTGTGTTTTTCCACTCATTTATGATGCCTCACATGCAACCATTCACACACACAAATCAATGTCAGCCTGTTGCCATGCACAGCACTCAACTGCACATCAGGAGCATCTTTGGGATTTGGACCTTGTTCAAGAACAGCTTAGTGGTTTTCCTTCCCTTTCACTTATGTGGTGAAAGGGAAGCTATGCGGTTACATTGTACTGAAGACAGGGACATGTCAAAAAAACAGATGGGGTGAAACAAAGAGAATGCAGAAGAACAACCACATTCCTTTTTTGTGATATGAAGCTGAGAAGTCAGTTGCCCTTTATTATACACAAGGGCACAGCTGAAGAGAAGACTGAGCCTAAAAACAAAATGTAAAAAAAAAAAAAAAAAAAAAAAAATATATATATATATATATATAAAATAGTGGAAATTCCCAAACAACAGGATATGTGAATGCTCACTATCAGTATCACAGATCTCTTTGCCCATAATTACATTCATACAGAGAGAACAGATACCCTTGAAACACTGCTACTATGGACAGATAGATGCAGTAGCCATGGCAACAATAAAAAAGTAGGCTTATTTCCATATGTATGGTGGAAATAGTGATTCCAACCATTAAAGCCCTTGACAGGTTAATTATTACTGTTATGAGAACACAGGAAAGCTTAGCTGGACTGACCAACAAACTAATAAAAAACACTGTTTACACCAAGAGCAAATAAAGGTGGTGCTTATGAGCACGTGGCACACTTACAGGTGAGGCGGAGCAGCTGTCTTTCCCGTCATTCTGTTCGATGACGGATGTCACCGCAAACTCCACTTCGGGGGAGATTCCCTGGAGGGAGAGGAGAGTCAGCAACAAACACTACGCCTTTAGCAGGGAGATGAAGACGAAAGGACAGATAACAGAGCTGCTTCAAATAGCAATTTACAACTGCAAATCTTCAATCTATGCCTCGCTTGAGAAAAACAAATTGCAGAGAAATAAGAACTACTCTGCTGATGGTTAAATAACATAGAATTTGGAGACAGGCATCAAAATTGCTATGCAAGAAGTAAAACAAAAATGTATAAAAGCATATGTGAGAGGAACAGTACTTAAAATAATTTACATATGCCAGTTGGTGCCTCAAAGGACAAGAAAAAAAAAAATCCAAAACACCAGGGCAGAGATATAATGGAAATAAGAGGTAGAGGAAAAAAGATAATACAAATAAGAGTGAAAAGCACAAATGCAAAGACAAGGAACAGAAAAAAAACAATTCTGTGCACTTTTATGTAGACAGCAAAGATGAGAAAGAACTTTCAAAGAAAATAAACCATCCAAAAAGCAAGAATCCTTTGCTATGTGCGAGAAGCTTTTGAACTGTTATCTTGTCAGTTTACCTGCCTGTCGTGCAGACATGACAGCCATTTCAGATCAGGAGGGGGACTGACAAAAAGAAAGCAACAGTCTCCTGATGTGTAATATTGGTGCCAATTAATTACAGTTGTACATAAAAGTTTGGGCACCCCTGATAATTTTGATGATTTTCCTTTATCATTGGTTGTTTGGATCAGCAATTTCAGTTAAATATATCACATAGCAGACAAACACTGATATCTGAGAAGTGAAATGAAGTTTATAGGATTTACAGAAAGTGTGCAATAATTCTTTAAAAAAAATTAGGCAGGTGCATAAATTTGGGCACCCCAACAGAAAAAAAGATCAATATTTAGTAGATCCTCCTTTTGCAGAAATAACAGCCTCTAAACACTTCCTATAGCTTCCAATGAGAGTCTGGATTCTGGTTGAAGGTATTTGGACCATTCTTCTTTACGAAACATCTCCAGTTCAGTCACACCACAGATTTTCAATAATATTTTCAATTTAATATTTTCAATAATATTCAGGTCTGGAGACTGCAACGACCATTCCAGAACATTGTACTTGTTCCTCTGCATGAATGCCTTACTACAACCCCTGGCAAAAAGTATGGAATCACCGGCCTCAGAGGATGTTCATTCAGTTGTTTAATTTTGTAGAAAAAAAGCAGCTCACAGACATGACACAAAACTAAAGTCATTTCAAATGGCAACTTTCTGGCTTTAAGAAACACTATAAGAAATCAAGAAAAAAAGATTGTGGCAGTCAGTAACTGTTACTTTTTTAGACCAAGCAAAGGAAAAAAATATGGAATCACTCAATTCTGAGGAAAAAATTATGGAATCACCCTGTAAATTTTCATCCCCCAAATTAACACCTGCATCAAATCAGATCTGCTCATTGACATTGACCCTATGCCATGACATTGACCCTATGTGTCTTTTTGCAAGGAATGTTTTTGCAGTTTTTGCTCTATGGCAAGATGCATTATCATCTTGAAAAATGATTTCATCATCCCCAAACATCCTTTCAATTGTCCAAAATATCAACATAAACTTGTGCATTTATTGACGATGTAATGACAGCCATCTCCCCAGTGCCTTTACCTGACATGCAGCCCCATATCATCAATGACTGTGGAAATTTACATGTTCTCTTCAGGCAGTCATCTTTATAAATCTCATTGGAACGGCACCAAACAAAAGTTCCAGCATCATCAGCTTGCCCAATGCAGATTCGAGATTCATCACTGAATATGACTTTCATCCAGTCATCCACAGTCCACAATTGCTTTTCCTTAGCCCATTGTAACCTTGTTTTTTTCTGTTTAGGTGTTAATGATGCCTTTCGTTTAGCTTTTCTGTATGTAAATCCCATTTCCTTTAGGCGGTTTCTTACAGTTTGGTCACAGACGTTGACTCCAGTTTCCTCCCATTCGTTCCTCATTTGTTTTGTTGTACATTTTTCGATTTTTGAGACATATTGCTTTAAGTTTTCTGTCTTGATGCTTTGATGTCTTCCTTGGTCTACCAGTATGTTTGCCTTTAACAACCTTCCCATGTTGTTTGTATTTGGTCCAGAGTTTAGACACAGCTGACTGTGAACAACCAACATCTTTTGCAACATTGCGTGATGATTTACTCTTTGTTTGATAATCCTCTCCTTTGTTTCAATTGACATCTCTCGTGTTGGAGCCATGATTCATGTCAGTCCACTTGGTGCAACAGCTCTCCAAGGTGTGTTCACTCCTTTTTAGATGCAGACTAACGAGCAGATCTGATATGATGCAGGTGTTAGTTTTGGATGGATGAAAATTTACAGGGTGATTCCATAATTTTTTCCTCAGAATTGAGTGATTCCATATTTTTTTCCTCTGCTTGGTCTAAAAAAGTAACCGTTACTGACTGCCACAATCTTTTTTCTTGATTTCTTATAGTGTTTCTTAAAGCCAGAAAGTTGCCATTTGAAATGACTTTAGTTTTGTGTCCTGTCTGTGATCTGCTTTTTTTCTACAAAATTAAACAACTGAATGAACATCCTCCGAGGCTGGTGATTCCATAATTTTTGCCAGGGGTTGTAGATTTTGAGCAGTGGGTCATTGTCTTGTTGAAAGATCCAGCCCCGGCACAACTTCAACTTTGTCACTGATTTATGAACATTGTTCTCAAGAATCTGCTGATATTGACTGGAATCCATTTGACCCTCAACTTTAACAAGATTCCCAGGACCTGCACTGGCCACACAGCATGATGGAACCACCTCCAAATTTTACTGTACGTAGCAAGCGTTTTTCTTGGAATGCTGTGTTCTTTTTCGGCCATGCATACCGCCCCTTGTTATCTCCAAATAACTCAATTTAAGTTTCATCAATCCACAGCACCTTATTCCAAAATGAAGCTGGCTTGTCCAAATGTGCTTTCGCATACCTCAAGCGACTCTGTTTGTGGCGTGTATGCAGAAAAAGGCTTCCTCTGAATTACAGCATCTCCTTGTGCAAAGTGCGCTGTATAGTTCAACGATGCAGAGAGACTATCCGCAGCAAGATCACATTGTAGGTCTTTGGAGCAGGTCTGTGGGTTGACTATGGCTGTTCTCACCATCCTTCACTTCAGCTTATCTGAGATTTTTCTTGGCCTGCCACTTCGAGCCTTAACTAGTACTGTGCCTGTGGTCTTCCATTTCCTCACTATGTTCCTCACAGTGGAAACTGACAGCTGAAATCTCTGAAATAGCTTTTGGTATCCTTCCCCTGAACCATGATGTTGAACAATCTTTGTTTTCAGGTCATTTGAGAGCTGTTTAGAGGCTCCCATGTTCCCACTCATTAGAAGAGATGCAATGAGGGGAAACATTTGCAAATGGCCACCTTAAATAGCCTTTCTCATGATTGGATTCATCTGTGTAAGGAGGTAAGGGTCAATGAGCTTACCAAACCAATTTTGTGTTCCAATAATTAGTACTAAATGTATTCAAATCAATAAAATGGCAAGGGTGCCCAAATTTATGCACCTGCCCAAATTTGTTTAAATAATTACTGCACACTTTCTGTAAATACTAGAAACTTAATTTCACTTCTCAAATATCAGTGTGTTTACCTGCTATACGATATATTTAACTGAAATTTCTGATCCAGACAACCAATGATTTATAAAGGAAAATCATGAAAATTATCAGGGGTGATCAAACTTTTGCATACAACTGTATATTTGTAATGACTGCTGAACACCTCGCAGTGACATGTGACTTTTGTTCAAACATGCATGATATGGTCCTTCTTTAACATTCACGACACTACAAGCAAGACATGTGCAAGACAGTGACAGCCAAATTAGCAGTCATGCCACCAAATGCCATCTGAGACAAACATTTGAATGTGACAGAATATTAAAATGACAACACGAAATGATGGCAACACTGACACTGTAAATGTAATTTGAATAATGTCACTTAAAAAATAAAGCAAAATTTAAACAAAATCTATTCGGTAATTTCTATAAAGACATTCAGGTGGCTTGATCACATAGATAAATAAATTAAGAGATATTCACTGAAGCATGTCTTTTGTCTTCTAATCCTGAATTTGGCAAGAAAAAAAAAAAAAGCTATGCTGCTGACCTACCCACACTAAATAGAATATTTGGAGTTTCTATATCCACCAAGACAGCGCATATACGATCACACTTTCATCTGTGCTTGTGTGCATGCGCCCATCGTTCACATTTTTCATTCAACACTGTAACTTATGAAGGCCTGATCCTATTAATTACAGAATTGATATGTATAATCATATACTGTGTTTCCTTGACCTATGAGCATTTGGACCATCTATCACTCAGAATTTTTACAACGTGGTGCATTATAGTAAAGTAAGTCCCTTCGGCTGCTCCCTTGTTTGCACTTGGGGTCGCCACAGCAAATCCAAGCTGGATCTGCATGTTGAATTGGCACAGGTTTTACGCCGGATGCCCTTCCTGACGCAACTCCACATTACATGGAGAAATGTGGAGAAAAGTGGCAGGGGTGGGATTTGAACCCGGAACCTTCTGCACTGAAACCAAGCGCAACGTGGTGCATTATATCATTGTTAAATAATATCTGAAACCTCTATCTGAGTGATTCCAAAATTTTAATGCATAATCATATACTAAGTTTCTCCAACCTATGAACTTTGGCTCTTACAGCGTTGTGCTCTACCTGTGTGCATGTTTCTGTCCTTTTCTGGATTATGAGTGTTACATAGACACGAAAGGTTCAGTTCCTACGAATGGGGGGATTGTCAGCCACAAGGTGCTTTGTTGCTGGCTGACTGGCTAGAGTACGAATATAAAAAAGAGACAGAGCTGATCAGGACCCTCCTCGGCCCCCTTCCCAAATATCTCTATGGCTGCCAGGAGATGATAATATACATTAAATGGAGGTTTCAATGTTAAATTTAAATGGCCACAAAACCTGTACTGCAGATAAAATCGATAAAGGATACCATCCCAGATAACATTCTCAAATATGAGAATATTTGACAGAGTTATGAATATCTGAAAAAAAAAAAAAAAATCATTCAATGTTAAAGGATAGGGATTCCAATTTTCCAAGATTTTTCCTGACTTTGATTTATGACCTTGAAATTTTTTGCTGCGTTCACACATAGGCAGCATGCAGTACGAATGTCATATTTGTGTCATACTTGGCACATTCCTGACATTCTTAACGTGACTTAACACACATGTGAATCGGTTTCTTAATAGTGCATGTTGGTGCGTGATATTTCTGATTTTTGTGGAGCATGTTTTTGGCTGTCAAAAACATCTTCCACGAATGTCACGCACCACCCTCATTTCGCCTCATGTCGTGGAGGTCGCAACTGAGCGTGTTGATCCATCTTGATTAGTGTTGATCCTTAATAGAGTGTGACAGCGTTCTTCTCTGATATGCGCACAATTAAACCCTGCTGGACCGCATTCATTTTCCTTGCTGCAGTATGATGAAGAAGGACAGTGACATCATGTCGGCTAAAAGTTTCATTCCAATGCTCATCAGCGTGCTCTTGCAGGTGTTCCACCTGCTGCTGCTGCATGTGCCTGATGTTTGGGAAAACGCGCGAGACAAGAGCCGCGTGGAGCCACACTTCTGGCTCTCTCCATCTCCTCCTCCTCTCTGCGCCACTCCATGGCACAGAGCCCAACTAAGCATGCAATCACAGAGTTCTTCTGCTGTGGATTTTGGGGAGCAAACTGGAGCGATCTGAATTGTTCAGCAGCTGATGGATGAATATGGGTGTGAGTGTGCGTGGAGACAATTTGCCTCATTCACAATGTGATAGAACGTAACGATACACTGTTATGTGCAATAGCGTGGAACAGCGCGCAACGTTAATTCTTGTCCGTGAGTAATGGTTCCTGATAATTCACCAGCAACATATGCCATTAATCGTAACACGTGATAACAGGTTGCAGCAGTTCCTGAGGACACCTGACGCCTCTGCCTCAAATCATCACATCCATGATCAGCAGAAGAATGTATACTTCATGGCATTCATGACTTGTCGTTGTTATGTGTAAATGCAGCATAAATCAGTCAGTTGTTACCTATCAGGATATGAATCCTCTGTAAAAAAAAAAAAAAAAATTCTTAACAATACATGAAAAGTTGTGGGTTACAGGCTGTTCACAAATAGACGAACAAACAGGGGTGAAAATATAAACTCTGCCAAACTTTGTTGGCAGAGGTAACTAGTACAAAAGAAAAGGTCAGCATCAGGAAGTGTATCTAGCTGTAAATCTTTCTTGGAAACAAACATGAATGAGTAGGAGCTGCATATGTTCCACCTGGTGCTGGAAAGAGGAGCTAAATAAAAATTAAAATGTACATGGAAAACAGCCTACAGGGAAAGATGAGGTCCTCTTCATTAGGATCTCTCTCTGTGGAGCTCCTTTTGTAGATTTTCGCCTGGGACGTGGATACAGGAACTCTCTGCTGTTTTCCTCCATTGTGGCCAGGATCTCACCCTCTGAAACGTAGGCAAAAACACATTGATATCCTGTTTTCTGCAGTGCAGTGACTGGATACAGTGGGGACATAACATGCCCATATTGACATCATCAGAAAGCATATACCTGGAGGCACCAACTGAATCAGCTCAAAAGATGTGGTGTCAGCTAAAAGGAAAGAAAGCACAAATAGCCTGTGAGCTAATGATTGGTATCGCACTAATAGCCTATAAGCTTGCATAGCAAAAGATTCAGAACTGGGAGATGAGAAAAGAAATCCCAGGAGACCATTTTACCTCCGAGAAGGTCAGCTACATCAGCAGGGTCAACCACACCAGGAAACATCTAGTAAAACAGACAGTACAGACAAAACAAATCAATACCTACAACAAGATAAGACAAACAGCCCGGTATCTAATCCTAATTTACTCTGTGGTACATTCCTCAACAAAAAAAAAGGCTTTTTTCAGCATTATGAATGGTTGCTCATTTGAATTCATTAAAAAACAGTGGCCAAAAGAAGATTAAAGAAAGTATGATTCTTTGTGATTCTGCCAACCAATAAGCAAGAATCTGCTCCCTGTTTTTTCCATCCACAAATGATGACTGTAATGTTATATATTCTGGCCTGCAATACACTACTTACTGCAAGACCTCTTTAAAAGGTGGCTGCTAGGATTTTAATTAGGATGAGGCAATTGTACCATATTATGACACAGTTAGCCTCACTTCAGTATCTCCCCGTAAATTCTACAAACTTTTTTTACTGAACGGCAGAGCGCCTTCTTATCTTGTAGAATGTCTGAAGAATTATGTACCTTCCATGCTCTACATTTTCAAGTTGTAGGTTTTTTCCATTTCCAGGCTGCAAGACCTTCTCTTAAGTGCCAGTCACAACCCACCGTGCATTTTTTTTCACCGTACGTTTTCTGCGGATGCCACGGCCACTACCTTTTTGTGAAAACGTACAGAGGCAGTAGCAAGAGGAGGGAGGGAGTACGTTCAACGCACGTCTCTAGGAGTGTAACGATAAAGAGAGTTGACAATAAGCAGTGTGTGTGTGTGTGTGTGGTGTGTGGGGTCGGCTTTTCTTTTGATGTGTGTGTTATGAGCGGAACCGGACCGGCAGGTGTTTTTCAGCGTCGGTGATGCATGAGCATGTCCAGCCTGCAGCGGTCAGTTGTACGAGTGTTTACTTGCCTCGAAAAGTTACAGCTAGTTATCAGACTGAAGCTGTGGAGTGTCTGTGTTGCTGAAGTTTGGAAATAAAGTCCAAGTTCAAGTGAGAAGCTGCGTCGTGCATGCAAGTCTGTCGGCCTCCCCACATCAGAGTTAGTGAAAAGTAAGGTGTGAAACACTGATAGAGGAATATATTCACTACACACTTGATTACCAGCTTTTTAAATTTCAACTTAATTCTAATTTATATACTCAACAAAAATATAAACGCAACACTTTTGGTTTTGCTCCCATTTTGTATGAGATGAACTCAAAGATCTAAAACTTTTTCCACATACACAATATCACCATTTCCCTCAAATATTGTTCACAAACCAGTCGAAATCTGTGATAGTGAGCACTTCTCCTTTGCTGAGATAATCCATCCCACCTCACAGGTGTGCCATATCAAGATGCTGATTAGACGCCATGATTAGTGCACAGGTGTGCCTTAGACTGTCCACAATAAAAGGCCACTCTGAAAGGTGCAGTTTTGTTTTATTGGGGGGGGATACCAGTCAGTATCTGGTGTGACCACCATTTGCCTCATGCAGTGCAACACATCTCCTTCGCATCATCTGTGAAGAGAACACCTCTCCAACGTGCCAAATGCCAGCGAATGTGAGCATTTGCCCACTCAAGTCGGTTACGACGACCAACTGGAGTCAGGTCGAGACCCCGATGAGGACGACGAGCATGCAGATGAGCTTCCCTGAGACGGTTTCTGACAGTTTGTGCAGAAATTCTTTGGTTATGCAAACCGATTGTTTCAGCAGCTGTCCGAGTGGCTGGTCTCAGACGATCTTGGAGGTGAACATGCTGGATGTGGAGGTACTGGGCTGGTGTGGTTACACGTGGTCTGCGGTTGTGAGGCTGGTTGGATGTACTGCCAAATTCTCTGAAACGCCTTTGGAGACGGCTTATGGTAGAGAAATGAACATTCAATACACGAGCAACAGCTCTGGTTGACATTCCTGCTGTCAGCATGCCAATTGCACGCTCCCTCAAATCTTGCGACATCTGTGGCATTGTGCTGTGTGATAAAACTGCACCTTTCAGAGTGGCCTTTTATTGTGGGCAGTCTAAGGCACACCTGTGCACTAATCATGGTGTCTAATCAGCATCTTGGTATGGCACACCTGAGGTGGGATGGATTATCTCAGCAAAGGAGAAGTGCTCACTATCACAGATTTAGACTGGTTTGTGAACAATATTTGAGGGAAATGGTGATATTGTGTATGTGGAAAAAGTTTTAGATCTTTGAGTTCATCTCATACAAAATGGGAGCAAAACCAAAAGTGTTGCGTTTATATTTTTGTTGAGTGTATATGTGTATCACAATCTTCAAGATCTGATACATACAATTTAATTCCATAGTATGTGGTGAGTAGCCTACTGCCTCTGTACGGATATGGTTAATTCAATAGTAATTTAATGAAAATGTGCTGCTTTGAATCCGTACTGAGGCAGTACTCACAACGTGCGTCATCTGTACTGCTGGTGAATCCGCAGCCTGACCGCAGTGAAAGTTCTGCATGCACTAAAACCTCTACGGCGTGTCTGCGTGCTCCTAAATTCGTACTGAGGCAGTACTTGCGATGTACGGATCTCCAAATTTAGCCCACGTTTTTGCAAGTAGACTGCACGCACGTGCAAGTACGGCAGGTTGTGACCACGGCTTTAATGTGCTGCCTTTGTACAGAACAATTTGCCAACAAGGAGAACAGACAGGCAATTCTGCTGGGTGTAGCTTTCAAATATGAAATTCATATTTTGATATGGACACACATTTCAGTGCACGGTCACGTTGGACTTGGACTTCTTGTGCAAGGTCCTTAATCTCCAATGTGCAGTTGAGCGACTTTCATGACAACACCCTGACATCAGTGTGTGTGTGCGTGCATTAATGGGTGAATGTGAGACATCACTGTAAAGTGCATTGACTGTCACCATCAGATGAAAAGTGCTATATTGCTGGTGATCATTGTCACCTTGTCAAAGACCATTCTATGATGGAAGGGCAAAGGGAAGATGGGAGGCAAACAGCAGGTCTTCCTGTACTGGCCCACGATGCGCACACCGAGGTAAATATCACCCTTTTGGTGGAGCACCACTCCTGGACATGTGACCTGCACACAAACACAGTAACACAGCAGCCATATTACAGACCAAGCAGTGCTGTCAACCCAAGGCCCAGTATACTGCACATGCTGGCTAACCATCATGGCTTATATTACACCTAAATACGTATGTATCTTCACATGTACTATTCCTGCTACATCTAGTAAAAAAAAAGTCTGCTGTACAGGTGGCCTACTACTGGCTGTCTGATGATATATAAACAACAGTCTCTCTCTCTCCAGACATTATGTGAAGCTGGAAAACTCAGTCCAACCTCAGTCAGCTGTTTTTTAAAATGTTATATGGGCAACAACTTTGGAGTTCTCCAAGGACAGACTCTTCACAAGCTTCATACTTCCTTTACTGCTGCAAAAAAAGAGTAAATGCCGAACTAATTAAGCCAAAGTACTTTGAGATCCTTAATGGCAATTAAAACAAATCTTTTTTCACTACATTACAGACACTGCAGATAAGAAGCAACATTAACTTTAAAAATATAATAAATGCAAGTTTACATTAAATACAAAAGCTCTGGTGTATCACTCAAAAATAAGTGCTAACAAACACACTTTAACAGTCTGACCTTTAGATAACCAGCAAGCTTTAGTTATAACACTGCTTTAAGGAGAATCTTTAACTTTTTGGTTTTAGTGAGCATGGACAAGTGATATATTTGTTAAAATGCGTGATTGAATGCTAAACATTTCAATTTCAATTTATTTTCATTTATATAGCGCCAAATCACAACAGAGTTGCCTCAAAGTGCTTCACACAGGTAAGGTCTAACCTTACCAACCCCCAGAGCAACAGTGGTAAGGAAAAACTCCCTCTGAGGAAGAAGCCTCAAGCAGACCAGACTCAAAGGGGTGACCCTCTGCTTGGGCCATGCTACAAACATAAATTACAGAACAATTCACGGACGAATATACAAGAAATGCTATTGGCGCACAGGACAGGAGGATCACCAACACGAATACAACTCCCTTCTCTGGATGGAGCTGCACCTTAAACAGGGAGAAAAAAAACAGAACCAGGCATCAGAAAGACAAAAAATACTGTATAATTTGCCAGCATTAAACAACAAGAAAAACAGAGAAATACTAAGGTGATCGCCGGCCACTAGCCCTAAACTTCACTAAAAGACCCCAGAATTTAGGTAAAGTTGAGGCCGCAGACCGCTCCAATTGCTAATAAATGAATTAAAAGAGTAAAAAGCGTAAAACAAAACTGTACCAGTATGCTAGCCATATGAAAGGGAAAATAAGTGCGTCTTAAGTCTGGACTTGAAAATCTCCACAGAATCTGACTGTTTTATTGACGCAGGGAGATCATTCCACAGAACAGGGGCACGATAAGAGAAAGCTCTGTGACCCGCAGACTTCTTATTCACCTTAGGGACACAAAGTAGTCCTGCACCCTGAGAATGTAAAGCCCGGGCCGGTACGTAAGGTTTAATTAGGTCAGCTAGGTAGGCAGGTGCCAGTCCATGAATAAGAGCTGAAATTTCTACATCACAATCTGGCTTTTCGAGGGCCCAGTGAACAAGCAGGACAATTGCCATCTTGGATTTGCATCACAAAAAAGCAAAACAAAGCCTGCCAATCATAACCACAATATTAAGAGAAAAAAGCAGAAGAACAACTGACAGACATCACCCCCGGCCATCCCTCTTAATCATGGCCCCAGTTCAAAGAAGAAAACCTACAAAATAGAATCGCAGTCCTATTCCATTATTCCTAGCTGGGGTATTCAGGCGACCAGGCTTGCTTTGAACACACTAATTTTCAAAGTAAATGCTTCGGTCCACATTATAATGGATACAATCCACCAGACTCATTGAGGAAATGAAGTAATGCAGACTGTATTTTCTTTGGAGGTGTGTTTATTATTGTTTTATTACTACATCTAATTATTTGTTATAGGTACTGAGAATTGTCACTGTATTCCTTTGTTCTGTTTTGCCCTAATAAAGTCCTAAAAAAATGCTTCAGACATCGCGGGACACTCAGCTAACAGCATCGAGGGGGCGTCAAAGAGCAGGGGCTGGGACAGACGGCAGCTCGATCCTGAGATCCAATTACGAGCTTTTGAACTGTAGCAACTTTAAGATATGCTATTGGAGCTGGAATGTCTGCTGCCACTACACAGACACAAAATACTGATAAACAGAAATTACTTGGATTTAAATAGTCGCTCACACGGGTTGGCTGGGTTTGGGTCTAATGACCTCTCACCTCTCCCACAATGCAGTGTACACCACACCAACACTGCTGATTTGACAAACTTTAACGGTAACGTATAATGTTTAGTAATACCTTTTATATGTCATTTCTTGCCAAAATGAAAAAAAAAAAATTAAGGTCGAGTTTAGTAATATGGTTTATGGATACTCAGTAAGGTAAGACACACTGTACTGATTAAATTTGTTTAAGGTTTTGACTGATTATACAGTATATATTTCTTTTTCTGCACATCATAATAGCCTGTGCCCATAAAAACGTTAAACTGTATCTGTTACAAGAGATATATTGTTCATTCCTCTGTTAAATAAACAATAAATCAATCAATTTATTAATAACTACAGGGTGAAAGGTCAGATATAACACGATACGACCATTACTTAAACACTTTGTTTTACCTCAGCTAGCGAGTTACCAAGTTTGTTTCCTATCTTAACAGCAATAGACCACTATAAATAGTCACCTACTGTATGGATGTCCAAATATACGGTACATTTTAGAGACATTTGCTTCACTTCAGTGGCAGAGCCTCATTCCAACATAAAACGTTCAACCAACTTTCAAAATTCGTTGTCATAGCTGCAACAAGTAAAGTCACATGACCAAGACGTAACCAATCGACAGCGCCAGCCTTTCTTCTTCATGATCTTTTATTTGAGGTTCGCAAACTAGGTACTTGGAGCATTCCTGCCACCTTCTGAATTGGAGTGTGTAGCGGAAAAAGCATAAAATTCTGTTATTTTGGTCTTTTCTTTAAAAATTTTGAATTATTGTCCTTTGTTGAGTGATTTGTCTGTGAGACTAAGGACAAATGACTAACTATTCCATTAACAATAAATATTATCAATAAATAATCCTTCAGCCATTCCCACTATTCTGACTGTGCATGAAGAATTTACCTTGTTCTAAGTAAAATTAAAGCCCAAAGCAGTATAACATACATCATCGTATTTTATATGTAGACTCCTATTTACTCAAACACACACCCACTGGTCCTGGCATTGATCCATATGACACACTGTGGGAAGGAGACACATGGCCCAGCTACTTATCAGTTAAAGCAACAGGTACAGAAACAGGTTCTTTCTTAGAGACCTAAATACTTTAACATCTGGCAATGTGAACTAATGAACTGCTTGTGCTAACCCGACCCTTGTCACCGCAGCCTGAGTGACTGTGGAGTGCAACTTTTCCTCAAAAGCCGAACTGATAAATCCGCTGTCCACTTTGTTGATGGCCAGATAAAAGTTCTGATCAAATCCGATAAAAATGCAGCTGCACACACACTCTGCAGGCCTCTGGTGCACAGGTGGACCTACAGGGGTGAGGGGTGGGAATTAAACCCCCCACCCCCCCCAAAAGGTCCACTTCTGTTTTTTGCACATAGTAAAAATTAGATTTTAATACTTTGAAAAATAAGATATTATTTATTATTATCACTTTACCGGGGCGTTGCTAGGCCGGTATCGTAGATTTACGTCGATGCTACCTAGCTATACCCACCCGCTGTGCGTAAACAAATGACGTCACAGCGCGCAGCCCTAGAACTGTCCGCAGGGGGGGACTGTCCGCACAGGAAAAGATAAAAAAGGCGAGAAGTGTGTGTTGGTCCCAGTATGGATATTCTGGATGATTTTCTCATGGATAGTACGACAATGAACAGCACCCAAAGCAGCCAGCTTGATGAGGACGCACTGCTGAATTTGAACAGCAGCGCGCGCCAGCCGACACGACAAAAGTTAAGTGAGCCAACTTTTTATGTACGTGTTAACGTGTTGTGTATCTCAGTAAAAAGTGATAATAATGCAAATAACATGCTGTTGTCATGCGGCATGCATTTTCTGAGTCCCTCCGTTCATGCCCAGTCGCCCAAAATGACATATATATATATATATATATATGTCATGAACGTGAACGTCGGGCCTCTGAAAATGCATACCACCCTCCAAAAGCATGTTATTGTATTAATATTATCATTATTGGCTTACTATTTGTAACATTTAAGAATAAAGTAATTTTGCCTAAAACCCAGGAGCGTATATAGTAAATACCATAAGTATGTAGTGTATTATTTTTAAAATGACTAAATTTGAAATGTATAAAGATACTGTAGATATAGAGGGGGAATCCCACTCAAACAGAGAGACATCACGTGACATCACTATTCATAGCAGAGCTGCATGGCGCCATGACGCTGTTATTACAAGGCAGACAGGTAGGCAGTTAACGTAGGCCAGCTTTAGACAAGATTTTAATTCTACATTATAGTTTTATGTTATCTTGTTTGCACATTCTGCCTCTGTAAAGCCTATTGCTACCATGTACAAAGTATTCACTGACAAGAGGACAGTTTCTATTTATGTTGTTGAAAAAAAGGAAAAACATATTTGCGGTCACTGGGACTGACTGAGTTAAATATGCATTGCACATTTTGAATTCTGTTTTTATGTTATATTTCACTGCTTTGTATTGTTTGAACATAGCACCTTTTTATTATTCATATTGGGAGAGCTGTCAAGACTTAAATATTTGAACAAAATCTGAACAGAAACTCTGTAGGCTTATTTGTGTTTTTTCATTATTTTTTTATTGTTATTTATCTTATTTTATGTTACTTTAAGGTTTGGTTGTTTGTGTGTTGGTGTGTTTAATCAACTATTACAGTACATCCAGAAAGTATTCACAGCAGAGCAAACCTCAAAGTAAACTGGTTCTTGTCACCACTGAAAATATCATTTTAAGTGTCTGCTAACATGAAGAGGATCACCACAGAGGTAAATGAGTGCATGATTATTGCACTAAATGAAAAGAAAGAAAGAAAGAAAGAAAGAAAGAAAGAAAGAAAGAAAGAAAGAAGAAAGAAAGAAAGAAAGAAAGATTTCAGATTATATAATTAGTGTTGTTGTGTGGGCCGCCAGAAGAGGAGGTATTGCTGGCCCACCACCAGAGGGCGCCCTGCCTGAAGTGCGGGCTTCAGGCACGAGAGGGCGCTGCCGCCTACAGGAACAGCCGAGGTGACAGCTGTCACTCATCAACTATGACAGCTGTCACCGATCATCTGCATCTCACCTTGGATAAAAGCAGGATGACACCTCCACCACATCGCCGAGATCTCATCTTCTGTGAGAGGTAACTTTCTCTGCCAGCATTAAGTGATTCCAAGAGCTATTGTGTTGCAGCTGTCAACCAGAGGACCGGCGTGGGTCGCGACTGTTTCGTCCTACGTCCCGTCAGATAAGTGGTTAAACAGACGCTGCACGAGTGTGTGTTAAAGGTGGAGGTGGAATTCCCACCGTTATTGTTACTGGGTGTACACACACCCACACTTGACTGTCTTTGTTCTCCGCCAGCAGTACCAGATCCGACACACTGAGACGGTGGCCACCTGGGGACTTCGGGACTTGGCGGCTCCAGTATCCTTCGGGTTCGGTGGCGGTGGAAATCGTGTGGTTCCGGTTCATCTCCAGACGGGCGTCTCCTATCGTCGAGCCTGCCCACACGACACCTTCATTAATTGACTTGTATCTATTCTGTAATCTGCTGTGTGTGGTTGTGACATTCACAACAGTAAAGTGTTCTAATGTAACTCCCTGTATTGTCCGTTCATTTACGCCCCCTGTTGTGGGTCCGTGTCACTACACTTTTCCAACAAGTGTCTTACCTTAGCCTTCTTTTATTTTGGCAAGTGGCTCATTTTTGTGCTTACAACAGGAATGACCCTTTCATAGAAACTCAGCTTATTATGGCTTATGCTGAGTTCCACTTACCTCAGAACTTTTAAAGTTGTAACTTTGAATGACATCACACCCAAGGTGGGTGCTTTCCATTTTCCATACCCCCTGCAACTCGGAAAAAAGCTGGATACCTCCAAGATTTTGAAGTATGGAGTGCTACAAAAAATATTTAGTCCACCTACGAGATCTTATGGAAGAAAACAGGTGGCACAGAGCTTGCATTAGTGTTTTAATTTACCACTCGGCATTGAAGATAGCCATTGTTGTTAGCAACAGCTAAATGGTTAGCCAATTTCAGTGCCACCTGTTGATAAACAACCCATTACGCAGCATTTTATGCATAAAAATGGTGCAGCAACATGTCCACATACAGCAGTAGGACAATACTTTCTTCACAATATATCAACCCCTTAACGCCTGAATTTATATAGCTGTATATATAAAAATGTTTTGTGCGTGTTTTTGCCTTTAAGTAGATGGTAAGTAATGTTGAGATTATTAATTTCACTTTTGCACAAAAAATAAATAGTAATTTTGGTATTTTGGTAATAATTTATGTTATAATGTTCTAATAATGTCGGACTCTGTAGTTTTCTCTGGGCCCCTCCCCAATCAGACCGGGAGTGACATGTTTAGCCGCATGTTCTCCTTGAATTGCTGGCTGTCTGAGTGGTGTCCAAAAAATGAGGTGGGCTTCATAGATAATTGGCAAAGCTTCTGGGGAAAACCTGGTCTTGTTAGGAGAGACGGCATCCATCCCACTTTGGATGGAGCAGCTCTCATTTCTAGAAATCTGGCTAATTTTCTTAAATCCTCCAAACCGTGACTATCCAGGGTTGGGACCAGGAAGCAGAGTTGTAGTCTTACACACCTCTCTGCAGCTTCTCTCCCCCTGCCATCCCCTCATTACCCCATCCCCGTAGAGACGGTGCCTGCTCCCAGACCACCAATAACCAGCAAAAGTCTATTTAAGCATAAAAATTCAAAAAGAAAAAATAATATAGCACCTTCAACTGCACCACAGACTAAAACAGTTAAATGTGGTCTATTAAACATTAGGTCTCTCTCTTCTAAGTCCCTGTTGGTAAATGATATAATAATTGATCAACATATTGATTTATTCTGCCTAACAGAAACCTGGTTACAGCAGGATGAATATGTTAGTTTAAATGAGTCAACACCCCCGAGTCACACTAACTGTCAGAATGCTCGTAGCACGGGCCGGGGCGGTGGATTAGCAGCAATCTTCCATTCCAGCTTATTAATTAATCAAAAACCCAGACAGAGCTTTAATTCATTTGAAAGCTTGTCTCTTAGTCTTGTCCATCCAAATTGGAAGTCCCAAAAACCAGTTTTATTTGTTATTATCTATCGTCCACCTGGTCGTTACTGTGAGTTTCTCTGTGAATTTTCAGACCTTTTGTCTGACTTAGTGCTTAGCTCAGATAAGATAATTATAGTGGGCGATTTTAACATCCACACAGATGCTGAGAATGACAGCCTCAACACTGCATTTAATCTATTATTAGACTCTATTGGCTTTGCTCAAAAAGTAAATGAGTCCACCCACCACTTTAATCATATCTTAGATCTTGTTCTGACTTATGGTATGGAAATAGAAGACTTAACAGTATTCCCTGAAAACTCCCTTCTGTCTGATCATTTTTTAATAACATTTACATTTACTCTGATGGACTACCCAGCAGTAGGGAATAAGTTTCATTACACTAGAAGTCTTTCAGAAAGCGCTGTAACTAGGTTTAAGGATATGATTCCTTCTTTATGTTCTCTAATGCCATATAACAACACAGTGCAGAGTAGCTACCTAAACTCTGTAAGGGAGATAGAGTATCTCGTCAATAGTTTTACATCCTCATTGAAGACAGCTTTGGATGCTGTAGCTCCTCTGAAAAAGAGAGCTTTAAATCAGAAGTGTCTGACTCCATGGTATAACTCTCAAACTCGTAGCTTAAAGCAGATAACCCGTAAGTTGGAGAGGAAATGGCGTCTCACTAATTTAGAAGATCTTCACTTAGCCTGGAAAAAGAGTCTGTTGCTCTATAAAAAAGCCCTCCGTAAAGCTAGGACATCTTTCTACTCATCACTAATTGAAGAAAATAAGAACAACCCCAGGTTTCTTTTCAGCACTGTAGCCAGGCTGACAAAGAGTCAGAGCTCTATTGAGCTGAGTATTCCATTAACTTTAACTAGTAATGAGTTCATGACTTTCTTTGCTAACAAAATTTTAACTATTAGAGAAAAAATTACTCATAACCATCCCAAAGACGTATCGTTATCTTTGGCTGCTTTCAGTGATGCCGGTATTTGGTTAGACTCTTTCTCTCCGATTGTTCTGTCTGAGTTATTTTCATTAGTTACTTCATCCAAACCATCAACATGTTTATTAGACCCCATTCCTACCAGGCTGCTCAAGGAAGCCCTACCATTATTTAATGCTTCGATCTTAAATATGATCAATCTATCTTTGTTAGTTGGCTATGTACCACAGGCTTTTAAGGTGGCAGTAATTAAACCATTACTTAAAAAGCCATCACTTGACCCAGCTATCTTAGCTAATTATAGGCCAATCTCCAACCTTCCTTTTCTCTCAAAAATTCTTGAAAGGGTAGTTGTAAAACAGCTAACTGATCATCTGCAGAGGAATGGTCTATTTGAAGAGTTTCAGTCAGGTTTTAGAATTCATCATAGTACAGAAACAGCATTAGTGAAGGTTACAAATGATCTTCTTATGGCCTCGGACAGTGGACTCATCTCTGTGCTTGTTCTGTTAGACCTCAGTGCTGCTTTTGATACTGTTGACCATAAAATTTTATTACAGAGATTAGAGCATACCATAGGTATTAAAGGCACTGCGCTGCGGTGGTTTGAATCATATTTGTCTAATAGATTACAATTTGTTCATGTAAATGGGGAATCTTCTTCACAGACTAAAGTTAATTATGGAGTTCCACAAGGTTCTGTGCTAGGACCAATTTTATTCACTTTATATATGCTTCCCTTAGGCAGTATTATTAGACGGTATTGCTTAAATTTTCATTGTTACGCAGATGATACCCAGCTTTATCTATCCATGAAGCCAGACGACACACACCAATTAGCTAAACTGCAGGATTGTCTTACAGACATAAAGACATGGATGACCTCTAATTTCCTGCTTTTAAACTCAGATAAAACTGAAGTTATTGTACTTGGCCCCACAAATCTTAGAAACATGGTGTCTAACCAGATCCTTACTGTGGATGGCATTACCCTGACCTCTAGTAATACTGTGAGAAATCTTGGAGTCATTTTTGATCAGGATATGTCATTCAAAGCGCATATTAAACAAATATGTAGGACTGCTTTTTTGCATTTACGCAATATCTCTAAAATCAGAAAGGTCTTGTCTCAGAGTGATGCTGAAAAACTAATTCATGCATTTATTTCCTCTAGGCTGGACTATTGTAATTCATTATTATCAGGTTGTCCTAAAAGTTCCCTAAAAAGCCTTCAGTTAATTCAAAATGCTGCAGCTAGAGTGCTGACGGGGACTAGAAGGAGAGAGCATATCTCACCCATATTGGCCTCTCTTCATTGGCTTCCTGTTAATTCTAGAATAGAATTTAAAATTCTTCTTCTTACTTATAAGGTTTTGAATAATCAGGTCCCATCTTATCTTAGGGACCTCGTAGTACCATATCACCCCAATAGAGCGCTTCGCTCTCAGACTGCAGGCTTACTTGTAGTTCCTAGGGTTTGTAAGAGTAGAATGGGAGGCAGAGCCTTCAGCTTTCAGGCTCCTCTCCTGTGGAACCAGCTCCCAATTCAGATCAGGGAGACAGACACCCTCTCTACTTTTAAGATTAGGCTTAAAACTTTCCTTTTTGCTAAAGCTTATAGTTAGGGCTGGATCAGGTGACCCTGAACCATCCCTTAGTTATGCTGCTATAGACGTAGACTGCTGGGGGGTTCCCATGATGCACTGTTTCTTTCTCTTTTTGCTCTGTATGCACCACTCTGCATTTAATCATTAGTGATCGATCTCTGCTCCCCTCCACAGCATGTCTTTTTCCTGGTTCTCTCCCTCAGCCCCAACCAGTCCCAGCAGAAGACTGCCCCTCCCTGAGCCTGGTTCTGCTGGAGGTTTCTTCCTGTTAAAAGGGAGTTTTTCCTTCCCACTGTAGCCAAGTGCTTGCTCACAGGGGGTCATCTTGACCGTTGGGGTTTTACATCATTATTGTATGGCCTTGCCTTACAATATAAAGCGCCTTGGGGCAACTGTTTGTTGTGATTTGGCGCTATATAAAAAAAAAATTGATTGATTGATTGATAATAATAATAATGGTATGTTGCAAATTTGCGACAACAGGCATACTGGTCAATTTGGTATGTTGCATATCTGAGTCAAATATTGTAGCATATATGCGACAATAGGCATTAAGGGGTTAAATTGGACGCAAAACAGAAGGACTAAAAACATTTTTTTAAAACTTTTAAAAACACCTTTCACTGCTGTTGCTGTGGGAGCAGCCATGTTGGATTGTGAACTCATAGTACACAGGGTTCATATGAGTTGGAATTCAGACTTCAATGGGTGCTCATGGGGGGAGGAACTGGGAAATTCCAACCTCCAAGTACACATGGAATGCACCATTCATGCAGAGTGGTGGCATCAAAACACAAGAAGGCTAAGGTAAGACACTAACCGCATAATCAGGCTAAGTCACATTTGGGGCATGTTCTGGTGTCGGGCTTTGCCACATCCGCCAAAGTATAGAGCCACCATGGTCATTACTGGCAAGTGTCCAGGCAGACCACTGGTTCACCTCCTATTTGGTGCAACCACTGATCTGTATATAATACTGGATAGCTCAATGGCCACAACACTCTGTATAATCCGCTGAAGCAAAATGGCGGCCATCCTACCACTCGCAACTTATGCGGACCGCACATAGACAACTTATTAGAACGTCAACAATTTCAAGTAATAACAGCCGATTCTCTCCTTATTTTTGCTCTTCGGATAATGTAAGATTAATCCCTCCTAACCTATGTCTGCCATGATTAGCTATTTGATTTATTTTCTTTCTTTCTTTAATTACTTTGACACTTTCTTCCCTTCTATTCGCAATTACTCATATCTCACTGCGACAAATACTAAATTCTACAAATGATCAATTATCATTCTTTAATCAAAGTTTATACAAGTTTTGTGGAATCATCAGCAACCTTATATATATATATATATATATATATGTGTGTGTGTGTGTGTGTGTGTGTGTGTGTGTGTGTGTGTGTGTGTGTGTGTGTGTGTGTGTATGTATGAATGTATGTATTATGTATTGGTACCATATCATGAACAAAGGTGAACAAGAACAAAAGTGGATGGATAACAAAAGTCATGATGGATAATACAGAAATAGTGGATTGTTTTTAAATAGTTGCACTAAAATAATAAAACACCACTTAACTAGCTACAGGAGAGTTGGTTTTCCCTGCATTGACAACATTTATTACACACAGCTCTGTGAGCTTCAGCCTAACATTAGTAATAAAGCTCGTAGCAACAACGCTTAAAGCTCCAAAACTATGCACAAGTAGACATAATAAATGTCTTAAAATAGGTCGTCCAACACAAAACTCAACATGTGGCTACACATGTTGAGTTAATAAGCCACTTATTATTATTATCTATGCTTATATGCTGGAATAAGGGATAGAACTTCAAATTATTGTTCATTACTTCCCATTTCACTTTACCAGTCTTAGATCTGGCAATTCGTGCAGTTTATACCTGCACATGAAGGTATTTTTTAACAAAATTAAAAAGAATAAAGCTGCGTGCACCTCATTAAAGAACAATAGAAAAGAGCGTTCAGGAGCCGTGCATGCAAGTGGTAATATCGTGGCCGATTTCTTCAGAAATATTGGCCAATGAGCTATCCTGTATTATATAGAGATCAGGAGATGCAACCAGATTAGATGTGAGTATCTCTGCCCCGCCTACCAATCCTGCATTTTTCAATTTATAATGAATCTTAAACAAAAAGTTCTATTCACAAGATCTGTCTAATCCAAGTCAAATAAGTATGTATGAATAATCTTATTGTCCTGTGTCTTATTAAATTCAGTCCACTGTGATGAGGAAGGCAGCAATGCAGATTTATTTACATGGAACTTCATTGCATTTACATTAAAATGTAAACAGCAGCTAGTAACTGATAGGAAACTTTAAAATAAATAAAGCACAAAAACCCATCCATCAAACAAAATACTGCAGTGCACATGGACACAGCCAGGATTTCCAGTGGGAAAGTATGCAATTGGCCATACAACTGTAAACAGGTGCACAATAAATGATTATTTCAGTAATATTATACAGTACAGAGCACTGCTTAATTATCGGAGTGAATAAACTAGTAAATACTGTGTCTAAATGGACTATCAATATGTCTTTTCATATACAAAGGCCTGTAAGTGCCAGTTATATGAGAAAAGCAACAGAAACAATACCGCAAGCAGTAGTAGTAGTAGCAGCAGGGGAACATGCATTTATTTACACCTGTACCGACAATCCTACCCCTTTAAAGACAGTGGACAAAGAGCTGCTGAATGAATGCCTCAATGAAATTTAGATGGTGTAAAGGAATCAGACTCCTCTCAGCATTCCATGGTACATATGTTAGAGCTTCTAAGTAAGCCAGGAGGAAACCGTTCTGGTTGAAGTCCTGTGAGTACCACTTGTTCCACACTTACAAGTCTGTGAAATACCGAAGTACTTATAGTCAGTGAGATGTTGAGCTTCTAAAGGCAGTGAAGTCTGAACGAACACCCCCCACCACCACCACAGAGCTCTGCTTTTAATACATGACCAGTCTGTGAACATTTCTGTGTCTTCTAGTGCCTGACACCCTGGCCCTTCTCCTTCTCTTTGTGCGATGTCTCTCTGCCGGCAGTGCCCCGTCCATTAACGCCTGTCTGAGATGATATGTCCAAACTGCAAAAAGACAGACACACACACACACTGATGAAGTACACAAACACTAAAACAGACAGTGATGTGAAGTTCAGAAATTGATGTGAACAAAATGCATGTTTTAGTTATTTTAAATGTATTTTTTCATTTACCATTTACATCCACCAAGGGGTTAATGTTTTCACTGTACTATAGCTTGTCACCAGGATTACTCCAAACATATAGTAAATCAATTTTCAGGAGAGAGAGGATACTCTCCCCTGAAAATCTCTCTCCTGGAAATCTCTCCTGGAGATGGGCCAACAAATACTGTAACTCATGACTTTTTTTTGTCTTCAGATGTGGATACATGGGCAGAACTAGGTATCTGTTTAACTATTTTGTCAGTTTTGCCAGATAGGGCATTTTATTGGGGAGGATTTCCCATGACATAATGCACTCATGTCAGTACAAAACAAACAAGGTGAAGTTATGCACTCGACTAAGTGCCTCTTCAGTTCATAATCGTATTCAAATTTACCTTGGCATGTGAGATGGTCCGTTGTCCCTGATGAGGTAATTGAGTTTGTAGTAATCCAGAAAGGTTCTTGCCACATTCCTGCCCAGCTTCATGTCTGATGACAGCGAGTTAAAGCTAACAACTTTTGGATATGCTATTTATTTTCTATTTAGTTTAGTTTCATTTGATTTGCACTGACCTTGCACTGGAGACTGTGTGTACCAGGGTGGGCGGTAATTTCCACCCGGCTCTTGGGTTCAAATTGGCTGTGCCACCCAGTGCAGAATTTCTGAAAAATGAACTGAAATGTTGCTGAAAATGTACCAATTTGATCATATTTCAAGCTTAGTCATAATTTTAAACCAATAATTAAAGTAAGAAGAAGTATATTTCTCATTTTCTTCGTATCAAATCACAAACATCAGAGATTACAGAGTCAGTGTGTTCTGTGGCCACAAAGCTGTGAATGGCAGCAGCTGAAAACAGCATCTCTGAGTTGAAGAAAAAAACATTAACCCGCCATGAAAATTCTACATTAAACAATCCAGTGGTCCTTCTGTGTCCGTATGTGATGATATATAGGAGGAGGGGTGGAGAGGAGAAGAGACACAGCGTCTGTGAAAGAGGTGAAAAACTGATTCACAAACTTTTTCATTTAAAAGAGCAGGCTTGACAAATCGGTCCAGGTTCAGTTCCTATTCAAAGAAGGCAATTAGGTGTTATATTGTTTAAAAAGTCATACAATCCCACTCAAAAATGTTTTAAAAAACAACAACAACAAAAAAAAACTGCCAGGATGACAGAAAAACTGCCTGGTTCACTGGATTAAAAACTACTGTCATTTTTTTTTTAAGAAGAAGAGAGTAAATGCTACCTCCATTAAATATTGTGTTTTAACATTTTCAACATTATTTCACCCCTTTGAGTCTGGTCTGCTTGAGGTTTCTTCTTCAAATCATCAGAGGGAGTTTTTCCTTACCACTGTCACCTGTATGCTTGCTCTTGAGGTTGGTAAGGTTAGACCTTACTTGTGTGAAGTGCGTTGAGGTAATTTTATTAACTTAGATTTTGACAGAAACATGCAAAAAAGAACTTTGATCTTACAAATATTCCAACATAATTTTTTGTTTGTTTGTTTATTATTCTTGCTTTCAATGCATCTCAAAATGAGTTAAAATAGGGCTTGCCAATAATGTTTTAGTGGTATAAAACCCCTATAGCTACGTATAAGCCGTGATCACATAATTTACCCGGCACTAAAATGGTCCTAGCTAGAACTCTGGTCTGTACATACATCAACTGTAAAAGAAACATTCTAAAGGTTTGTTGAGAGGTCCGCTCAGCAACAAGTTACACCTTGAAATCAACCGCACACACAACAAAACACTGACGGACAAACCAAAGGAGTGCAGGATCGCACAGAAACATCAACAGGGAACATGTCAAAATTTAAGCACAACTGGAAAGATAAACAAAAATTGGAGATGTGCCATTTCTGACATCAGGTACACTGTGAAAAGGATTTTGGACTCCACTTGACTGACTGTAGTGATCTTGTTGTGTTGCCTGAGTTACGTTGTGTCCAATGTAAAGCATCACGTTTTCAATAATGATATGATACTTGACACAGATAGAACTTAAAAAGGTGCTATACAGATTATTTCCTGCCACTGTATGTCAGACTATAAGCAGCAACTCAGACCAAACACCAGCTTCTCGTCCATTTTTTTTTAATTGTGTAAGTTATTGCAAAAGAAACATTTCTCAAATCATCTGAAGGCCAGAAAAAAAATCTTAGTAAACTACAACATTAAACACTTGGGTTAGAGCTGTGGATTAAAAAAATATTATACATAAAAAAATGAATATATGAGACTATTAATTTATCTGCATGATTCAGTAAAGCCAGTAAACCTTGAGTCAGATTTTGCAGAACATCCATCCATTTTCTTCCGCTTTATCCAGAGTCAGGTCGCGGGGGCAGCAGCTCAAGCAAAGCCGCCCAGACCTCCTGATCCACACACACCTCCCCAGCTCAAAACACCTTATAACGATCAATCTGGTGTCAGCAGCACCAAACAGGTAAACCGTACAGCAGAGGAGTCGAATCTAAAGAAATGAGGCGTGTGAATCATCTCCATTCTGAATTAAGCAAGGTTATATGAACTGAATTTCACTTTCATCAGCTAAATCTACGATGCTGGTATGAATCACACCACAGCAATTACTTACCCTGAGGCCCTATTGAAATTCAGAGGTAAGCATGGAGCACACAACATGTCACAGGGACATGCCTGATTGTCCCTCACTACATTAGGGACAATATCAATAACTTCACTGCTTTAAAAATACAGCTGAACATCTATGAGTGCTGTTGCTACGCCTGTGCTCATTAGCCGACCAAGGCAAGTAATGAAGGCGGCCTGGATCAGATAATGACAAAGTAGAGAGCACCAGAAAAAAAAAAGTTTCCATATAAAACAGAACATCAACATTAACAGAAATTAATTTAATTTAATTTGGTTACTGAGACAATTGGACCAAAAATCAAAATCTAGCTGCCAATTAGGGTTGCCAACCGTCCCTTGAAAAACGGAATCATCCCTTATTTGGAAATAAAAGTGTGCGTTCCGTATTGACCTGAAACGGGACGCAGTTTGTCCCATATTTCTGTGAGAATCAAAAAGTCTGTAAAATGTCAATGGAATTGACTGGCGCTTTATATGGAAACTTACGGTAAATTTGATCCCAGCCTCTCTCCTGCTTTTCACCAATGAGCTGACAGACACGAGTTGACAATACAGAATCACTCTTATCTCATTGGTCGAGGGACATCTGCTCGCAAGAAGATACCGACGTCATGAGCCGACGACGGTCCCTGGACGACAATAACAAAGCAGCATGGCTGATATCGATACAGACACCGACACTGGCACTGCAGATATGCCTACGGACAGCAGTGTCTGTAACGTCGTTACTACTCCTCCTAAAAAAACAAACAAACAAAAAAGAATGCAAAAATACAAGGGAGAATGAGAAAAGGAAAATGGCTGGGTGGAAAAGGTGCGCGACAACAGTATTGTTTACTTTTCAGACTATTTTTTGCACTTTTTATTACACTAAATGTGTAAATGTGCACTGTTACATTGTTTTGGATGATGCAAATTTTCTATTGTTTTTTTTTTGTTAATTTATACAATTTTAAGTTAAGCAATAGCACTACAGAGATTTATTTTTAAAGAAGACAAAATGCTCATATTGAAATTGTGAGTGAAAATTTATTTTGCACTAAAAATAAATTGGTAAATAATAATTTGTTTTCCACGTGTTCATATCAGAACAAATGCATGTATGCATCTACCTAAATTCAGGGTCAAGTCAACAGTCAAATGGTTAAAAATCTTTCCACACAGACGCTGGGAAGGGTGAAGGCAATGGTCAGTCGGCCGGTCGGCCCTGGCGGTGAGGTGTCCCTTATTTATTTTTCAGAGAGTTGGCAACCCTACTGCCAATCAATGTTTTTTTGTTGTCTGTCCACAGATCGTCCATGTGGCCAAACCATATGTCATACCTATGGATGACATCGCACTGGCCTGTGTGATGTCATCCATAGGTTTTCTACAGTAACCTACAGTTTCCCGGTTTCGTAAAGCAGTCAAATCTTTCAGTCTACCAAACGTAACATCAACAGATAAACTTGTAGATTAGTCATCTAACATTAGTCCATTTTCACAGACATAAGTGGCCTCGCGAGTGTCATTGCCAAGAAACGCCTCCAATGCATGAGATTTTTGATTACTTCTGTGTTGGTCGTCTGCTGTAACCATGGCCGAGTTCGGCACACCGTCAGCCAATAACCTGCTGAAAGGTCCCACAGGCATAAAACCTCAGCACAATCAAAACCTGAAGAAGGGCTAGCAGGGCATTGTTCCTCCTTGTTTGGTGGTTGATGGCTGGAGCTATCATGTCCACGATGAAGGGGACTGTAGGCGGATGGAAGCAGTATCACTGTTGAACCTTGGCATCTATAAACATCTCCAGTGGATTATTCTGGTCCTGGAACACCCGCTCTTGCCGCAAGGCTCTCCTTCCTTCCTGCTCCATCAAGTGGTGGTACATGATAGCTGCCATTTTTGAGGTACACTGACGTTTTGTTGATTAAAATACAGTAAGATTAGCCTCCTCTGTAGCAGGCTAAAAACGTTATTCGGCCAACTAAGCGTTTTATGCAACGGCTAATATTAAAAGATTAGTCGACTAAGTGAGTTTAGTCGAGGAAACAAGATTAAACCGCTTTATGAAACTGGGCCCTGGAGCAACAGACATGAAGCCCATGTTTGGGTGTCGCCATGTTGATAGCAGTTGGTGCGCTGGTTCTTGAAGAACTCAATAATGCACAAAGAGGTGAAGCGCTGGTGGCTCAGTGTGTGACAAAAGAAGCTTGAACATGCTCCTGTCTCCGAGTCTGACCACCTACGCTAACTAGGCCAACCTTGGTTCGGGTGTTTATTCAATCATATATTTGGGGACTGTCCGGTGATTCCCCTAATGATTTGCTTTGGTGTGGATATTAATGGTTTTGAGCCGCTATTTTCTCAGTAATCGTGCACTGAGTGGACCTAACTGATGAAGCGACCAACAGCTGCTAAAAGTGCTAACGCCATGAGAATACAACATTAAATCCGATGAAAGGTTCACTCAGTGCAAGTATTGCAGCATCCATTAGGATGTTTCACCACACAACAAGCCATATTATTTGAGGTGTGTGTAATAAAATACTCCAAATGACACAACTTCCACCATAGCTACCAGCCGCACAGAGCAGACTTTGAGCTTCGGTCACAGTGAGAGGCGGAGCCGCTCGGTTCAACCGCTGTCACTCAAAGCAACCACACCCACAATTACACAGAACTTTATGGATTAAATCTTCTTAAACTAAGAAGTTAGAAAAAAAAAAAAAATCACCCCCCGTACAGCTGTCATGGAGGAAGAAACTATCTCTAGAGACCAAAATTGTTGTTTGCACCAGGCTGTAAACATATTTATTTCTCCTCTACAGTTTGACATTTTAACACAGAGTCCTATGGGGTTGTGTTCTGTTTTGGAGCCAGCCTTAAACAGCCAGTCAAGGAGCTGCAATATTTTTCGCTTCCAATAGGGCTTCATCTGACACCATCGAAGTTTGCGACGTGGTCCATACAGTCTTCCCAAAATAAATAAATAAATCACACAGCTGTCAAGGTACAGAGCATCCAGAAAGTATTCACAGCGCTTCACTTTTTCCAGGTTATAACATTTTGTCATGTTATAACCTTATTCCAAAATGGATGAAATTTATTTTACCCCCTCAAAATTTTATACACAATACCCCATAATGATAATGAAAATGTGAAAAAGTTTATTTTTAAAGATTTTTGAAAAATTAATAAAAATAAAAAACTAAGAAATCACATGTACATAAGTATTTACAGCCTTTGCCATGAAGCTCAAAATTGAGCTCAGGTGCATCCTGTTTCCACTGATCATCCTTGAGATGTTTCTACAGCTTAACTGAAGTCCATCTGGGGTAAATTCAGTTGATTGGCCATTATTTGTAAAGGCACACACCTGTCTACATATAACGTCCCACAGTTGGCAGTGCATGTCAGTACAAACCAAGCATGAAGTCAAAGGAATTGTCTGTAGACCTCCAAGACAAGTGTCAAGGCACAAATCTGGGGAAGGGTACAGACACATTTCTGCTGCTTTGAAGGCCCCAATGAGCACAGCGGCCTCCATCATTCATAAATAGAAGAAGTTCAGATCCACCAGGACTCTTTCTAGAGCTGGCCGCCGTCTAAACTAAGCAATTGGGGAGAAGGGCCTGAGTCAGGGAGGTGACCAAGAACCTTATGGTCACAGCTCCAGCATCCCTCTGTGAAGAAAGGAGAACCTTCCAGAAAGACAACCATCTCTGCAGCAATCCACCAATTAGGCCTGTATGGTGGAGTGGCCGACAGAAGCCACTCCTTAGTAAAAGGCACATGGCAGCCACCTGGAGTTTGTCAAAAGGCACCTGAAGGACTCTTAGGCCATGAGAAACAAAATTCTTTGGTCTGATGAGACAAAGATTGAACTCTTTGGTGTGAATGTCAGGCCTCATGTTTGGCGGAAACCAGGCACCATCCCTACAATGAAGCATGGTGGTGGTAGCATCATGCTGTGGGAATATTTTTCAGAAGCAGGAACTTGGAGTCTAGTCAGATTTGAGGGAAAGATGAGTGCAGTAATGTACAAAGACATCCTGGATAAAAACCTGCCCCAGAGTGCTCTTGACCTCAGACTGGGATGACGGTTCCTCTTTCAGCAGGACAATGACGCCAAGCACACAGCCAAGATATCAAAGGAGTGGCTTCAGGACAATGCTGAATATCTTTGAGTGGCCCAGCCAGAGCCCAGACTTGAATCCGATTGAACATCTCTGGAGAGACTGCATATCTGATTAGCTGATTAGTTCAACTAATCAGCTCACAGCTTATTAGCATTGCCATGTTTTCATTAGTGTGTTAGTTTTGTGATAATTTTAGAAACTATTAGTGGGCCAGGTAGCTTTCAGGAAATGTGATTCCGCAAACTTTGAGTCAGATACCATTTTTCTGAATAAGGTTTAACAGTCAAAAATGTTTGGAAAGCCTTAAAATCTGACATTTTTGCTCCTGTTGGCACATAAACTAACCCACTAAGCGAAATTGACACATCGCGCAAAGGCAACAAGCATTTCCTCAAGGAGAAGGGTGAGCAAGAGGTCAAACCAGTGTAAATGCATTCATTAGATTATTAAAATTAATGTTGGGGATTGTCACAGCAGATCATCCATCTCCATCTCACCTTGTCCTTTGTATCTTCCTCTGTCACACAAACCATCTGCTAGTCCTCCCTCAGCACAGCCATAAACCCCCTCTTTGACCGCCCTTTTCTCCTCCTTCTCCTGCCTGATGGCTCCGTCCTCAGCATCCTTGTCCCTAGTGGGTCCCTCCTCTGCATATGTCCAAACCATCTCCATTTAAATCTGTCTTTTGCTGCTGTGTTTAGTTTGTTTATACTCAGAAACATGAGCCTACATCTGTCAATACTGTGACTGAAACAGGTGGCAGACGGATTCTTTTTAATAGCTGGTGATTATGATTTTTATTTATTTTCCAATTTCTTTTATTTTTGTAAATATTGTGTAATAATCTGCACAGCATAAATCACCACACTTGCTATAAAACTTTGAAGTATTTTGTTCAAAAGCTGAATGTGCTGTGTGGGTGTTCACTTTGCATTTAAGCTCCTCCTTTGCAGTCTGTCACTTTGGCCTGTGAATGTGCATTTGTGCATGCGTCACACACTCAGCACAGGACTTCATTCTTCACTCTGCGGGCTGATGGCAACACTCTCTGCACGACTCCAGAGTCTATGTTTACATCCCATCTGGCTGTTAGTCTGTGAGTCCTGCATCAGATTGTGTGCCTCATTAGACTGATAGATTACCACATTGATTAGGCTGAAGCAACAAGACAGGTGAACAAAATAAGTTTGCATCCTCAGAAGTATTCCCTCCTGCCACCTGCCACCACTTTTCATGCTTAATGCTATAAAGCAGAACATGACTGATATTAAGCTACAGCTGGTTGTTAAGAGATGTGCACTTACAAACACACACTTATCGCACTTAGTCAGGCAGCATGCAAGTGTCTTTGACATCTTTGCTTTGACCTTGGGAAATGTTTTGGTGTTTTCCACTGTTTTCTTTCATCAACAGAGCTCGGTGCCAGTCCTGAGAATTTTTGGCCGGCGACGCTCAGCGACAAAAATATCTCCGGGACCCCACCGTGCGCAGATGGTCTCTCAGCTTGGTTTGTCACGACTCACAGTCTATTACAGGAGGCTTTGTGATGGACGGTCAGCTTCTGAAGGAGAGCTTCATCTGTGGGGAAGATAGTCGGAGTCACCAAGGATGCCCCAACTGCAACCTGGCCCGTTGCCGGGGGAAACCACGGAGTCTGGAAAGAGGCTGGTACTAAAGCAAGAAGCGTGTGAGAGAGACAGGTAATAATAATAAGCAGGCTGTGACATGGATTCCAGAGGTGGTGGCTGCTTCTGTACACATTTATCCCAATAGAAGGTGATATGTAACATTTTTACATTAAGCATGATACGTAATCTCATCATCTTTCACTTATTAATTAGCATCGGTGAGGTCATTGAGGGTGTATGCACCAGAACAGGACGTACTTGAGACGAAGTTGCAGCCTGTCAGTGTCTCATCATCACTGAGGTGCGTTCTTTAACATCTTGCTGCACAAAAAGTTCTTGTCTAATCAATAGCAGGTCATTGTCATGGCTCAAGGGCATGCCAGCACAGAGGGTGATGAAAGATGGAATACGCCAGACAAAAAGGGAATTACTTGTTTACCACAACTGTTTACTGTCAGCACGACATTTAGCTGCTTTCAACATTGTGTCCCTCGTGCCCGATCCTGGCAGACAGACAGACAAAGTGACAATCAGATAAGAGGCCCCAAGTGGTAAAATGGACAAGACATGTCTAGAATGTTGTCCAGATCGGACAGGAGTTAACAAGGAGAAAAGCAAGGAGACATTGGAGCCATCAATACGGACCGCTGACAGGCCCCGTCACCACACTGACACGCAGAGAACTAATTATCAATGCTAATTAAGAGGCAAGTTCACAACAGCAATACAGAAAGGGATATTTTGGTCCCTGATAGTGATTTACCACATTCAAAAGACCTCACGTCCTTCAATCTAAAGAGACAAACAAAGACTGATTTAAATCTGTCACTGCTGCAAAGGAGGCAAACTCTGAAACTTGAGTAAAAAAATGCAATAAACAAAAGACTGGTTGCTGTCAAGCAGGTAGCTCAGTGGATAAGGAGCAAGTCTACCAATGTAGACCTGGGATCAAATCTCACAGTTACCTGTTTGTGTCTGTGGACACAATACTTAATTTACATTGTCTCAGTCCACCCAGAGCTAAATGGGTGCCAGCCTTGGCTGGGGAAGTAAACTGTGTTGAACTGGCATCATATCCAGCAGATGTTATAGACTTTCAGCCATTTTATGCTGTGGAATCCTGAAATAAGCACTGGCACCCATGGGTCTTAGGACCTATGTACAGTGCATCCAGAAAATATTCACAGTGCTTCACTTTTTCCATATTTTATATTGCAGTCTTTTCCCAAAATGGAGTAAATTCATTTCATCCCTCAAAATTCTACTTCCCATGACATGAAAAACATTTTTTGACATTTTTGCAAATTTAGTAAAAAAAATAAAAACAAAACAAAACTAAGAAATCACACACACGCATAAGTATTCACACACTTTGCTCAATACTTTGTTGATGCATCTTTTGGCAGCAATTACAGCCTCAGTTGTTATTGAATATGATTCCACAAGCTTGGTGCACCTATCTTTGGGCAGTTTTGCCCATTCCTCTTTGCAGCACCTCTCAAGCTCCATCAGGTTGGATGGGGAGCATCGGTGCACAGCCATTTTCAGATCTTCCCAGAGACGTTGGGCCACTCAAGGACATTCACAGAGTTGTCCTGAAGCCACTCCTTTGATATCTTGGCTGTGTGCTTAGGGTCACTGTCCTTCAGGTGCCTTTTGGCAAACTCTAGGTGGGCTGCCATGTGCCTTTTACTCAGCCGTAGCTTTCGTCTGGTCACTCTACTATACAGGCCTGACTGGTGGATTGCTGCAGAGATGGTTGTCCTTCTGGAAGGTTCTCCTATCTCCATAGAGGAATGCTCTGACAGAGTGACCATTGGGTTCTTGGTCACTCCCCCCCCACCCCCCCGGTTGCTCAGTTTAGACGGATGGCCAGGTCTATGAAGAGTCCTGGTGGATCCGAACTTCTTCCATTTACAGATGATGGAGGCCACTGTGCTCATGGGGACCTTCAAAGCATAAGCATGTTTCTGTACTCTTCTGTACACAATCTTGTCTCAGAGGTCTACAGACAATTCCTTTGACTTCATGCTAGGTTTGTGCTCTGACATGCACTGTCAACTCTGGGACCTTATATGTAGACAAGTATGTGCCTTTCCAATTAATGTCCAATCAGCTGAATTTACCCCAGGTGGACTCCAATTAAGCTGCAGAAACATCTCAAGGATGATCAGTGGAACCAGGATGCACCTGAGCTCAATTTTAAGCTTCATGACGAAGGCTGTGAATACTTACTGTATGCACATGTGATTTCTTAGTCTTATTATTTTTAATAAATTTGCAAAAATCTAAAAAAAAAAACTTTCACATTGTCATTATGGGGTATTGTGTGCAGAATTTTGAGGAAAAAAATTATTTCATACATTTTGGAATAAGGCTGAAAAAGTACAAAGCTCTGAATACTTAAAACATGCGCTGTGGGACTTGCTTCTTTGATTCCAGGAGTTCTACACATTTATTGTCTCAGAAGGTCTTTAATCCCCTATTGCTCCCAGTGTGTAGTGAGCGCCTTGTATGGCAGCAGCCTCACATCAGGGTGAATGTGAGGCATTATTTGTAAAGCGCTTTGAGCGTCTGATGCAGATGGAAAAGCGCTATATAAATGCAGTCCATTTAATGCTTTGATGAAGAGAAGCTTGCTCGTAAATGATATTTCCCATCTCAGTCCACCTGAGCACAGTTCAAAACAACTGGAGTTGTGGACGCTTATTCATCTGAGCACAGCAAGTGCATTTGTGCAATCAACTGTACATACAAATGTGTGTGTTTGTTTGTATATGTTTGCATGTAACCATTTGTGCGTCTCTGCGTGATATGATGTGGATGATGCATGGTAGTGAAGCATGTCATTAGTGTGTACCTGTGACAGGTTTGCCCACTGGGCGTCAGACTCAGTGATGCATGTTGTGCCACACTGGCAGGTGGGCATTCATGCAGTCCCAATGTTATGGTGTAGTGCACCTCTGGGTGTTGCTGCTTTAGCCGACAGGCATCACAGACACAAAGTGTGTGTGTGTGCATGTGTGTGTGTTTTTATGATTTCAGTTTAGAATCTAGGGCGATGGCTGTCAGCGTCGATGCATCTGCCACTCTGATACAAGCCAACCCAACGTTTTAGACCATTTGAAAATTTGTCTATGACACAAACAACTGAATACAAATAAAAGTAGAAAGCCACTCAGAACATGCGTACATCTGTCAAGACCTCACAGTTACATTTAAGTTAAAACCCAAATCAAATTTTAATTGATAGTTCACGCATGTCCTTTTATCTACTAAATCCAGACTTGATACAATACAATACAATACAATACAATACGATACACTTTACTGTCCCTTCTGGGAAATCTGTCTTGGACAGACAATCATGAGACCCTGAACACTTACCTTTGATACTGGTTGTGCTCCTAATTCTGACCTTTGATTGTAATAATTGAATTCTTAGCCTAATGTTTGATCCTGACCTATGATCATGACTAAACTTTGATTTTGATTGCTTTAACTCCTTGACAGAGATTATGTTTTCATAGCCATATTTCTGTTTGTGTGGCTTTGATCCTTATTCCATGACCAAAGGAATAAGAAACACTGTGACAGTGTTATATGAATTTAATCATCCCATTTCTTTTAATAATGCATACACCACATTAGCAAGTGGAAGCTAATGGGCTCACAGACCTCAGTGCAGAACTAAACATGCACATTTGCTTCATCCTTTCAGTCATTCTTTATACCTTCTCATTCCAACTAAGGGTCACGGAGGAGCTGGAGCCTATCACAGTGGTCATTGGGCGAGAGGCAGGGTACACACTAGACAGGCTGCAATTCTGTGTCAGGGCTGACATATAGACAGACAAACACATTTACATCTATGGCCAATTTAAAGCTTACAAATCACTTAACCTACATGTCTTTGGAAGTGGGAGGAAGCTGGAGCATGCAGAGGGAGCCCATGCAAACACAGGGAGAACATGCAAACTCTACACAGAAAGGAGCAAGTGGGAAGCGATCCTAGGACTTTCTTACTGTAGTGGCCAAGTGGTTAATGCACTTGGTTTCAGTGCAGAAGGTTCCGGGTTCAAATCCCACCCCTGCCACATTTCTCCATGTAATGTGGAGTTGCGTCAGGAAGGGCATCCGGTGTAAAACCTGTGCCAATTTGCCGTGGCGACCCAAGTGCAAAAACAAGGGAGCAGCCGAAGGGACTTACTATTTCTATATAATGCAGTATATTTTTGACATATAAGTCACTTCGTAATATAAGTTGCCGGATCAGCCAAACAAATAAATAAAGCATGAGTTACAATAAAATAAGGTAAAATACAGAAGTAGGAGGCCATGGGCCTCAAATGAAAAATACAAGAAAATGCTTGCTCTTGAGAAGCTGTCTATTTTATTTTTTCTTTTAGATTTGGCGCAAAGACTTGTTTTGTGAGACAGAATGGTGTTTTATTAACCAGAATAAAATAAAGAGAACTTACTGTCAAACCTTGAGCCACAAGACAGAGGAACTGCTAATTCAAAAAAAACAAACAAAAAACAAACAAACAAACAAAACTGGATGTGTGCCTGAGTCATGGCCATCCAGGTCCCAAGGTGGTTCCATGGTGTCATGGATGTGGCAAAGTCCAGCACCAGCACATGCTCCCAGACTTGACTTGATGGGAATTGTTGACAAAAAAATGGAACCATGTAGTTCAACTTTCAAGCTGACCTGCATACACTCAGGTGTAGATTCTCTGAGATAAAAGGTAGTATAGTTTGCAAAACATCACACCTGCTTTGTATGCAGCTCATTAACTTTTTTTTAAAGAAATGTTAATGAGGCAAATAAACAAAAGAAGTATGCCCGCTAAATTCACAAAAGCACACTTTGCTGCACATGCACAACACAATACACCCAAGTGGAGTTCTGAACAAGTTCCCAGTTTCTCTTAACCTTAATTCATCACACTCTTGTTCTCCCTGTGTGCTTGCTCTAGGCATTAGTAAGGTTAGACCTTACTTATGTGTTGCACCTGAGGTAGCTTTGTTGTGATTTGGCACTATGTAAATAAAATAAAACAAAATAAAATTATTATTCTTACTACTTTTTACTCTTTATTTTACTTTGTCTTTTATCTGTTTTATTGCCTGTTGTAATTTTATTGTTATTTTTAATTCATTTATTTACAGTTGGGGGTAACTTGGTGCCCATTTTTTAATTATATACAGCACTTTGGTCAACTTCTGTCATTTTAAACATGCTTTAGAAATAAAGGTTGAGTTGAGTTGAGTTGTTGAGTACAGGGTAACGTGTTTACACTTCATCACTAAGTACAATAGGACTGTGACAACAGAATCACCTGGACAACAATAACAGGCCAATATATTTAGTACGTGAGACTCAGAATTTCTAGCACTGGAGCAAACTTTATAACACACACACACACACACACACACACACACACACACACACACACACACACACACACACACACACACACACACACACACACACACACACACACACACACACACACACACACACAAAGACATACATGTGGCAGACAAACAGAAACTCTAAAACACACAATCACATACACACGGGTGTAAAATGATTGGAGGACAAATAGAAGACACACACAGGATAGCGACTGTCCCTGCTGGTTTACAGAAGATGATTCACAGCTTGACTGGATGCTATGATGAGCTGTTATGCTCTCGTGATGAGATGAGAAGAAAGGACACAACAGTGGAGCGCAGAGGAAACAAAAGGAGGGGTCAAGAAAAAATACACACACGCACTGCATTGTACCTCAAACCATGAAAATGTGACACAAGTCTACATGGTGAAAAAGGTTAAGATTTCAATCTTGGTGGTTACAAGTCACCGCAGTGGGGAAGGAGAGAGTCAGGAACGAAAAGGTTAAGGGAGTTATGTTTGGAGGGTGGTTGGACATAAGAGGCCAGGTTATTATTTATGTGTCATGTTGTAGCTTTGTGTGTGTGTGTGTGTGTGTGTGTGTGTGTGTGTGTGTGTGTGTGTGTGTGTGTGTGTGTGTGTGTGTGTGTGTGTGTGTGTGTGTGTGTGTGTGTGTGTGTATTTGGTAGAGGTGGGGCATTGGGGTCACAATGCTAAAGGTCTTCTTTGATGATTTGCACGCTCCATCGAGCTGACTGTTGAGGTGTAAAACCCTGACATGGTCGGTTCCTTCAACCTGCCTGACCCCAATCTCCACTCTACACCAGGTCCCCACGCTGCCGGCCCACCCTGTGGAGCTCCTCCTCCTACCTTGCCCCTTCTCACACGAAAAAACATACACTCTCCACAACAACAAAAAGATCAAACAAATCCTCCCACCAGGGCTGAGTTGTGTCCCAGTCTGACCTTCAGAAGAAATGCCCCCGCCTCTCAAAGCGCCCAAACCTGCCTTCCTTATCTTGGTCCAAACTCAGTGCCACCGGCTCAGATGTAAAGCCCAGGTGGAATTTGCTCTGTGCTATTTGTCTAACATTACGGACAGGCATATCCCCCCTCAGTACGTATAAGCCTATTTGTTTGAGGTTGTAGTGTTTGCAGTGAGCACACACATGCACGCATTTCCATGAGATGTTCCTTAGCATATTAGGCATTATCTACATCCCAAAAGATTTTGTCTTTGGCCACCAGATGTTCCATGACGGTGTGTGTCACTATGCAATGACCACGTTTACAAAAAAGTAAGCACAATGTTACAATAACATACAGATTTCTACAGTTCCACAAACACACCTAATCCTTCCCTCTTTCAAATTCAAAATTCTGCTCTTGCTGTTAACAAACTGTATTGTATATGTCAAGTATGGGGTGACCAAGCCTACTCAAACGGCTAATGAAATGACAGCACTTTGAACAGAAACGCAAAAGGCAGATTATGAAATACTCAAAAAAAAAAAAAAAAATAGGCGTGAAAGGATGAAGGAGATTAAGTGGCTGGAATATGACATGAAAGATGAGATGTTCTGCACTGTGTGCCCCTACTTTACTCTTCAGTGGAGTTTGTTCTGTGAGAGAACATTTGTACCATATGAACTTTCCTGAGTTTTCAGTTCAAACAGTTATAAGAAATGTATTTGTTTCATGATAGAGGAACAGCACGGGCACTAAAGGGCCTCATGCCGTATACAGGACTGACAACATAAGCACAGTTCAACTGCAGTGTTACTGAACTTGAAAACTGTGAGAGAATGAACAAGAGCAATCAGAGATATCTGATGTCTGCCAATCCAGATCCGGATCACGTCTAAAATTCAATGGAGTCTTCCATGCCCTCATATCTATCTGTGGTGCAAATTTGGTGAGAATCCACAAAGTTGTTTTGAAGTAATCCTTCAAAGCCTATATGAAGGGAAATTTTGATCCAGAATCTGGATCCAGATCACCTCCAAAATGCAGTGGAGTTTTTCATGCCCTCATATCTATCTGTGGTGCAAATTTGGTGAGAATCCGCAAAGTTGTTTTGAAGTAATCCTTCAAAGCCTATATAAAAGGAAATTTTGATCCAGAATCTGGATCCAGATTACCTCCAAAATGCAGTGGAGTTTTTCATGCCCTCATATCTATCTGTGGTGCAAATTTGGTGAGAATCCATGAAGTAGTTTTGACATAATTCGTCAAAGCCTATATAAAGTAAAATCTTGATCCAGAATCTGAATGCAGATCCAGATCACCTCCAAAATTCAGTGGAGTCTTCCATGCCCTAATATCTGTGGTGCAAATTTGGTGAGAATCCCTCAAGTACTTCTGACATAATTCTTCAAATCCTATATAAAGTGAGATCTTGATCCAGAATCTGAATCCGGATCACCTCCAAAATTCAGTGGAGTCTTCCATGCCCTAATATCTATCTGTGGTGCAAATGTGGTGAGAATCCATGAAGTTATTTTGAAGTAATCCTTCAAAGCCTATATAAATAGAAATCTTGATCCAGAATCTGGATCTGGATCTAGATCATCTCCAAAATGTAACAGAGTCTTCCTTGGTCTAATATCATCAAAATCCGTGCAGTAGTTTTGACGTAATCCTGCTAACAGACAAATAAATACACGCCGATGATTTTATTACATCCTTGGCGGAGGTAATAACTTAAATGAATGTTTGTTGCTATATAAGTTTACATTTGTTGTTATGTGTCGGACGCGGGTGGAGAACCGACCAGCGTTTGAAGTAGGACCCAGTAGAAAATAAGCAGAGCACGGTACAAAGGATAACAGAATTTAATAACATAACAGTGAGTGCTAAATAATAACAAATGAGTGCGCGGTCTGGCGAGGTGGAATAACGGTGCACTCCCAGCAGCACAAACGGTCTGGAGCCAGAACAGTTCGGACCCAAGGACCCCGCCGACACCCCCCCAGGTGGCCGCGACCAACCGAGTCTGTGAAAGAAGAAACCATCATGTGAGTCCACCACTCCACACACAGAGAGACCACTCAAAGGTGTACATAAACAGCAAACACTTCCTGGCTTAATTACCAATCAGCTTCCCACCCTGCAGGCATGGAACACCCAGTTCAATTCTCCACTGCAGTGGAAGCTGATTAAACGACTAACCACTGTAGCCAAGTGCTTGCTCACAGGGGTCGTTTTGACCGTTGGGGTTTTACATAATTATTGTATGGCCTTACCTTACAATATAAAGCACCTTGGGGCAACTGTTTGTTGTGATTTGGCGCTATATAAAAAAATTGATTGATTGATTGATTGATAACAGCTCAATATAATAAGGTGTGAGGGACACCACATTTACTGACTGTACTCATGTTAGTCACAAAACCTAAAGTACCTGAGGAAGTGTGCTGACGAACGTGAGACCTCACCCCCTCCTCTTTCACAGACCATGGCATCAAACCTGGTACGGTCTCTGCATCCATGATGATGAGATGGCTCTCTAGACGACGATCTCACCCGTCTGGTCACAAGGTCGAGTCTCTGGCAAATACACACTGTGTACTCCAGACTTAAATGCAACCATGCCCCAATCCATAAAGATGCACCACAGCTGTGAGTCCTGACGAGCTGCACATGACCAGCCTCAGGTGATCAGGGTGAGGTCCTAATAACGCAGCCACACAGCCACTCAGTCCTGAACGCATGCCACCTGGAAGGAAAAACAGAAGACAGAAAACAGAAGACAAACAAAAGCCAGCCAGGCACGCCAGGCACCCCAGCCACAACATTTGTGTCTCCAAAAATATACTCTGTCCACCAAATTTTACAGCTTGGTGGCCTGTGGAACCAGTGATTAAAATATTACAGGCTGTTCTTCAAGAAAGAGTTTAGAAAAGAGAACAATTTGTCTTAATATTGCATTAGGAAAAGCATGTAAAAGTGAAGAATAAAGAGAATCATATCCATCAAATTTGGAAATTTGCAGGTTTCAGTGTTCACAGAACAATGAACATCATTACATCACATTTATGCATTATAAACAAGCATAAATATGTCCTCTCAGTGATCTGTGTGCAGGATTCAACTAAATGTGAGTTTTATACAAAAAGTGTGACTTATGAAAAGACATCCAAAGCAAGGTAGACAGTGCCGGCTCTATGCACTAGAGGGCATTGCAGTTACATCCATATCAGCCGTACTCTCCACCTGCAGAATATGTGTAATGCGACCCATACTTTTCATATGTGGGGTTCTTATCACTCTCTCTAAAAGCTCTCCTGCCCTCTTCTCACTCACTCTATCGGTAAGATCAGACTGCCGTTGGCCAGCTCTCGGGGGCTCTTCAACACTGAGAAGGTCATCTGAAGGAAAACGCCTTCCCACCTGGCTCCATTAAAGCACCTGTGACCTTCAGTTCCTGTAACGAGCGCTTGTTTGTGCCATTGTTCTGCTCTTTATCACAATCAAAGTCTCAGCTGTGCAAACACGGCACTACATATGTCAACGCAAGCCCCCTTCTACACTCGCCTTTGTAAATGAAATCAATAGATGCGACTATCGCATCCCAGGCCTGTCACTGCACATCTGTCCCAACAAGAGGTAACAAAGGAAAATACACGCTTTTCCAGAGACGACACATTACCTGAAAAAACAAACTAAAAAACAAATCTCATGTTTGCATACAGCCAAACGTGCAAAGATTAAAGTAGCATCAAATGGCGCCAGGTTGAATACAAGGAAACAGAGGTTGGTGTGGGTCAGTGTAAAATAAAAAGGCAAAGCCAAACACAACAGGGCAGAAAAGCTGCCGTCAGTGCCAACGCACAAAAATGTGAAGCAGAGTAATTGACAACGAAGTCCATGAAGATACTGCCAACATCTATCTACTTGTTTTCTTCAACAAGAATCAGATCTGTCGCCAAAGCACGAGTGTTTTTATGGTGGAAACTCTCCTAACTGTTTGCATTTTGGCTCCATCACCTGCACCTGTGCAAAAATTGACATGACTAAAACTGGCTTCAGTTGCAGAAACAGCTTTTGAAACAAGTCAGCGGGCGAACAGATAACACCTACATTTTATTGGAAAAGACACATGGCTGCCTTCAGCAGGTGAAGATGCCGGATTTCAAAAAAACCTGTGAACACTCGGGAGCCCAACAATCACACTGTGTCATGTAGGTATTTCAGCAGCTCAGGAGCTGCTGCAGTGGGGAAGAATGTGAAGGCGAATGATGAAACCCAACAAAAAGCAGAGTGAAATAGAGTAAGTACATAATTTTACAGCTCATGTTATCAACTTTCCACTGTGAAATAGTGACATTTGAGCTTCAAATATGTACACTGTGTGAATCATACACTGACCAAAATAGCTGTCATGCTGCGTTCACATGTTGGCTGTGAGCAGCAGACGGTAAACCAGATGATCCATTGATTTCAATGAGAGGATGACTGCACTTATAGTTCAAATCTGAAAATTTTCAGCTTTTTCTACTTGCCACAGTGACAAAGACAAACCAGGTCTTGTTACTGTGTGTGCCATGCGACCAGGCTATTGTAATAGCTCCTGTGTGTGTGTGTGTGTGTGTGTGTGTGTGTGTGTGTGTGTGTGTGTGTGTGTGTGTGTGTGTGTATATATACGAGGTCTGTTAGAAAAGCATACGACCTTTTTATTTTTTCAAAAACCATATGGATTTGAATCACGTGTGATTGCATCAGCCAAGCTTGAACCTTCATGCGCATGCGTGAGTTTTTTCACGCCTGTCGGTTGCGTCATTCGCCTGTGAGCAGGCTTTGTGTGAGCAGTGGTCCACCCCTCTCGTTGGATTTTTATTGCGAATAAATGTCTGAACGATTTGGAGCTTTGCTGCATCAATTTTTTCCAGAAACTGAGAGAGACCTCCAGGTGGACACCATTCGGAAAATTCAGATGGCTTTCAGGGACAATTTTATGGGGATTACACAGATTAAGGAGTGCTCCAGCCGGTTTAAAGACCGCCCACAGCTGCTGAGAGCGCGGCGCGCTCCAAGCGCCGATCAACAGGCTGAATCAATCCGAGAAATTGTGGATGAGCCTGGACATGCCAGAACATGTCCTGTGAGGCTTCATCACGGTGTTGCTTTGCGCCATGCGGCACCGCTGCGATGCACGGAATTCCTCCGCACGTCTGTCTCAATGTGCCGAAAAAGTGCTGATGTCCACGTCTTCGCAATTCCTGTGCTAGTCAGACGACGTCCCAGATAAAACACAGCATCCAGTTTAGAAATGAACAGCACATTCCACTGTTACAGGAGTTTTTGTCATGGAAAGAGGAGCGGAGGAATTCCGCGCGTCACGGCGGTGCCGCATGGCGCAAAGCAACGCCGTGATGAAGCCTCACAGGACATGTTCTGGCATGTCTAGGCTCATCCACAGTTTCTTGGATAGTCACACGACTGAAAAACCATCAACAGCTGTCTGAAAGCCATCTAAAGCCGTCCTGTGAGACCAACACGGAGGTGGCTTTGTGCCGCGCCATAAACGGCTCCGTGGCGCATCCCTCCGCTTCTCTTTCCTTGAAAAAAAACTCCTGTAACAGTGGAATGTGCCGAAAAAGTACTGATGTCCACGTCTCCTGCCATTTTTGTGTAAGTCAGACGACGTCCCAGATCAACAAAGCCTTCACGTTGGAAATGAACTGGTTGATTCAGCCTGTCGATCGGTGCTCGGAGCGCGCCGCGCTCTCAGCAGCTGTGGGCGGTCTTTAAACCGGCTGGAGCACTCCTTAATCTGTGTAATCCCCATAAAATCGTCCCTGAAAGCCATCTGAATTTTCTGAATGGTGTCCACCTGGAGGTCTCTCACAGTTTCTGGAAAAAATTGATGCAGCAAAGCTCCAAATCGTTTAGACATTTATTCACAATAAAAATCCGACGAGACTGCTCACACAAAGCCTGCTCACAGGCGAATGACGCAACCGACAGGCGTGAAAAAACTCACGCATGCGCACCAAGGTTCAAGCTTGGCTGATGCAATCACACGTGATTCAAATCCATATGGTTTTTGAAAAAAATAAAAAGGTTGGATACTTTTTTAACAGACCTCGTACATATGCGTGTGTGAACACAATAACCAAAAAATGGCTGGAAGATTTTCACCAAATAATGTAAGAATATTACTTGGGTTATTGCCTCCAGATGATGGAACAGGTTGGGAAAAGGTCAAGGTCAAGCAAAACAGCCCATAAAAACATTTAACCATAAAATCTCTGCTACCAAAATATTTGATAAGGACAGAATCTGTTTTAGGTTGATTTTAAAGCCTTCTTTGGTTCAAATGTTTCTATTTAAAAACTTTTCCTGTTCCAAAAACATTTACCCTTTTGTCAGTGAAACATGTGACACAAGACACAGATGATTAAAATCCAAAACTGATTAAAGTTCAGCATTAGGTTTTTGCCTCCAACAATATTACAAGGGTAGGCTGAAAATTTCTGCATCCAAAGTGATTATTTCAATAACAAGCAAGATACTGAATTGAAACCGGTTTGTGAATAAACACTTACTTAGTGACTATCGCTACACCAAACAGTTTTCAGCTGCAATTTCAGGCATGTGCAGAATCGTCTTTGATGTAACACATGCACATAGGAGTCAGTAAAAAATGTTAATGTGCATTTGAAACAATGTGCTGTTATTAAATTCGTCACGGCAGAGTGTTGTGCGCCTGTGGACATTCATCGACAAATGAGTGTTGTCTATGGGGACATCTGTGTGGATGTCAATACAGTAAAGAGGTGGGTAAAGGGTTTGAAGGGTGAAATTCCTGCCATGATGAGCCTGCATGATCAGGCCACATAACAGACACTGATGCACAACATCAAGTGCGGTTGCAATGGCATAGTCCTCTTAGAATTTTTGAAATACGGCAACACTGTCAGCTATGACCAATATGTGTATACATTGCCAAAGCTGCATGCACATCAGTCAGAGGTGGCCAATGTGGCTTGGGAAAAGGAAGCCTGGGGTCCCCTGCTAGAGCTGTTGCCCCCGTGACCTGATCCCAGATAAGTTGTTGAAGATGAGATGAGATGATGAAAGAACACCTGAAGGGACACTGTTACACTCATGACGCAGAGGTCCTGTGCATTGCTGGTGCCGAGAGAAAACACCTAAATTTTTATCAATGGGATGCAAAGACTTTTCCGGCATTGGCATACTAAGTGAGTGGAAAGGGAAGGTGGCTACGTGGAAAAGTAATGACACTACTGGATAGCGAACATTCCAAGCTTTAAAAGCAGATATGTGATTCATTTGAGTATCTTGATTATTACTGAAACAGCTGCATAAGAGGCATAACTTTTCAACCGACCCTCATCAATTTGATGATATTTTGGTGTCAGTGGCAAACAAAATCTTTTTTCAAATTTACGTCCAACATTTCTGCATTTAACCTTAAAGACTTATTTGTGATTATATCCTCCTGCTGCCTTCCTGGTAGTCAGGAGGATAGTGTTACAGTTGGCCTAACATCCACCCATTATTTTTTTTTTTTGTAATATTTAATTTGATTTCAAAACATTCAATGCATTCAATACATTTGATACACAAACCCAGAGCTCTGCAGATGACGTAGACTTACGTGTCATGTTTCACACTCTACTCACTTCCTGCTGGCCCACCTTAGCAAAGGATGCCTGGGTATCTGTAGCTACCTGTCCAACTTGCACCCAAAATAAATCCTCCTGGCCCCCTCAGCCAGCCTCCTCCAGGATCTAGTTAGTTTTTCACCTCCCTCTGATTGGAACGTTCTCCAGTCCAAACTGAAGCTGCCCAGACTGACTTCCTTGAACACCTTCTGGTCTATTTTATGAGATCGCGAATGGTATTCTTGGTAGTCTTTTTAAAACTAAATCTGCCTGAGACTTTACACCATATGCAATGCTATGATGACCAAGTTGACTGTATTTTATTTATCACCAGCATTCTCATGTTGATACAACCTGTCCATTATGACATGTGTTGCTGCCTTTCTTGGTCCGGTCATCCTTGCAAAAGAGGTTTTGTTCTCAGTGGAATGCTACCTGGTTAAATAGAGGTTATTATTATCATCTTCTGGTCACTCGCTTCCCCTGCTTCCACATCTCAATTGATTTTGTTGCCGGGCTGCCCCCTTCGAGGGGAAGCATTGTCATTTTTTCTGTTATTCTCCAAAATAGCCCACTTCATGCCACTTGCTAAATTGCCTACTGCTAACCAGAGGGCCAATGGTGTTACAGCATGTATTTCGCCTGCAAGGACTCCCTTAAGATATTGTGTCTGATAGGGGTCCTCAATTTGTCTCCTTGTTTTGGAGGGAGTTCTGCAGGCGAATTGGGTCCTCAGTCAGTCTATCATCGGGGTCTAGTTCAATGGAAACAGAGTGCTACAACCAGGAGTTGGAGAAGGTATTCCACTACCTCGTGTCTCAACATTCAGCACAGTGGGTAGAGCAATTGTTGTGGGTGGAATATGGTCACAACTCGCTCCCTATCACTGCTACTTGGTTCTCAAGATTTTGCTGTGCCTACGGACACCAGCCTCTGCACTTCCTAGATTTGGAGGATGGGGTGGTATACCCTCGGGACACAGTTTTGTCCTGCGCTGTCACATGGCATGGTCCACTGTTGTGAACTTCACTGTATTACCAGCAAGTAGCGCACAGACATCACTCTGAGGGTCCGTGTTATGCAGAGGGGCAGCATGTTTGGCTTATCACCTGTGATCTCTCCCTCAAGGTCTCCGGTCGAAAGCTTGCTCCTCATTTCATTGGTCCTTTCCCTACTTTCAAAGATATATGCAAGTCAGTCTGCTGTTCATCTGTCACTCCCTGACACTTACACTTTCACCCCACTTTGCATGTTTCACAGGTGTGACCAGTTAAGTCTAATCCCCTGTCCGCACCTGTTGTGTCCCCTTTTCCCACCAGGATTATGGCTAGGGCCCTGTCGTACACGGCTAAGCCTATCCTTGATGTATGTTGTAGGATTTGGGATAGACAGTTCCTCAATGACTGGGAGGGTTATGGCCCTGAGGAACACTCGTGGGTCTCCACTAGTTAATATCCCTGATCCCTCCCTTTTTATGATTTTTACTGGATACATCCAGGTGTTCCTGGGATGGTATGGTGACTTTGGGGGCAGGGGATGTTACCATTACGGTTCATGCTCCGCTCACGTCCAGCAGTGTTTTTTGCTCGCTTGGTCTGTGTTCGTTTCGCAGGCTTTCTCATGGGTCTGGGGCTCTCACATTTCCATTTCACATGCACGCTCACTTTGTTGGCTATTGATTTATGTTCTACTTAAATTACTTACAAATCTTCTTGCATTTTTACTCTGTGATTGCTGCCTTTGTTACTGACCTGTTGCTTCCTGTTTGTCTCCATGCATTTCGCCTTCCATTTTTGGACTGTTTGCCTGGTATGTTGATCATCTGTGTTCTGACCACCGGCCTGTTAACCCGGATTACTTCTGAGCCTTATCCCTCACAGACTCACTACATGACTGTTTATATTGTGTAACCTAATCTCTGCCTGCTTCTGATACTAATTAAAAACATACCTGAATGGCTCCTTGCTAATGGGTCTACCGTCATGCACCGGCATTACAGTAGGCACAAACTGAAAAGATCACAAACATTAGTCATTTAACAGCGTATCGCAACTCTGACTTCCAGCAACCCCGGAAATTACAGAAAGAATTGAAGCTGTCGTATCACAAAAAGTTAACTTTTACGTAACCATCTGAGCCAAAGCCTCGTGCAAAAGAAAAACTCTGTTGTATTTTTCAAAGAAGTAAATTATTTCTTGTCTTGGTAACACCGAAAAATCATTGTTATGGTAACGTGAGGCATAGTCAACATTTCTCCGACAACATTACTGACAGAGTTTGGAACAGCAAATGAGAAAAAAAAAAACAACAACAAAAAATGTCAAAATATAAAACAAATTCTGTGTGTTTAAATAGTGTTTTATAGCCTGGAGAATTCATGACTCATAGTTTTGGTAAAATCTGTTATGTTTATATATAAAGGACTGTCTGATTTATGCAAAGGTGGGGACCCGCTTGCTAAAACCAGCTCAGAAATCCTATTTTTGTGTTTTCCATTGGCTAACAGAAAATATTAAACACTAAAATACAAAGTTTTAAAGATCTTTCCCCCACATTTTATGCTTCAAGAGAAATAAATAAGAAAGTCAGTGTTTTTGTTCATTCAAACTGTCAAAACTACTGTGAATGTGGCAAACTGAGAATGTGTCTCATGTATCAACCCTGATCCCATCTGACACTTGCTGAACACATCGGCTCAGAGTTCACATTGACTGAAGGATACATGTCTCCTCGGTGTAGGGCACAGGAACAGTGCTGCCAGCTGTCATGTAGCTGTAGAAGGACACCTCCAATGTGTAGCAGTAGGATGTGTCGTCGAGGAGACCTCCTAGGAACCGTCTACCGGTACCGGCCTTCACTACATCCCGGTTAAAGGATGTGTTGGACTGCAGAAATGCACAGAAACTACACGTGAAACACTGAGGTGGAACATACGTTAGAGAAGTGACTTACAGGAAACAAATTCATTTTGCAGCTTTGGTCCAAAAAAAAAAAAGTGAGGTGAAGCATTGAAGCAGTAAGGTGACACTGCATATTTTTCCATGGGTGTTTGCTTTTATTTAATTTAATGGCTGTTCTAAATGTACTTTCATTGTACATATCAGTAGGGTGTACATGTTTCATGAACCCTCATATGTAAGGTGCATCTGAGTACTGCACCCTTTTAATTCCACAATATACTGTGCTGAACTTTCAATCAGGCTTTTGCTGGATCTACGGTGCAGTCATGTTGTGCTGCCAGACAGAGCCGGTTTTTAGCATAGGCCATATAGACAGTCACCTAGGGCACCACCTGCTGGAGAGGTGCTGTTGCAAGCCTAGCTCAACAACCGGCCCTGCATTGGGCCAGATACTGGCCTCTCTCTCCTAGCCTGTGATTGGCTGGTGGGCGAGACACTGACGTCAGCCCATGCGTCAGCCTCACGTTGATGTGGCACGAGCGCTTCTCTCCTATTAGTCATTTAGGAGAGGGAATTCCAGCGCTGCTCTCCTATTAGTCGTTATTAGTCATAATGGGAAATCTCACTCCAAAATGGAGGCCAGTATCCAGCCCAGTTCATAGCCGGGCCAGTTGTCGGGCTACTGCAAGCCCCCCAAAAAAGTAAAAAAAAATTAACGCTTCTCCATTTGTCCGGGACAAGTAAAACAATGTGAATGGACAACACAGATCCTTTATAACTTTGCCAAAAGTGCAATATTTCTTTCTAAAGTGGGGAAATCATTTAAATTTTTGTGTTGTGATTTTTGCTGCTTTCCTGACAGTGTGTGCACATTGTGACCATAGCGTGTGAAACACAGCCTCGTGTGGGGTTGTGGAACGCAGCTTTTCCGCAAAACCCTCATTGATAAATCCACTCTGTTCATGAATAGAAGAAAGCTGTGATCTAATCCAATAAGAATCCGTCCTATAAAGGTGTCAGTTGATTCACTTAAAAAAGTGCGCAATTACCTATCCTTGGCCAAGCCCTCTAGCTCTTCCTAGAGGAATCCTGAGACATTCCCATACCAGCTGGGCAATAATCCCTGCAGCATGCCCTGGAACTTCCCCGAGGACTCCTCCCAGTTGGACGTTCCTGGAAGACCTTTTGATGAAGATGACCACAGGGCATCCTCACCAGATGCCGGAACCACCTTAGCTGCTTCTTTCAACGTGAAGAAGCAGCAAATTGAATCTAAGTCCCTCCTGGAAATTCAAGGTTCTTACCCTGTCCCTGAGTGCAAGCCCAGATACCCAACAGAGGAATCTTATTTCCGCTGCTTGTATCTGTAACCTTATTCTTTTGGTCATTACTCAAAGTTCATCACTATAGGTGAGAACAGGAGTGTAAATCGACAGAGACACAGGCACAGCCCCAGTCTGTCTACTGATCTCACAATCCAAAGTATCCCCACTTGTGGACTAGACCCAGACATACTTGAACTTCTCCTTGAGGCAATTACTCTCTCCTGAGCCTGAAACTGAATTTGATTAAATAGTTTAGTTTTACGTTTCACAAACAGGCTGCTGAGCTACATTGTTCCTCCAAGCTTTGTCTAATTTGGGGTTGTACTTGATGAAGTGCTTGTTATATTACCGTGTGAATGGCTCTGTGAGTGTGATCCAGGAGCAACCGTAGATCCAAATAACTCACCCACTGATTAAATGTGTCTTGCGGACAAACTGATGTGAAGAAATCATGAAATTTATACAACTAAATACTAGTTTAGTGATTCACAGGATTGCTAAAAAAGCAGTTTGAACATAATAGTTTTGAGTTTGTAGCGTCAACAGCAGATGCTACTATTATTGTGAACACCCCCTTTTCTACTTTTTTTTTTTTTACTAATAGCCCAATTTCATAGCCTTAAGAGTGTGCATATCATGAATGCTTGGTCTTGTTGGATTTGTGAAAATCTACTGAATTTACTGGTACCTTGTTTCCCATCTAGCAATAAGAAATATACTCAAAACCTGGATTAATCTTTTTAGTCACATAGCACTACTATTATTCTGAACACTACTGTATACAGGTGATTTAAGTGACAGGGTAGAAAGCGTGACCAAGCAGGAAGTATGATTCTACTGGGAGAAACCTAAACTGGAATGTCTAGTGGGTTAGGGTTAGTCGAATCAGTGATTCTAGTCAACTGCTATTTCATAAGCACGATGGGATAATATCCTGCACACTATGTGCATAGCAAATGGTAAATGGACTGTGTTTATATAGTGCTTTTCCATCTATATCAGAAGCTCAAAGCACTTTACAGCAATGCCTCACATTCACCCATTCTCACACACACACACACACACACACACACACACACACACACACACACACACACACACACACACACACACACACACACACACACACACACACACACACACACACACACACACACACCAATGTCAGGGTTATGCTAACACCATGACACCCTACCTCTGAAACATGTGGCTTGACTAAGCATGGCATTATTTTTTGAAATTTTACTGTATTTTTAGTCATAATTTTATGCTCATTTTGTCCTCCTGTGTTGCATTTACAGTAATACAACCCCAATTCCAATGAATTTGGGACGTTGTGTAAAATGTAAATAAAAACAAAATATTGTCTCATTTTGAAATGGATGCCTGCAACACGTTTCAAAAAAGCTGGGACAGTGGTATGTTTACCACTGTGTTACATCACCTTTCCTTCTAACAACACTCAATAAGCATTTGGGAACTGAGGACACTAACTGTTGAAGCTTTGTAGGTGGAATTCTTTCCCATTCTTGCTTGATGTACGACTTCAATTGTTCAACAGTCCGGGGTCTCCGTTGTCGTATTTTGCGCTTCTTAATGCGCCATGCATTTTCGATGGACATTCGGTCTGGACTGCAGGCAGGCCAGTCTAGTATCCATACTCTTTTACTACGAACCCACGCTGTTGTAACACGTGCAGAATGTGTCTTGGCATTGTCTTGCTGAAATAAGCAGGGATGTCCCTGAAAAAGACGTTGCTTGGATGGCAGCATGTGTTGCTCCAAAACCTGGATGTACCTTTCAGCATTGATGGTGCCATCATAGATGTGTATGTTGCCCATGCCATGGGCACTAACACACCGCCATACCATCACAGATGCTGGCTTTTGCACTTTGCTCTGATAACAATCTGGATGGTCTTTTTCCTCTTTTGTCCAGAGGACACAACGTCCATGATTTCCAAAAACAATTTGAAATGTGGACTCATTAGACCACAGCACACTTTTCCACTTTGCGTCCGTCCATTTCAAATGAGCTCGGGCCCAGAGAAGGCGGTGGCATTTCTGGATGTTGTTGATGTATGGCTTGCACTTTGCATGGTTGAGCTGGAACTTGCACTTGTAGATGTAGCGACAAACTGTGCTTTAACTGACAATGGTTTTCTGAAGTGTTCCTGAGCCCACGTGGTAAGATCCTTTACACAATGATGTCGGTTTTTAATGCAGTCCCGCCTGAGGGATCGAAGGTGATGGGCATTCAGTGTTGGTTTTCGGCCTTGCTGCTTACGTATAGAAAGTTCTCCAGATTCTCTGAATCTTCTGATTATATTATGGACTGTAGATGATGGAATCCCTAAATTCCTTGCACTTGAACATTGAGAAATCTTGTTCTTAAACTGTTGGACTATTTTTTCATGCAGTTGTTCACATAGTGGTGATCAAATCAAATCAAATCAATTTCATTTATATAGCGCCAAATCACAACAAACAGTTGCCCCAAGGCGCTTTATATTGTAAGGCAAAAGCCATACAATAATTACAGAAAAACCCCAACGGTCAAAACGACCCCCTGTGAGCAAGCACTTGGCGACAGTGGGAAGGAGGCTCACCCCATCTTTGCTTGTGAATGTTTGAGCCTTTTGGGGATGCTCCTTTTATACCCAATCATGACACTCACCTGTTTCCAATTAACCTGTTCACCTGTGGAATGTGATCTTTGAGCATTCATCAACTTTCCCAGTCTTTTGTTGCCACTGTCCCAGCTTTTTTGAAACGTGTTGCAGGCATCCATTTCAAAATGAGCGAATATTTGCACAAAAACAATAAAATTTATCAGTTTGAACATTAAATATCTTGTCTTTGTGGTGTATTCAACTGAATATAGGATGAAGAGGATTTGCAAATCATTGTATTCTGTTTTATTTACATTTCACACAACGTCCCAACTTCACTGGAATGAGGGTTGTATATCTGCTAATTTCTGCACATTGCCCACCTATACACACACACACTCACACACACACAGTCATCTTCAACTGCTTAGTCCAAGTAAGGGTCGCGGGGGGCTGGACCCCATCCTAGCAGTAATAGAGCGTGAGGCGGGGTACACCCAGGACAGGACGCCAACCTGTCACAAGGCCACAAACAGAGAAACAAACACATTCACACCCACTCGCACCCTATACACATATTAATTTAAAAATTTGTTCAGACATCTTGGTGTGACTTTGCAGTGACATACAGATCTTATGTCTTTTTTAGGGTAAGAATGACTAATGAAAATCATCACCTGTTACAACTAGTCATCCCGACCTTAGTCTTTTTGTTGGTGAATGAGGAAACAGTAGTTATGTCAGCATGTGCTAACGTGCTCCATCAACGCGAGAATTTTGTGTTCACAAATCTTACAGAATCACCTTCTACAATGTCATTCCAAAGATTGGTTGTAAATGCCCCCACAAATGCATTTATTCATGGTTTGAGCATGTCAGCTATACTACAGAACTATGATGCTGTCTTGGGAAGAGTGTGGAAAAAAGTTTCCATTCACTGTCACTCCGTTCTGCTGCTGTAGTGAGAGTTGCTTTGCTGAAATGCAGACGTGGCGGCTTCCAGTGGGAGTTCACTGTGATTGTGTTGTGCTGCACTGGGCTTTAGGTAGTGCTGAGTGGGCACTGGGACAAAAGAGCAGCAAGAGAGATGACCCCTGGGCCATCTGTCACACACGTAACACACACACACACAGCCATACACATACTTGCATTAACTTTTTACCCGTTCACACAAAACCAGCTTGTCGACCATCAGTGACATTTCTGTACGTGTGCAGCTGAAGATCCGACTGTCTCCACATTCAAACTGACACTGAGTGTCACTCAGCGGTAAAGGTTCCGCTTTATGATGTGTATGTTGTGCTTCTATGAAATGTCACATCACAGAGAAACGAAGGTCAGTGGAAGTGACACTGAGGAAAAAAATGTCTTGGAAGACAATGTATCTGTAGTGTGTGTGTGTGTGTGTGTGTGTGTGTGTGTGTGTGTGTGTGTGTAGTGCTGTCAGTGAATAGTGCTTCCAGACATGTCTGTGTACCTCCCCTCTCCTCTGTTTCCTCTCTCTAATCATTTATGACTGTCTGCGCCTGCGTTTATTTTCTCATCCTGCTCAGACTTCGCAGTGCTTCAAGTTCAAATGAATCCAGTTACAACAACCGAAAGACGTTAGGCAGAACACCTGCACTGCTCAAAGACAATATCATGGCCTACATTCACAGTCGACTGAATCAGCTGTTCAGCATTTACCTTGTTCACTAACAGACAAAAATATGTGGGAGGGGAAGTTAAAAGAAACAGCAATTGTCTCACTCTCATTACAGCAAGGTCCCCTTGAGCAAGGTCCAATTTGCTGCAGATGTGCACCCAACCCTGCATGGCAGCTTCTGACAAAGGTGTGTGTGTGTGTGTGTGTGTGTGTGTATGTGTGTTACTGTGAGGCATCCTTTATATAAAGCACCTTGTGTGTGTGTGTGTGTGTGTGTGTGTGTGTGTGTGTGTGTGTGTGTGTGTGTGTGTGTATGTGTGTGTGTGTTACTGTGAGGCATCCTTTATGTAAAGCACCTTGTGTGTGTGTGTGTGTGTGTGTGTGTGTGTGTGTGTGTGTGTGTGTGTGTGTGTGTGTGTGTGTGTGTGTGTGTGTGTGTGTGTGTGTGTGTGTGTGTGTCCGTCCACAGGGTCAATCCAAATATGGGCAAAGAGGTAGAACATGGATGACGCCGTGCACAACTTGGGAAGGACAAATGATGCTCAGACACACCCTCATCTTAAAAATTACGGACAAGCTCAGCAAACAGGCGCATCTTGGGTCGGGTGTTTATTAAGTCATGTTGTTGGTGGTTAAGCACGATTTTGCTTTGTTGTGGGCATTAAAAATTATAACCTGCTTATTTCCTCCCATTGGATCTCAGAAGCTAAGCAGGGTGGGTCCTGGTTAGTACTTGGATGGGAGGTCTCTTGGGAAGCCCAGGGTCTGTCTGTTTCTCCAGGTAAAACTGGAGTTGTGTCAGGGAGGGCATCTGGCGTAAAACGTGCCAAATCAGGATGTTGATCTGTACTCGGTCTGCTGTGGTGACCCTGAAGGCACAGGGTAAACTGAAAGACACCAACAATAAGTGAGACTAAAACCTAATAAAACTAGAAGTACACAGATGATCTGTATGTCCTATCAATAAATAAGTTTTAAAACAGAGCAGCGTAATAAGAGAAGCAGCACAGCAGAGGAAAGAAAGGACATAAGTTCAGTCAGTGAAGTTAAGAGTTTATGAGTCACACAGCCTTCGGGAAGAAACTGGATTTAAGCCTTGATGTCCGGCCTTAAATGCTTCACAGCCTTCTGCCTGTGGAGGGGGGGAAGCAGTGGGTGGGGTCCTTCATAATGCAGGATGACCTGCTTCTGAACTTGTTCATGTCAATGTCCTCTATGGATAGAAGCCCACCCTGTGTGATCTTCTGGACAGTTTTAGACCAATCCGCACGGAGACAGGTTTAGGCGTATCTGGAAAAGTTTTGTATCGCATTGGCATTTCTTTCGCATGGAACCAGTATTTTTGGTCCCAAAAACTATACTTATTGAAAATGGGTTCCCAGAGCGGATAAATGCCTCTTTCACGTCTTGTGTGGACAAGCAATATGGACCTTTTCTGAAACAATGATGCCACAGCCACACCTCTCTAAACTTGTTAACAGTTGTTGTTGTTCTTGTTACCAGTGTAATTTAACATACTTTTTTTTGTCTTGGTGGATCATTACTGGGATTTATTTTTGTCGCGTGGAGAATGCTGAAGAGATGCAGATGGCTGTGGTGAACGCTGATTGTGAATAAATGGAACACTGTGATGCTAATAAAATTATTACAGAAAGGTTTTTCAGATTTTAAAATTAGTTTTTTTTCTTGCTGTGTTTACAGAACAGTTTTTGAAAAAAATCAAAGAAAAAGATTGAATTGGGAAAGTGCCATATCTGTGTGGACAAGGCCTTAACCACCCTTTGCAGTACCTTCCTGTCAGCAGCAAAGCAGTTCCCATATCATACTGTGATGCAGGAAGTGAGGGTGCTCGCCACCACACACCCATAGAAGGTTGTCAGGACCGGTATGCTGAGGTTAGGACACTTCAGCTTCCTGTGAAAATAAAGGCATTGCTAGACCTTTTTTATGATGTTGGCTGTGTTGCTGGCCCACGTAAGATAATTGAAAATGTGCATCTGTAAGTACTTAATACTGGGAGCCATTTCCACAGCTGGCCCTCTAATGGAGATTGGAGACTGATGCATTGATGCAGAGATTATTTGCTCTGCACCAGTCCATCAGATTTTCCACATCCTGTCTGTGTCTTCTGCTAATGTAACAATGCAATTGCTCGGGTATCAACAGTTGTATGTTAGTAGTGTGTATAGCAGAGGACTGAGGACACATCCCTGAGGGGTGCCAGTATTGAGGGTGATTGACAAGAATGAGACGCCATGGATCTTTACAGTCTCTGGTCTATTTGCCAAAAAGTCCAGGACTCAGTTACAAAATGATGGTTTTAGTCTGAGCAGCAGTAGTTTGAGTGAGTCTGTAGGATGACTGTGTTAAAGACAGAAGTTTTTTCCCGATATTTGCATTTTTACGATATTTGCAGATCAGGAATTACGTCCATAAATATGTGCCCAACTTTGAGTCTCTCCCGGAAGATAAAATGTTTTATAAGCTTTTGTTGGGTCTGCCTGAGTCTAAAAAATTGGTCTCCGGTTTTGTAAATATATTTTCTGAAGATGTGGTTTGTGCCACACATTTTTTGAGAAAAAATTGGGAAGAGGAGATGGGAAAGCAAATTGGGGATGATGTTTGGAGGGAGGGCCTTGGTAGGATTCGATCTTGTTCTATTAATGTTAGGCACCAGTTAATCCAGTTTATGGTGATGCATAGGTTCCATTATTCAAAAACCAAATTACATAGAATCTTTCCTACTATTTCTTCTTTATGTGACCGATGTAAATCAGCAGAGGGATCTCTGACCCATCTTTTTTGGACATATCCGAAATTGCATAACTTTTGGGGTGACATATTTAAGGTCTTTTCTGAAGTGTATGATTGCATGTTTGAACCTGTTCCGGAAGTTGCATTGTTTGGGACTTCTTCTTTGTTACTTGGACAGAATTTTTCAGTACAGAGCACAATTATGTACGGAATGGTAATTGCAAAGAAATTGATTTTAAGGCTCTGGAAGTCAGACATTGTACCTCAGCCATTTCTAGCTCATCTTTCTAATTATGACACTGACCCTGATCAGTAAGGAAGATTTGAGTCCCATCCACCTCTTATTGTTATGTATTTGTGTTAAGATGTTAGTGTTATTGATATAGCAGTGGACTTAGTTATGCTTCTTAAATATGCCCTGTCGGATTTTGTTATTTTGCTTGTTTGTTTATGTTTTTGTGTGTGTGTGTGTGTATTTTGTTATATATAAAAACTCAATAAACATATTATTAAAAAAACAAAGACAGAAGTGAAGTCCAGGAAGAGTAGTCTTACAAAGGAATCCCTAGTCTCCAAATGGGGAAGAGCCGAGTGTATTGCAAGTATGACACTGGCTTTGAACTTACATATATTTTGATCTAAGTAGTTTTTGTTTCCCCAATTTGCTTGAGCAGATCACAGTTACCATCATTGTTTTCCCACACACACACAAAAAAAAAAATTACACCACCCATGGTGTCCCTGGACAAGACACTTCATCTGCATTGTCTCAGTACATCCAGCTGCCAATAAGTGCTGACTGTGGCTGGGGAAGTAACCTGAGATGGACCGATGTCCCGCTCAGAAGGAATCTTAGACTCTCACCTGCTTCATACTGCTGTATCTGGTCATCCAGACATTGGCCCAAATGAGCCTGTGGACCTATAGAGCATCTTTCTTCCCTCATCTGTATGACATACACATACAGCAGGGGTGGCCAAGTTAGGTCCTCGACAACCACCTTCCTGACACAGTTGTCTCCCTGCTCCACACCTGAATCCAATGAAACACTCATTAGCAGACTTTTAATGAGCCTTTCATTGGATTCAGGTGTGTTGGAGCAGGGAGACAACTAAGAGTGTCAGGAAGGTGGCTCTCGAGGACCAAACTTGGCCACCCCTGACATAGAGTATTGTGCACTCTGTGGTTGTGCAACTTACAAATGAGAAGTCTGGAGCATTTTGGCACAGCATTTTGGGAAACACAGCCTGCCTCTGGACCCGCTCCTCATCCTCAAACACGTTGCCGTACATAAAGCCGTTCAGCATGGTAGAGTGTGCGTGAACATCAATGTAGAACTCCAAGCTGACCGTCTGATGGAGGTAATTGGGAGGGTGAAGTGAACAATTCCACATGGAAAAACAGGGAGAAAATGCAGCTGGTTAGTGACGAGAACAAGATATTATTCTGACATTGTAAATGCAGTCTTTCCTCTGGGATTAAAGGAAAGTCTGCATTTTAATCCAATTACATCTGCAAATCTGATTGGTTAATCATGTGAGATTTCTGACCATAAAATATAGCATTGACCGTGGCAAAATATTAGACCAAAACTCAATTTGCAACCATAAAATCCAGCATTAACATCCGCAAATCATCAGACACAATAGGGTTATTCCCTAAACAGCTGATGAGAAACTTTCACCACTGGGATCAAACTGCAAAGAATAATCTACTTGAAAATAACCACACAATATGAATCCTATCTCACTGCGCTGTGACAGTGTGCTAACGACAATTGTGAGGGAAATCAATTGATTTTGTGGGACATTCGGTGGGTGCCATTCTTCCCTGCTTCACCCACGGGGTGTTGCAAGGGTAGTGCCTAGCTTTTGAACCATTCAAAGTTGGCAAGGCTACAAGGTTCCTTCCAGTATGTTGCCAGAGCCATAACTGGTGTCATGTGACCCTCTGAATGCACCTACTTGGACTCCTAATGTGAGAGATTCATGAGAAAACTGTGGGAGGGCTGGGACACATACAAAAGCTGCAGGGGAGCACGCTAAATTAATGGAAATGATCGGAGAGGAAAAGTTGCTTTTGGAAGTGGCCAAGCTGCTGCCAGTTGCAGTGAACATAAGGATTCCTGTGTGAGCTTTGTGGATTTATGCATTTAATGTTTTTTTAATCATTTATTTTTTATTATTGAGGAGCACAAGTGTGCAGGAGCAGAGCACACAGCGCTGTGTCTTTTTAATCTTTTTTATCTAGAGTACTCTCTCTCGCTCTCTCCCTCACTCTCTCTTTCTATCTGTGTCTCTCCCTCTCCCTCTCTTTCTTTAAGAACGTACAGTGGGAGTTCTTTGATGTGCTCGTCGTGAGAACGACACATCAGTGAGGAAATATGACGACATACTTTTATTAAATGGCACACATTGCTCAAATCCAGCTCGCCCACAACACACACGTGCCTTTAAATCAGGAAAATCTTTCTGCTAAATGCGTGCTCATCTGTTCTCCTGTGTTTTGGCTCTGATGGACATATGACATCACATTTTCACAGCACAGCATTCAGCAGAAAGATTTTCCCAGTGTAAAGAGACATATGTGTGCTGTTGGAGCTGGATATGAGCAGTGTGCCATTTAATGAAAGCATGTTGTCACATTTCCTTATTGTGCATCCCTCACAACAAGCACATCAAAGAACTCCCACTGCATGTCTTCAGAGAGAGAGTGATAAAGAGAGGGTGGGAGAGGGAGAGAGCAGGGGAGAGACAGAGAGAGAGCAAGAGAGAGAGAAAGACAGACAGAGAGGGGGGACACAGACAGCGCTCAGAGAGAGAGTGAGTGAGTAGGACAGGGAGAGAGTGGGGTAAAGACAGAGAGAGAGAGAGAGAGAGAGAGACAGAGAGAGAGAGAGACAGAGACAGAGAGAGAGAGAGAGAGAGAGAGAGAGAGAGAGAGAGAGAGGGGGGGGGGCACATAGAGTCCTTCAGATAATAAAAGATTAAAAGATTACAGTACTCTGCTCCGCTCCTGCAGAATTGTGCGTCTCAATAAAAAACAAAACAAACAAACAAAAAGAACATTAAATGCACAACTCCAGAAGTCCTGATGTCTGCTGCAACTGTGGCCAGACTGGCAGCAGCTCGGCCACTTCCAGAAGAGGCTGTTCCACGCCAATCATCTCCATTATTGTGGCGTGCTCCCCAGCAGATTGTGTGTGTGTGGCCCACACTTTCCACAGTTCTTTCACAAATCTCTCATGTTAGGAGTCACAGCAAGTACAATCAGAGGTTCGCACGACACCAGTAACAGCTCTGGGAGAAAACTGGGAGGAGCCTTGCCGCATCGCCAACTTTGAAAAATTCAAAATCCAGACACAATGCTGGCGATGCCCTATCTGCGAAGAAAGGAAAGAGCGCCACCCAGCAAGCATCGCACGAAATTAAGCTATTTCCCTCACAACTGCTGTTTGGAGGCTGTTGCAGCCCATTAGCAGAGTGGGTTATCTGTGAAACAAAATGTGATGGGCTCAATCCCCAATTGCGCTTGAGTCTTTAGGTGTTATTGAACAAGAAACTCAAAAATAACTCAGCCTTGAAAGAAGAATAAATACAGTATATACATGGCTCCTGAGATATCACCTTCCTCTTATAAACATGAAAATCTCTCAAGCTGCATTCACATTTCAGGAGTGTGTGCAGACAGCAAAATGAATGTTTCATTGTTTTTAATAAGAGAATTACAGAAAACTATTGCTCTACTGCACAGCACAGATCATGATCTACATGCAGTCCAGCTGCAAATCTTTGCACTTTTACTGCAAGGACAAATTTGATATTAATTTATCTTCAGTAATGGACAAAGAGAAGAATAATAATTCACATTTTTTCCCAGACACCCACATTTATATTGGAAAAACACGAATAAAGCTAAGCTTTAACATGACTAAAAGTAGAATCTATAAACAACAATCAGAGCTAGAGCTATGTTTTATCCAACTTTGTGCAAAACGCTGAAACACTATTTTATCTTTGTCTCCGTAAATGAAAGCCTGTCTCATTACTGTTGCAAAGGTACCCCAACCTATTACCTGCTGCTGCAGTTTTTATGCTATAATGAGCAGGAGGGCTGTTTTTCAGCTGTCAGCATGTAAATGGCAGCATTATTAAGGTAATTTAAAAATCCTTAAATTTGTTGATTCTTATGAATAAATCAGTGGCTGGCTGGTTGGACACACAAACTGATGCAATGAAAATAATATAGTTGATGTTATCTTATGTCACACTGGTGGTATTTTCACTTTTATAGCTTGTGTCCAACAATCAAGTGACCAAACTATTTTTGCAACTAAAATGGGCATTATATTTTATACTGTTTTAATGGCTCTATTTGTGCTTATCACTGTTTCCTTTATCGATGACAGATATTCTGAAATGTTATAATATAATTAATTATTGATTTTACACTCAACAAAAATATAAACGCAACACTTTTGGTTTTGCTCCCATTTTGTATGAGATGAACTCAAAGATCTAAAACTTTTTCCACATACACAATATCACCATTTCCCTCAAATATTGTTCACAAACCAGTCTAAATCTGTGATAGTGAGCACTTCTCCTTTGCTGAGATAATCCATCCCACCTCACAGGTGTGCCATATCAAGATGCTGATTAGACACCATGATTAGTGCACAGGTGTGCCTTAGACTGCCCACAATAAAAGGCCACTCTGAAAGGTGCAGTTTTGTTTTATTGGGGGGGATACCAGTCAGTATCTGGTGTGACCACCATTTGCCTCATGCAGTGCAACACATCTCCTTCGCATAGAGTTGATCAGGTTGTCAATTGTGGCCTGTGGAATGTTGGTCCACTCCTCTTCAATGGCTGTGTGAAGTTGCTGGATATTGGCAGGAACTGGTACACGCTGTTGTATACGCCGGTCCAGAGCATCCCAAACATGCTCAATGGGTGACATGTCTGGTGAGTATGCCGGCCATGCAAGAACTGGGACATTTTCAGCTTCCAAGAATTGTGTACAGATCTTTGCAACATGGGGCCGTGCATTATCCTGCTGCAACATGAGGTGATGTTCTTGGATGTATGGCACAACAATGGGCCTCAGGATCTCGTCACGGTATCTCTGTGCATTCAAAATGCAATCAATAAAATGCACCTGTGTTCTTTGTCCATAACAGACGCCTGCCCATACCATAACCCCACCGCCACCATGGGCCACTCGATCCACAACACTGACATCAGAAAACCGCTCACCCACACGACGCCACACACAGTCTGCCATCTGCCCTGAACAGTGTGAACCGGGATTCATCCGTGAAGAGAACACCTCTCCAACGTGCCAAACGCCAACGAATGTGAGCATTTGCCCACTCAAGTCGGTTACGATGATGAACTGGAGTCAGGTCGAGACCCCGATGAGGACGACGAGCATGCAGATGAGCTTCCCTGAGACGGTTTCTGACAGTTTGTGCAGAAATTCTTTGATTATGCAAACCGATTGTTTCAGCAGCTGTCCGAGTGGCTGGTCTCAGACGATCTTGGAGGTGAACATGCTGGATGTGGAGGTCCTGGGCTGGTGTGGTTACACGTGGTCTGCGGTTGTGAGGCTGGTTGGATGTACTGCCAAATTCTCTGAAACGCCTTTGGAGACGGCTTATGGTAGAGAAATGAACATTCAATACACGAGCAACAGCTCTGGTTGACATTCCTGCTGTCAGCATGCCAATTGCACGTTCCCTCAAATCTTGCGACATCTGTGGCATTGTGCTATGTGATAAAACTGCACCTTTCAGAGTGGCCTTTTATTGTGGGCAGTCTAAGGCACACCTGTGCACTAATCAATCAACTCAATCAACTTTTTTCTTGTATAGCGCCAAATCACAACAAACAGTTGCCCCAAGGCGCTCCACATTGCAAGGCAAGGCCATACAATAATTATGAAACACAGTCTACGTCTAAAGCAACATAACCAAGGGATGGTCCAGGGTCACCCGATCCAGCCCTAACTATAAGCCTTAGCGAAAAGGAAAGTTTTAAGCCTAATCTTAAAAGTAGAGAGGGTATCTGTCTCCCTGATCTGAATTGGGAGCTGGTTCCACAGGAGAGGAGCCTGAAAGCTGAAGGCTCTGCCTCCCATTCTACTCTTACAAACCCTAGGAACTACAAGTAAGCCCGCAGTCTGAGAGCGAAGCGCTCTAATGGGGTAATATGGTACTATGAGGTCCCTAAGATAAGATGGGACCTGATTATTCAAAACCTTATAAGTAAGAAGAAGAATTTTAAATTCTATTCTAGCATTAACAGGAAGCCAATGAAGGGAGGCCAACACGGGTGAGATATGCTCTCTCCTGCTAGTCCCCGTCAGTACTCTAGCTGCAGCATTCTGAACCAACTGAAGGCTTTTTAGGGAACTTTTAGGACAACCTGATAATAATGAATTACAATAGTCCAGCCTAGAGGAAACAAATGCATGAATTAGTTTTTCAGCATCACTCTGAGACAAGACCTTTCTGATTTTAGAGATATTGCGTAAATGCAAAAAGGCAGTCCTACATATTTGTTTAATATGCGCTTTGAATGACATATCCTGATCAAAAATAACTCCAAGATTTCTCACAGTATTACTAGAGATCAGGGAAATGCCATCCAGAGTAACGATCTGGTTAGACACCATGCTTCTAAGATTTGTGGGGCCAAGTACAATAACTTCAGTTTTATCTGAGTTTAAAAGCAGGAAATTAGAGGTCATCCATGTCTTTATGTCTGTAAGACAATCCTGCAGTTTAGCTAATTGGTGCGTATCCTCTGGCTTCATGGATAGATAAAGCTGGGTATCATCTGCGTAACAATGAAAATTTAAGCAATACCGTCTAATAATACTGCCCAAGGGAAGCATGTATAAAGTGAATAAAATTGGTCCTAGCACAGAACCTTGTGGAACTCCATAATTAACTTTAGTCTGTGAAGAAGATTCCCCATTTACATGAACAAACTGTAATCTATTAGACAAATATGATTCAAACCACCGCAGTGCAATGCCTTTAATACCTATGACATGCTCTAATCTCTGTAATAAAATTTTATGATCAACAGTATCAAAAGCAGCACTGAGGTCCAACAGAACAAGCACAGAGATAAGTCCACTGTCCGAAGCCATAAGAAGATCATTTGTAACCTTCACTAATGCTGTTTCTGTACTATGATGAATTCTAAAACCTGACTGAAACTCTTCAAATAGACCTGATGGTGCTGATAGACCAAATAGATGCTGATGGTGTCTAATCAGCATCTTGATATGGCACACCTGTGAGGTGGGATGGATTATCTCAGCAAAGGAGAAGTGCTCACTATCACAGATTTAGACTGGTTTGTGAACAATATTTGAGGGAAATGGTGATATTGTGTATGTGGAAAAATGGGAGCAAAACCAAAAGTGTTGCGTTTATATTTTTGCTGAGTGTATGTAATAAAATTAAAGCCGGTAATGTTAAAAAAATACATATCTTTCCAGGGTTATAAATGACCGCACACAAATTTCTGTTAACCTTGCTGCACCAATGAGACAATTTCTGTAAAAAAAATAAAAAAAATAAATAAACAATGAATCATAATGAATAATGAATAAATGAATAAATAGTTAAAGTAGTTAATAAAAGTTCTTACTGCTATTGTTTCTGTATGACAATGTTGCTTTTCGTCCCACACATGGACGAGTCATCTGCAATACAAGAATGTTACATGCAACTCGTCTGAGCTTTAGTTATTGATTCGTTCAGATATCGTCAATGTTCGTGCAAGATGTCGAACTTGGGAGGTTGGACGAACAGTGAGACAGAACGCTGATGTTATGGAAACTACGTAAACGATAAGGAACTGAGCACAGACAGCAAAACAAAATACAGACAAATTGTGGTTGTTGACGGGATTCATTCACATTTTTCAACAGTTTGAAAGTTTTGACAAAGCACCAGCTGCAGGAACGAAGCTGGACAACAGTTAAACACTGCCTCCGAAAGTCATCGTAAGTCCAGATTTCTTGTTTCATTTTGGGTTCGGAGTCCATTAGTGCCGTGTGACCCGGGCTTAAAGTAGGGGAAGGTGAAGTAGATTGAAAAATTCATGGTAGGACACATTTTCCTGATTAAAACTATAATGGCACATGTAAACTTGGACGCTAACTAGTGACAAGATGACTTTAGTACTAACTCGCTTCACAGAATCCTTGGATACTGCTAGAAGGACTTTGTGTCAAATGAACAGTTACTTAGGGAGACTCATATCAGGAATGTCACCTACCTGAAGTAATATCATCTACGACATTTTGTATATGTGGTGTCCATAGTAGAGAAGCTTGAATCTTCAACTGGACTGGGTTGCTTGACGCGAGGACGTCCTTGTGTCAAGCAACCCAGTCCAGTTGAAGATTCAAGCTTCTCTACTATGGAAACCACCTGTACAACTGAGAGCCTTCACAGAAATATATATATGTGGTGTGTTTCTCTGGGTATTATCAAGCAGGCCGGTGCGTCATTGTTGATGACTCCAGCAGCTGGCTGCAGCAGTGGACAGCTACATTTGAGAGGTGGTAATGGATCGATTGTCTGCCTGGGTAGTTGCAATCCAGGACCCGGAGCAGTTCTGCGGTTTGGTTTATGCTGTAATGGGTGGAATCGGCACATATCTGGGGTCTGGCTATATCGGGAAGACGTGTAGATAACTAAGCAATCATTGCAATTCCATTCCAGTTTTAGTGCTTTCCACCTTTCCAATCTCCGACTCATAAATTGGGAAGAATATTTACTTTGTAAATCCGCAGCTCTTCCCAGATGATGTAAAGACGAGCAAAATGACTTTACTTGACAAACACATCCTTCAGCAGCCTTAAAGTGCTTCTGACAAGGTCGGGCACACAGGCCGCCGCCCATACGCACAAAGGCTTATTGTGACCCTTAACTCTGCCTCAGCACCAACCAGCCACCCTCCTTTCCGCCTCCTCTCTTAATCTTATCACTCCATTCTCCTTCTTCTGGATTTATCCATCCCCTCTTCTCCAGCTTTATCTCCTCTCTCTTTTGTTACCCATTCAACACCACAAGTTGCTCTCTGCGGGTCATGAAGCGGAGGAGAACAAGGGGAGTGGGAAAGAATAAGAGGATAGAAAAGGATAGCAACACATAGCAAGAGGATAAGGAGAGAGTGAGTGGGAGCAAAAAGGATAGAGAAGAGACAAAGAGAGAAATCCAGACATATGGCTGTAGGTGAGACCATAGAAAGGAAGAGGGTGAGGGTAGAAAGGAGACAAGGATACAAACAGCAAGAGGGGAAAAAAAGAACACAAACACACTATAAAATAAAAAGAGAGAAGGCAGAGATGGAAATTTGGTATGAAAGAGACAACAAGATACAGAAGCAAAGTGAAAGAGGGCGAGAGAGGCGGGGGTGAGATTGACAGAATGAGAGAGAGAAGGTAAGACTCCCACCCAACACCCAACAGAGAGAGAGAGAGAGAGAGAGAGAGAGAGAGGGAGGGAATGGAAAGTGGTGCTTGGACGGCCCAGGCGACGCAGTGTGCCTGTGTTTGAAATTCTGCTCACAGCCAAAGCAATTTCCTGACGGTGGCTGTGCTGTCAGCTGCTTGGCTGGCTGGCGGTGAAATATGGTGGCTGGGAGTTGGCCGCTAGCAGCCCCCGACAACCTGATGGATGGAGCCCCAGAGGAGAGGAACAGCAGCAGGAGAATGTGGAAGAAGAGGGAAAAGGACAGTGGAAGGGAGGAGAGAGGGGGAGCAACGGAAAAACAAAAACTAGCAGAAAAAACCCCCCAAAAAAACAACACTAAACGCAGTCAGCAGAGCGGTGGCAGCGATGGGAGGTAGCCAGCGAAATATAGAGACAAATGGAAGGAGATCTGCTTGGAAGATAAAGAGAGAGTGAGAGAGACAGGAGAAATGGAGGGAGAAGGAAGAGAGAGAAGTGGGGAGGGAAGGGCAAAGCCAGCTCCATTAGGCAGTGGAAGAAGGGTGGAAGGAGTTCCAGTCAGCCAGCCAGCCAGGGTTTGACAAGAGAAACCAGCCTAATAATCATCTGGGTCTCTACCCTCTGGAGGAGCTTGGGGACTGAGGAGGGAAGAGAGCAACAGGAGGTGCAGATAGAATAGGTAGGATTGGAGGAAGGCAGACAAGCAGGTGAAAGAAAGTCAGGTTGGTGGCTGAAATAGTATCAAACTGCAACTGGCGTCCAATAGTGTTAAACAGTTCAAATGGGAATTTACTATGAAGACATTTACTGTTTATTTTGTATGTTTTATCATATTTGTATTTCTCTGAAACTGTTTATATTATATATTATTGACACTATTATTTGAATTACAATAGGTATTGGGAGGGGTGTCTGAGCCCCTTAACTAAGACTTGGACCCACACAAAAGAGGTGAAAAAACAAGAGTTTGAGGTGGGCTTGGGGGTATAACATTGATATATCCTTTTTTGTTTGTTTTTTTAGCTGCAACTGTAAATATTACAATATATTTTCCATATCTATGCCTACAAGAATCTTGGAATACAATTTCGGACACTTCTAAAGTGGACCATACCATTTCTTAACATTAGCTGAACTTCTCCTTTGCCTGTCTCGCTCCAGTCATTGCAATGACTCAACAAGTCTATGGTCGAGTGCAGGGATGGGCAACGAGGGCCAAGACAGTGCAGGCTTTCCTTGCAACCAATTCCCCTCAGCAGGTGGGTTTGCTGATGAGATTCTCCGCTGAAAATAAACACCCCATCATCAATGAAATCACCTGCTGAGGTGAATGTTAGAAAGGGAAACCTGCAGTGTCTCTGCCCTTCATGGCACATGCTTGTCCACCCCTAGTGGGTGATGCAAACCAAAGGAAATGTAAATAGCAAGCTGGCTTGTCAGTCCACCTATGTCCAGTTTCAGTCCACTTCATGACTTACAGTGCACTGACATGAGCATGCCTAAGACTCACGCGATAGCATGAACGTAGTCATGACAATCCCACCTGCTGTGTTCACAGCTGGACGCCGTTCTTTGTTCTACCGGCTGCCATGTGCTTTGCGCTGGACGCTGCATATATAAAATAATTATTTCGTGGCAGATTAATCATTTTTTTTCTGCAAATTGGCCATTGAAAACGGCTCTAATTATTTCCTGAATCACAGAGGAGGCTGCAGCCGGAGCTGGTTGTACCTGCGTGCACCTAACAACCTGCAGAAAGCATTTTCAGCCATCTAAAAAGGTAATTATTTGTCTTGTTTACATTGTCATGACTTGATAAAACAGTTGCGTGTTCTTTTCTTCTTGTCAGAAAACCCCAAGCAGGAAAAACCCAGCAAGAGAACTAACACCAGAAGAAAACAATGAAGCAAGACAACTAAGAAAGAGATTACAAAATTCAGACAAAAATCCACATCCTGAAACTATTGTTCTCTATTTTTAATATAGTATTCCTGGGGTATATCAGAGGAGAATCCCACATAAAACATTTTTTTTACAATTACTGTTCGCTGAGGTCTCAATATGACTAGACTAATTGTTCATGTCACGGCTGTCATGTTAACAGCGATCACTGTTATCACTCCCCATCGTGTTGTTTCCGACTCTCCGTGATCACAGACACAGTTTCCTCAGCGAGACTTGCCAGTCTCCTGCTCTTAGTAGCTTAGCTTAGCATGACATGACATGGTGGCACAAACCACAAACACAGCCGAAGAGGCAACAGGCTTTGTCAGAGTTCTCCTGGGCACATGAACGGAAAGGATAGATCTGTGGTCAGATCTGTTTTTTGAAGTCCATTCTCACTCTGTGCTTGGCTACATTTCTGGAGTCTGTCCGAGAGGCACGGTTAAAAACAAACAAACAAAAAGCTCCCACTATCCTCCTCAAAATCTTATCTTTGGGAAAACTGTCACGAATCATCACAAATGCTGTTGCTACATCCTCCCTAAACATACCTGTTGATGCCTGAACCACCTCTGGTTCAGGCATCTCGATGTGAAGAAGCAGCTTCTTTAGTCCGAGTCCCTCCCAGATAGCTGAGCTTCTTCTCACCCTGTCCAAGAGTGAAAGCCCAGATACCCAATGGAGGAATCTCATTTCTGCTGCTTATATCCACGACTTTCGGTCATTACCCAAAGTTCATGACTGGCTAGTTGCTGCTTATTATTACGTCCACCAAGGACATAATAAAATCATTGGTGTTATTTATTTGTCTGTTAGCAGGATTACGTCAAAACTACTGCATGGATTTTGACAAAATTTTCACCACAGATCGATATAAGGCCATGGGAGAACCCATTAAATTTTGGAGGTGATCTGGATATCAGGATCCAGATTCTGGATCAAGTTTCACTTTATATATGCTTTGAAGGATTAGGTCAAACCTACTTCACAGATTCTCACCAAATTTGCACCACAGATAGATATTAGGGCATGGAAGACTCCACGGAATTTTGGAGGTGATCCAGAGCCGGATTAACAGATGTCAGAAATCTCTGATTGCTCTTGTTATTATGATTGTTAAAGCAGAAAAAAGACCTGACCTAGAAGATGCCAGGAGATAACTGGACGTGAACCTAAATATGACTAACCTAAAGAAAGACACTAATACAGTGTTTGCAAAAACAGAGAAAAATAAAAGTAAAAAAAATTGTAGCAGGAGACTAAGTGCTCATTTTTTAAATACATTTCCTCTGCAGTTTACAAATACAAGTGCATTGTTTTCTTTTGATTTGATAAGTATGCATCACACACTGTAGTTACAGATATCAGCAAGGTACAGTATGTGGAGATACTGTCCACAGTGATCCACACATTCAGACAGAATGACGTTCAAACAACAAACCAAGTGAAAGCTCAACCTATGAAAATCTCTCTCAGGATGACTCAAACTTTCACTAGTGAAAGGGTCACCAAACACATCTTATGGATGAGACCAACACAAACTGCTATACCACTGCAGCATCTAAATTCATTTCAGTTATGCTCCTTTTGTTTCTGTCCTTATTCAAACCCTTGATGGGATCATGTGAAGGACAGCAGAGCACCAACTGTAAAAGCCATGCAGCCACACAATGTCATGTCCAGGCCTGCTACCACACTCGCCTAATGCCCTGTCAATCAAAGCGAGATGGTTCTGAAGGCCTCACCACTGTGATTGATGCTTTAATTAACAACCCTCTCTGACCTCCAGAATTGTTCATTTGAAATTGTAATTAAGCAATTAGGGGCAATTAAGAAACAGAGATGGCAGAATGAAAGTCAGAAGACAATTTGAGAGAGTGAGGGAGGAAAAACAAAGAGAGAGAGAGAGAGAGCTGTCCAAATTAAACCTCTCAGAGAAAAATAAAGGTAACATCTCATTGATGAAACTCCAGGGAACTCTCAACTTGTGGTGAACTTGCAGCAGCCGCAAACAATTTGGTGTAAAATGCAGAAGGTCAAACGAATGAATTTTGTCAGACAAGTACTTATCTGTTGCATATTAATTAGAACAGGCTACGCGGGTGCAGTGAGGGCTGTAAATGCCGGGCTTATCTTTACAGGGAGAGGAAAAGCGCTGATTGAAGCAGGATTACCAGCTTCAGAATATAAAGCTCTTGGCATCAGCAGCACACCTTTTGAGAAGAGAATAAAAAGTGCTGTTTGTTCAGGAGAAAAAAAGTGAACTTTGTAAACATATAGCATGTTATAACAATATCTGAGTATTACATGCTTCAACACCCACAATGGTTGTGGTCAACAACCCCACATGAAAGAGGAGCAGAGGAGCCAAATAAGCCAATCAAAGTGCATTCTGTCCTGCAACAGCAGTGTGGACATTGAATCTGTGGTATTGTTATTTAGATATCAGAGTCAGTAGGTGACACAAGTGAGATGTTTTCTGGTGAGGAAAAAGATCTACATGCAAAGCATGCAGCATATCATTTATGGGAGCAGCATCCACCACAGCTCCCTGAGGTGAAGCAGTTGAACACCTTGTTACTGCAACATCTTCTCCTGCATGCCCCACCAGGGACAGAAAGACCCCCCACAAAAAGAATTGAAGCTCATTCATCTCTGAACAGATCCAGATCTGTCTTTCATGGGTTTAGGAGGTGCCTGCATTCGCTTTTTCATTTGGGGCAGTGTTACCGTACTGAACACCTTCGACTCTGAATGAGTTTTATGTCAGAGAAGAAGGCAGCACGATGAATGGCCAAACTCTTCTTCTGCTTCCCAGCAGGTTATTAATTCTCACTGGCATATAGACTTGCATGCAGCACAACTGATAAATAATGTAATTGAGCATTTGTTGCGTACTTTTAAAGTGAAAAATTGCATCAGTGTACTTTGATGACAAAATGTGTGCCTGGTATGAATAATGCATACAGATTGGCAGATCTGGAACTGTGAGTGCTGCTTTGCACTGGGTGTAAAATAGGACTCTCCCGTTCTCATGGAGTGTGTAAGTGTGTCACACACAATGCAGGGTGACCCAGTGGGTGTAGCTCACATACAGTGAGGAAAATAATTATTTGAACACCCTGTGGTTTTGCAAGTTCTCCCACTTAGAAATCATGGAGGGGTCTCTAAAAAAAAAAATCCGTAAATGACATTGTATGATTTTTTTAATAATTTCTTTGTATGTTACCGCTGCAAATAAGTATTTGAACACCTACCAACCAAGAATTCTGGCTCTCACAGACCTGTTAATTTTTCTTTAAGAAGCCCTCTTATTCTGCACTCTTTACCTGTATTAATTGCACCTGTTTGAACTTGTTACCTATATAAAAGACACCTGTTCACACACTCAATCAATCACACTCCAACCTGTCCACCATAGCCAAGACCAAAGAGCTGTCTAAGGACACCAGGGACAAAACTGTAGACCTGCACAAGGCTGGGATGGACTACAGGACAACAGGCAAGCAGCTTGGTAGAAGACAACAATTGTTAGGATTATTTATTAGAAAGTGGAAGAAACACAAGATGACTGTCAGTCTCCCTCGGTCTGGGATTCCATGCAAGATCTCACTTTGTGGGGTAAGGATAATTCTGAGAAAGCTCAGAACTACACAGGAGGACCTGGTCAATGACCTGAAGAGAGCTGGGACCATAGTCACAAAGATTACATTAGTAACACATGATGCTGTCATGGTTTAAAATCCTGCAGGGCAGCAAGGTCCCCCTGCTCAAGCCAGCATATGTCCAGGCCCGTTTGAAGTTCACAGTGACCATCTGGATGATCCAGAGGAGGCATGGGAGAAGGTCATGTGGTCAGATGAGACCAAAATAGAGCTTTTTGGAATCATCTTCACTTACCATGTTTAGAGGATGAGAAAACCCCAAGAAAACCATCCCAACCATGAAGCAATGGGGTGGAAACATCATACTCTGGGGCTGCTCTTCAACAAAGGGGACAGGATGACTGCCCCGTATTGAAGGGAGGATGGATGGGGTCATGTATTGTGAGATTTTGGCAAACAACCTCCTTCCCTCAGTAAGAGCATTGAGGATGGGTCATGGCTGGGTCTTTCAGCATGACAATGACCCCAAACACACAGGCAGGGCAACTAAGGAGGGGCTCCATAAGAAGCATTTCAAGGTCCTGGAGTGGCCTGGCCAGTCTCCAGACCTGAACTCAATCGAAAATCTTTGGAGGGAGCTGAAACTCCAAACCTGGAAGATCTAGAGAAGATCTGTATGGAGGAGTGGACCAAAATCCCTGCTGCATGTGTGAAAACTTGGTCAAGAACTACAGGAAATGTTTGACCTCTGTAATTTCGAACAAAGGCTACTGTACCAAATATTAACATTGATTTTCACAGGTGTTCAAATACTTATTTGCAGCAGTAACATACAAATAAATTATTAAAAGAATCATACATTGTGATTTCCGGAAATTTTTTTTTTTTTAGATTATGTCTCTCACAGTGGGCATGAACCTAAGACGAAAATTTCAGACCCCTCCATGATTTCTAAGTGGGAGAACTTGCAAAATCGCATGGTGTTCAAACACTTATTTTCTTCACTGTAAGTAAGGAAGGCAGGCAGGTCTAAAATGAGATATTTCACTTCTAAACTCTAAATATTCATTTATAGATTCATATATTATGAAAATATTTAATAATAATGACAACAATTTATTATTATTATTATTATTAATAATAATAATAATAATAATAATAATAATTATTATTATTGCTAGTATTACTTTCACATCTATCAGAGAACAGTTTCTTGTGAACATTTAAGTGCTGTCATATTGTGCTTTCAAATTTACACAAATTTACAGCCTTATCAGTGTTCTGTACCATATTAAAATGATGCCACACCTCTTATGCTGTGGTTAAATATCCTATAGACATTCCAAGTAAAATAAAAGACGCGATTGGCTTCTACTTCGTACACACTAGCACCGAGTGAGTTGTGATTGTGGGTATTTGTGAAGCTCAAGGATGTACACACGGCTTCAGTGATTTACTCATGGATGACATGTAGCTAATAGAAAGAACGTGATCACACTTTTATGCATGAACTGCTCAGTAACAAGACTGGCAAAGACCAGATCCATGTGATAAAGACGTGCGATCAATTTTCTATTGTTAAAAGTATGAAAACAAACTGCTCAGTAAAAACCCATATGCACATACGTAATATTCTTGTGCTCAAGGTGTGGATACTGCATTGCTTAATAAAAACTCGTTAATGAGCAACTCATATTTTTATTGAAAGGCCCTTGCACATAGACAGTGCTGCAATTAAACTTAATACTCTGCCTCATAATTATAAAGCTGTGGATATTTAATTTTGTTATTATTATGCTTGGGTTTATTACATCAAAGAATAGCTGTGCTTAAAATATAATTGAAATTACTTCATTTTACAAGTATGGGGACATGTGTACTTAAATACCAAGTGCAGTACATGGCCACAACTTCTATACCGAGAAGATTCCACAACAAAACGCTTCACATAATCAACAAAACAAAATACTTAACACAGGTGTTTAAAACTTCAAAACTTACCAGCAACAACAGAATTTATATACATTAATAAAATAGAAGTAATGAAATAGAATTATACACATCAATACATTTAAAATGAAGCAATGTCGGGAATACAGAATTTTAATGATAAAAGTAATAAAACAGAGTCACAGAATTAAGAAATGAGATAGATAGATAGATAGATAGATAGATAGATAGATAGATAGATAGATAGATAGATAGATAGATAGATAGATAGATAGATAGATAGATAGATAGATAGATAGATAGATAGATAGATAGATAGATAGATAGATAGATAGATAGATAGATAGATAGATAGATAGACAGACAGACTTTACTGATCGCTTGGTTAAGGTCCCTCAGGGAAATTAATGTTCCATTTGCAGCACAGCACCAATAACAACAATAAATAAAAGCTAAAACAATACAAACTAAATCCACAAAAACATTGCACTTTTTTCATACTGCACTGCACTGACAGAGCATTACACAGCATGATCTATCCCACCCTCTCTCCTCCTGCTACTTCTTCCCCCTCTCCCCGAGTTCAGAGTTATACAGCTTGATGGCTCGGGGACAAAGGAGTTCTTGGCTCTGCTGGACCTACTTCTGGGGAGGAGCAGCCTATCACTGAACAGGCTTCTCTGTGCACTAGTGACAGTATGCAGAGGGTGACTGGCATCATCCATGATGGTCGGTAGTTTTTTCAGTAATCTCTTCTCTGCAACTGTCACCAGAGAGTCCAGCTTCATGCCGATCACGGAGCTGGCACGCCTGCTCAGTTTGTGCAGCCTGGAGGAGTCCTTTTTGGATGTGCTGCCACCTCAGCACACCACAGCAAAAAAGAGGATGCTGGCATCCACAGACTGGTAGAACATCATCAGGCGTTTCCTGCAGATTTTAAAATAGTGCAGCCTCTTTCAGGAAGAACAGCCTGCCCTGGCTCCTCTTGTACAGGCAGTCTGTGTTGCAGGTCCAGTCCAACTTGTTGTCCAGCCACAGCCCGAGATACTTGCAGTTGTCGACCACCTCTATCTCAACACGTCCAACCAGAACTGGTTGTGGACATGTCTTGACTTCCCAAAATCCACAACCAGCTCATTACACTTTGAGGTGTTGATTTGCTGTTGGTTTCTGTGGCACCAGACAAGAAAGTCCTCCACTCGACTCCTGTATGCATCCTCTCGTCCGTCCCTAATACACCCCATGATGGCTGTGTCATCCAAAAACGTTTGTATGTGGCAGAGCTCAGAGTTGTAGCAGACGTCTGAAGGGTACAGGGTGTAAAGGAGAGGGGACAGCACAGTCCCCTGTGGTGCTCCTGTGCAACTGACCACAATGTCTGATGTGATGTCCTTCAGTCTGACATACTTAGGTCTGTCGGCGATGTAGTTGAAGATTCAGGAGATCAAACAATTTCAATTTCAATTTATTTTCTTTTACACTGAGGAAAATAAGTATTTGAACACCCTGAGATTTTGCAAGTTCTCCCACTTAGAAATCATGGAGGGGTCTCAAATTTTCATCTTAGGTGCATGTCCACTGTGAGAGACATAATCTAAAAAAAAAAAAAATCCGGAAATCACAATGTATGATTTTTTTAAATAATTTATTTGTATGTTACTGTTGCAAATAAGTATTTGAAAACCTGTGAAAATCAATGTTAATATTTGGTACAGTAGCCTTTGTTTGCAAGTACAGAAGTCAAACGTTTCCTGTAGTTTTTCACCAGGTTTGCACACACTGCAGCAGGGATTTTGGTCCACTCCTCCATACAGATCTTCTCTAGATCATTCAGGTTTGGAGTTTCAGCTCCCTCCAAAGATTTTCTATTGAGTTCAGGTCTGGCTATGGTGGACAGGTTGGTGTGTGATTGATTGAGTGTGTGAACAGGTGTCTTTTATACAGGTAACAAGTTCAAACAGGTGCAATTAATACAGGTAAAGAGTGCAGAATAAGAAGGCTTCTTAAAGAAAAATTAACAGGTCTGTGTGAGCCAGAACTCTTGCTGGTTGGTAGGTGATCAAATACTTATTTGCAGCAGTAACATACAAATAAATTATTTAAAAAATCATACATTGTGATTTTTTTTTTTTTTTAGATTATGTCTCTCACAGTGGACATGCACCTAAGATGAAAATTTCAGACCCCTCCATGATTGCTAAGTGGGAGAACTTGCAAAACCACAGGGTGTTCAAATACTTATTTTCCTCACTGTATATAGTGCCGAATCACAACAAGGTTGCCTCAAGGCGCTTCACACAAGTAAGGTCTAACCTTACCAACCCCCAGAGCAACAGTGGTAAGGAAAAACTCCCTCTGAGGAACAAACCTCAAGCAGACCAGACTCAAATTACAAAACAATTCACAAAATGAACATACAGGAAATATTGCCGGTGCACAGGACGGTTTCTGGAACACATACCACACCCATCTCTGGATGCAGTCACACCTCAGAGAGAAAAGAAAAAAGCAGAATCAAGCATCAGAAAGACAACAAATGCAGTGTAATTTGTCAGCATTAAGCAACAAGAAAAACAAAAGAGATACGAGGTCTGTCCAAAAAGTAACAGACCTTTTTATTTTTTTCAAAAACTATATGGATTTGAATCATGTGCGCTTACATCAGCCAAGCTTGAACCTTCGTGCGCATGCGTGAGTTTTTTCACGCCTGTCGGTTGCGCCTTTTGCCTGTGGGTATGCTTTGAGTGAGCACTGGTCCAGCCCCCTCGTCGGATTTTCATTGTCAGGGAAATGGCTGAGCGACTACCGCTTTGCTCCATGAAAATGGAGCAAAACCATTTGGAAGATTCAGACGGCATTCGGTGGCTTTTCAGTCGAGTGAGTATCCGAGAAATTGTGTAACAGCTGGGCATGCCACAACATGTCCTGTGAGACTTCCAACACAGAGGTGTTTGTTGTGCGCCATGAGCGGCTCCGTCCTGACGCGCGAATTCCTCCGCACGTCTTTCATTACAAAATCTCCTGTAACAGTGGAATGTGCCGCAAAAGTGCTGATGTCCACATTTTCTGCAATTTCTCTGATCGTCACACGACGTGCCGGATCAACACAGCCTTCACTTTGGAAATGATCTGGTCATTTCAGCCTTACGATGGCCGCTCGGAGCACGGCGCGCCGTGCCCCAGTGTAGGCCATCTTTAATCCGGTTGTAATGGTCCTTAATCTGTGTGACGCTGATAGAATTTTCACCGAAAGCCATCTGAATTTTGCGAATGGTTTCCACCTGGCTGTCACACAGTTTCTGAAAAAATTTTCATGGAGCAAAGCGACAGTCGCTCAGCCATTTCCCTGACAATGAAAATCCGACGAGGGGGCTGGACCAGTGCTCACTCAAAGTGTGCCCACAGGTGAATGACGCAACCGACAGGCGTGAAAAAACTCACGCATGAGCACGAAGGTTCAAGCTTGGCTGATGCAAGCGCACATGATTCAAATCCATATATTTTTTTTAAAAAGTAAAAAGGTCCGTTACTTTTTGGACAGACCTCGTACTAAGGTGATTGCCGGCCACGCCATAGACTTCACTAAAAGACCCAGAATTTAGATAAAGTTGAGGCCACAGCCTGCTCCGTTTCCTAATAAAATTAATTAAAAGAGTAAAAAGCATAGAAACATACTATGCCAGTATGCTAGCCATACGAAAGGGAAAATAAGTGCATCTTAAGTCTGGACTTGAACGTCTCTACAGACTCTACAGACATTTTACTGATGCAGGGAGATCATTCCACAGAACAGGGGCATGATAAGAGAAAGCTCTGTGACCCACAGACTTTTTATTCACCCTAGGGACACTAAGTAGTCCTGCACCTTGTGTACGCAAAGCCCAGGCTGGAATGTAGGGTTTAATTAGGTCAGCTAGGTAGAGAGGTGCCAGTCCGTGAACAATTTTATAGGCTAGTAGAAGAACCTTAAAATCTGATCTCACTGGGACACGAAGACAGTGGAGAGATGCCAAAATGGGTGTAATGTGGTCAAACTTTCTGCTTTGTGTCAAACTCTGGCAGCAACATTTTGAACCAATTGGAGACCCCTAATGCTAGACTGCAGTAAACCAGAAAATAGGATATGGCAGTCCAATGGGTAGTCCAATCTAGAAGAGACAAACGCATGAATCAGGGGTCCACTCGCATCCTCGTCAGTTTGTCCTGAAGCCTAAGGGGCTGGATGGTATTAAAGCCACTACAAAAGTCTAAAAAAGGATCCTAAATGTGCCACGTCCTTTATCCAGGTATGAGTGGGCTCGATGCATGAGATACAAGATAGCATCCTCTACACTAACATCCGGACGACAGGCAAATTATAGAGGGTCCTGAGCATGTTGTACCTGGGGCCTGAGAATGTTGAGGAAGAGCTGCCCCAGTGTCTTTATAATAAGGTATGATGTGAGTGCCACTGGTCGGTAGTCATTCAGCTCTCTGGGCCTGATCTTTTCCGGAACTGGAATGATGCAGGATGTCTTTCATAAAGTGGACACTCTCCCTAGCTGTAGGCTAAGGTTAAAGATATGTTGTAGTGGCTCGCCCAGTTCAAAAGTGCAGGTCTTTAACATTTGTGTGTGCTGGAGCTTCCTCAGTTCCTTCCTGACCTGGTCCACAACTATGCAGGGAGGAGGTTGTGAGGAGGGGAGGCTCATTGAGGGAAGAGAGAGAGGGAGAGGGGGCTGTGGTATGGGTGGGGGGATCATAGGCTGGTTAAACTGATTGAAGAAGGCATTACATTTGTTTGCCTCCTCCACGGTCCACAGTCCCCCCTGCTGTTCCACCTGCTGTTCAAACGAAGAGTGTAATAATAATAATAATAATAAAACAAAGTCAAAACCACACAGGCTATTTCTGATTATTCAGATTTTAAGGTTCTCTTACTGGCCTATAAAATTGTTCACGGACTGGCACCTCCCTACCTGGATGACCTGGTTGAGCCCTACGTACCAGCTCGGGCCTTGTGTTCGCAGGGTGCCAGACTTCTTTGTGTTCCTGGGGTGAATAAAAAGTTTGTGACAGTGTGTGACAGAGTTGGCCAGGTTGTTTATTTACTAATAAAGCCAGGGAATTACAATTCAGGATTATTTATCAGCTTTAAATTATCCCAGTGTTACGTAACAAGTGCAATCCTCTATTTTCAGAATACTGTAACGTGCAAAATTGGTAAAGGTCCACATTTTCACTGTTTTTGAATGCCCTCTTTTCGTAGGGAAATTGATGGTATTTTTATGAAGAAACTATTTTCTATGTAGGATGGGGAGGTGATGGTCTAGTTGTTAAGCAGTGGTCTTGAGATCAGAGAATCCTTGGTTCAAACTCCCGTCTAGACAGAAAATCACTAATGGCCTTTGGTCTAATGGTCTTAATCCCTAAGTTGCTCCTGGTGTGTAGTGAGCATCTTGCATAGCAGCACCCTGACATCGTTGTGTGGGGGTGAATGTGAGACATTACTGTACAGTGCTTTGAGCTTCTGATATAGATGGAAAAGTGCTAATCCAGTCCATTTTATTAGGGGTTCAGTCTACTGCATTGAATCTTGCTCTCTTCTCACTGACGTTGCTTCAGGGGCTACTGTTTGGTGCTAGGAGATGTATTTTCCTCCACTGGATTTCAGATTCTGTTCCTACAATTTCATTTTGGATCAGAAGCATCTTGTATTTTATCCCTTTTGGCTGAAGGACAAGCCCCTCAGATTTTTCAACATTTGGAACCCCTTTTTGGACAACATTGGGAATAAAAGGGCTTGGGCTCTTCGGAGGGGCTTATATGGACTGGCGTGGGCTGAATTGTATGTATGCACTCTCGGCTAATCAGCCCAAATTTTGGCACCCATACTGGTGACCTCTGACTCCACATTTTGTATTCACCTTCTTTGATGTTAATTACTTATTATTTTTCTTTTTTGTTTATTATTTTTATTGACCCTGTTGTTTGTGGAGGAATATTTTTGTTCTTGTAATAAGTAAAAAATAATTTAAAACACATGCACAGGCAGTGCTCTTGCCTCCTGAGACAAAGGTCCCCAATGTATGTACATGTGAAGTTGTTCACTCAGGAAAATCAGCATAAAGTTTGTGCCAATTCAACATGCAGATCCATACACAATCTGTTGTGACAACCCCGAGCAAAAATGGTAAGATATAATGTTACACTGCTCTAAATGCTTGCAAAATAAATATAGTCCAGTTTTACTCATTTCGGGCCTGCTTACCTTGCCTAATCATTTGGATGTGTCTCATAGACTTAAATCTTTCAGTAGCAGATTAGTTTCTACATATACAGAGAGAGAATTGCTTGCCTATGAATTTAAAATCCAAACGTATCCAACAGTAAAAATTCAATCAAAGCAGGTTGTGCACTTATGACTAAGTCATTTATCCAGTAGTCAAAGCATTCAAGCTTGTACAGATGTGATTTTTTTTTTTTTTTAAGCTGTGTGCATCATGTATTCATACTCAGTCATCACTATGAAATTCCACCCAACAATTCATTAGTTCGTTCAGGTCAGCAGGCTGCGTGGTCATTGGCCCTCTAATGATGCAGCAGTGACAGAACATGGCAGATGGCACAACCTGCTTCATGGACGAGAGTAAATGACACAAAACTCTCCATCCTTCTCCGCTCTCACGCTGATGGCAGTATTTGTCTGTTTATGAACACAGAGGTGACTTGTAATCAGGCTGAGCGGGCACAGTCAGCCCTCTGCTTCAAGCCTGTTAGTGCCACATAAGCTGCCACATCTGTCTGTACGTCCTGCCAGCACCACAGTAGAAATACAGACAAAGGAGGCTGATGGAGAGCAAGAGGTGTGAAGGCAAGGAGGAGCACCCAAGAAGGACTTATAAACACAGTAATGTAGAACAAGAACGCACACAGGTGTGCAGAGTAATTGTACCACGGTATTCACTTGGCTTAGAGCTGGTTTCTGAGCTCAATTCAGAGATATTCACTGAAATATGTTTTGTCTTGGGCAGCACGGTGGCTTAGTGGTTAGCACTGTTGCCTCACAGCGAGAAGGTTGTGGGTTCAATTCCTGTGGCCTTTCTGTGTGGAGTTTGCATGTTCTCCCTGTGTTTGCGTGGGTTTCCTCCGGGTGCTCCGGGTTTCCTCCCACATCCAAAGACATGCGGGTTAGGTGGATTGGAATCTTTAAATTGTCCGTAGGTGTGTGTGTGGGTGTGTCTGTGTTTGTTTGTCTGTTTGTGGCCCTGCGACAGACTGGCGTCCTGTCCTGGGTGTACCCCGCCTCGCGCTCTATGGCTGCTGGGATAGGCTCCAGCCCCCCGCGACCCTTAAATGGACTAAGCGATAGAAGATGAATGAATGAATGAATGTTTTGTCTTCTGATACTGTATTTGGAAAATAACAAAAATAAAACAAAAACCACAAACAAACAAAAACAGCCTTGTTGCTGACCAAACCCCACTACTATCTCAGGTTATGAATAAATAGAATTCTGGCAGTTTTGCTGTCCACGCTCTGAAGAAGACCACACCATGTTGGTGGTGAAGCCACACATGCATACATACACACACACACACACACACACACACACACAAGCTTGTGACTCCATTTTTGTGTCAATCATGAAGGGTCTTCCTGCTATGGGTATCTGGGCTTGCACTCAGGGACAGGGTGAGAAGCTTGAATATCCAAGATGGGACTCTGAGTAGAACCACTGCTTCTTTGCATCAGAAGGAGCCAGCTGAGGTGGTTTGGGCATCTGGTGAGGATGTCCCTCAGTTGACTCCCTTGGAAGATCATCCAGGCACATTCAACTGGGAGGAGGCCCCTGGGGAAGAACCAAGACACACTGGAGGGATGATGTTTCCCAGCTGGTTTGGGAATACCTCTGGATCCCCCCCAGGAAGAGTTACAGGGCTTGACCAAGAATAGAGAATTATGGGATGAGCTGCTTGTTCTACTGGCACTGCAACCTGGACTAGGATGAGCAGCAGAAAATGAAGCAATGAATGCTTGAATACCAGGGGATGTTAAATTACAGTAAACACTCTGCTCCTGAGAGAGTCTTATGAAACCTGAGCATGCTCAAATTTTAATTATCTGAGATCCGTCATCAGTCAGACAGAATGCTAATCATAAATGTAATGTTGAACTGTCTGTTACTCTTGCACATTCTGCTGTGCTCGAGCAGTTTGAGCCCATCTCTCTTTCATCCCTTCATGAAGTAGTGAAACACACAAAACCTACAAGATGTCCTTTAGATGTTGTTCCAGCTAAGGTGCTGAAAGACATTTTTATTACTGTTGGGTCATATCTACTAACTTTTATCAACACTTGTCTTTGTTCAGGGTCTGTTCCAACTGCTTTAAACATGCTGTGGCTGGACCCCTTCTTAAAAAACCTCACCTCAGCGGAACAGTTTTATCCAATTTCAGACCTGTCTCACATCTGTCATTCCCCTCTAAGGTTTTAGAAAAGATTGTTTTTATACAGTTGCAGTCATTTTTAGAAAACAATCACATCCTTGAAAAATTCCAATCTGGATTTAGATCACGACACAGCACTGAGTCAGCACTTTTGAAAGTGCATAATGACATCACTGTCTGTGGATGCAGGGAATCATGCTGTGTTGGTTCTGTAGGATCTCACAGCAGCCTTTGACACTGGAACATCTTGTTGGCATTCATGGGACTAAACTTAAGTGGTTTAAATTGTATTTGGCTGAGAGGAGTTTTTTCCATTATGATTGGTGACTTCTCCTCATCAATTGCTCCTCTTTGTTGCGGAGTGTCACAGGGTTCTATTCTTGGCCCTATTCTATTTTTATTGTACATGTTGCAGTTGGGGTCAATTATAGCCGAGCACAACCTGTCTTCATTGTTATGCAGATGATCTACAAATCTCTCTGCCTACGAGGACTCATCAAAGCAATGCTTTGAATTCATTGTTTGACTGTATTCATGATGTAAATCAGTGGCTGTCTCAAAATTTCCTTTACCTGAATGACAGTAAAACAGAGACAATTGTGTTTGGACATTCTGGCATGCCGAATGTTGTACCGTCAGACTTTGGTGTTCTGGCTAATTATTTAAAACCAGCTGTTAAGAATTTGAGTTATATTTGACAGCTATTTGAGGTTTGATCAACAGATAAACTCTGTTGTCACAGCAAGTTTTTTTTCCAGCTTTGTCTTCTGGCTAATGTAAAGCCTTTCCTAAGTAGACGTGATCTTGAGATGGAAAATGCTTTCATCAGTTCCAGGCTTGATTACTGTAATGACCTTTATGCTGGTGTTCACCAGTCTTCTCTTGCATGCCTCCAATTTGTGCAAAATGCTGCTGCTCATCTGTTAACGAACACTTCCAGATGTGAGCATATTGCGCCTGTACTTTACTCACTCGACTGGCTGGTTCGTTATAGAACTGATTTTAAGATTTGAATGTTTGTTTTCAAAGCAATTAATGGCCTTGCACCATCCTACTTGTCTGAAATTTTAACTCTACGCACTTACAGTAGGGCATTATGGTGGACTGGTCAACTTTATTTAAATATTCTGAGGCCAGAATCTAAACTTTGGGGTGATTGTATTTTTACCAGCCCAGTCTCACGTTTTTTTTTTGTTTTTCATGCTCCCGTGACAAAATGAGTCAAATTTTCATGACAGGTTTTTTTTAAACTCACTATTCCTAACCCTACTCCTACCCCCAACCCTAACCTTAACCAAAACCTAATCTTACTCTTTCCCCCCACCCTAACCATAACCACCCCTGACTCCCCTGCTTCACTTTTAATTTCGTGCAACCATCACGGAATTAATTAGAATGAATTCATGCTGCCGTGACGAAAATGAGGCGCTTTTTGTCACAATATCACAAACCAATAAATTATTGTATATTTCGTGCTGCTGAATCACGACTTGCCGTGAGCCCAGGTTGGTTTTTGCAGTAGCTGGACCCAGACTGTGAACAAGTTACCTCCTGATTTACATACTATTTCTGACCGAGCACTTTTAAAATCAAACCTCAAGCCTTATTTATTTAAACTGGCTTTTAATATTCAGTGGTGCTGTGACATGTTTTGTGTCTTTTTAATTCTACTGAATGTTTGCTTTTATTTTGATGAATTCTTGTTCCTTTATTTTACTGTAAAAAACTTTGGACACCATCTGGCTTCTGTAAAGGGCTATACAAATAAATACTGATTGATCGATTGATTAAGATACACTCATCTGCGAGGTCCTGTTCAAACTGAGTGAAAATCGAATAAAATTTGATCAGCTTATCATCATAATCAATACTCTGTTCAAAAAAGTGAGTGGTTTACCGTGAGTTTGCTGGTTTACCGGAAAATCAAGAAAGTGGAAGCAGCTTTGATTGGTCCTTCCAGGCTGCCCTACATGATTAATTCGATTGGGAAGGCAGTGGCTGCGCAGTCGGCGGGGGTTAACCGCGCGTTGGAAAACATCTCGAGCAGGATTGCGGCCCTGGAAACCCGCTATGACCGTCTGTGAAGACCACATTCTACATTCAGATGCATCGAGAGCCACTCTGTCCTCAGAACTGTGGAATCTTTCAGGCGTCTGCTAATCTGGCTATTCATTTGGCTTCCCCAAATACAGCTGCACTTCAAGGTTGCTGTGATAAAACCTCCTCAGAAGATCAACACTTAAGCCTCGCTCCCTGGTCTTCCCCCCTCCCCTCAGCTTCTCCAGCTCTGTTAGAACTGTTCAGGACTGCTCAGACTGCACAGGGCTGCTCCCTCCCCCTCCAGGATTGTCGGACAAGGCCGTTGACGGCGCCAAACAGGCTGCCTCCGGAGTGTTCTGATAAACTGGTCCTTTCAAATCTCGGTTGTTGTCCTGTGTCCTTGTTTTTGTCTCTGTGATTATTGTTTTTCTGTGCTGATGGGGATTTTTTTCCTCATTGCTGCTGTGTAATGCAGCAGCTATGAGGGTTTTTTTTTTCTCCTTTTCCCTCGTGTTTTGCTTTCATATATATGTTTTATGTACCGGGCCGGTCCATGTGTTGTGTGTTGTGTGTGTGTTGTTTGTTATGGGTCGGTGTTGGTTTGCTCAGCCCTGCTGTTGACCAAGGCAGGGATGTACATCTAGAGCTGGTCCCCGGGCACCTAATGGCGACTTCTGCTCCTACTGGCAATTAGGATTGGGTTAAATGCAGTAGACACATTTCACTGTGCAGGGAACATGTTCATGTTCTATATTGTGCATATGACAATAAATCTTTGAATCTTGAATCTTAAAAAAAAGCTATTGTCACGAAAATTTGACTCATTTCATCACGGAAGCACGAAAAAAAACGTGAGACTAGGCTGGAAATCAACAAGGAGATATACGTATTTAAAAAAAATAAAACCACACACCATAAAAACACCACATTTTACTGAATCCCTCTTATCAAGCAGTCTACACAAGTATGAACCATCTGTTCCTCTGTAGATGACCCATGGTCACAGACATATAGTCATGAGATGACATGAATGAAGCAGTTCATGCACTCTAATCATGTCCACATCTGCTGGCCCGGTGTGTCCAGCCGGCCCAGCGCACGTGTCTGGCCTGAAATGTGTTCTGTGGACAGCGGCCCGCAGGACAGACACCACATCATGTGGAATAGAGCTCACGTGGGTGACATGACATTCAGATCGCCTTCTGCTTGTTATGATCTGATGGTCCATTTCACCTGGAGCAGCCTATCAATGAGTTTGTCGTGCGCTCACTTACTGCAGCCCGTCGCAACAGCGATATATGTTTTTATGTGTGTCCACGTGAGGACAGCAAGCAGACACACATGCGTCACAGTGGACAGTTGTAAATTCATGTCCGTCCAAACATGGTACGTGTTCCCCACCTGGGACGTCCAGAACCAGAGATCTCAACAGTTGCTGCAGTTGGTAGACACACCCCTATCAGTTCAGCGCACACACCAACGTGTCACTATCTGTTAGCTGATCTTTTTTTTTTTAGTTATTTGTTATGTAAATGTGTATACAGGTAGTGTGTTGCTTTTTGCAAAGCCACAGTTGTGGGAACACTTAGACAAATTTGTGATTGTCTGCTGACTGTTTTCATGCTGACAGCGCGAATGGCCACACATTTTCTAAGTGTCAGGTGAGCGGTGTTAGATGTTCATGTGTGACACCTGGAATTTGGCCAACACCTGCCGTGAAAGGGATCGAATGGGCTCTCACAGGGCACACTCTGTCTTTCATAGTTGTAGCGACACGTGTACGAGGTGTTGGAAGCAGCTCAGATTTTTTACGAATGGCATGCAATTCCTCCTTCATGCACTAGTCAGCTTAAATCGTGTTATGTGCCAAGGGGCCCTTAGAGGACTCCTTTGGGATGGCCAGTTCAAGTTTGATGCAAATCCACCAATTTTTTTTTTCCCCAGTTTCTGAGCATAAGGTAGTGTGACTGAGGCATGGATGCACTGACAGTGTGGATTTGTAGATCTTCCTTGTGGCCTAACAACCAGCGGGAGAATATTATCACTCCCCCCCACCCCCCACCCCCAAAAAGTACAAGCTAAAAGCCTATGATCTAAGTTAAGAAGAAAAAGTAGAAAAAATTGCCAGAGTGTGGGAGCTTCGTCTGTGCCTTGGTGGGAAAAACAGACAATTCAGTTTCCAATGGAGGGAAAATAAAGAAAAGGATGATGGAGGGATTGAAACGAAGCAGGGATGATGGGGGAAAATTGGCTGTAAATCTTACAAATGGATCAGAAATGGTTGGCTGACACCAGAGGACATTTTAACGCACACAGAGAGAAGAGGGATAATTCAAGGAGGTAGAGAGCAACAAACGCACACGGACACACACGCACACACACACACACACACGCACACGGACACACACACACACACACACACACAGATCTCCAAATAAAGCAAATCTAACCATTGAACAAAACAAGAAAGACTTCAAAACATGTTGGAGAAGGAGAGCCAAAAGAAAGATTTGAAGGTGCAAAATTTATCTAGGTGTTATGACAGGACCTTATATATCTGTTTCAGATAGAAAATTAATTTTCTCATAACAGAAGGTCAACAAGTAGCCAAGGCAACAGTGACCTCTTTGTCATCCTTAACAAATTATCCAAAATGGCAGTGTCAAACTGGTGGAGGATACGTCAGCCAGTGATGAATGTTTTTTGTAATCAGCCAATCAAAAGGAATTCTTCTCCTCCTGCCTTTGATAAATGAGCTGGAAAAACAACGCTTTAGGAAGGAGATGGGTCCATTTGTTTCTTTGGTCTTTTTTCTTCCCCTCCCTTTGCCATTTCTCTCATTTCAAAACAAACAACAGGGTAGCTTGGGAAGAGATTATACAGTGCATCTGGAAACTATTCCCAGCGCTTGACTTTTTCCACATTGTGTTAGGTTACAACCTTATTCCACAATGAAGTAAATTAATTTTTCTCTCAGAATGCTACTCACAACATCCCATAATGACAACATAAAAAAGTTTTTTTTTATTTTAGCAAATTTATTAAAAATACAAAATTAAGAAATCATATGTACACAAATATTTACACCCTTTGCTCAATACTTTGTTGATGCACCTTTTGCGACAATTACAGCCTCAAGTCTTCTGGAATATGATGCCACAAGCTTGGCGTACCTACCTTTGGGCAGTTTTGCCCACTCCTCTTTGCAGAATCTCTCAAGCTCCATCAGGTTGGATGGGGTGTGTTGGTGCAAAATCATTTTCAGATCTCTTCAGAGATTTTCAATTGGATTCAGGTCTGAGCTCTGGCTGGGCCACTCAAAGACATTCACAGAGTTGTCCTGAAGCCACTCCTTTGATATTTTGGCTGTGTGCTTAGGGTCACTGTCCTTCTGAAAGATGAACCATCGCACCAGTCTGAGGTCAAGAGTGCTCTGGAGCAGGTTTTCATCCAGGATGTCTCTGTACATTGCTGCATTCATCTTTGCCTCAACCCTGACTTCTGGAAGGTTCTCTGGAAGGTTCTCCTGTCTTCACAGAGGAATGCTGGAGCTCTGACAAACTGACCATTGGCTTCCTGACTAAGGCCCTTCTCCCCCGATCGCTCAGTTTAGATGGGTGGCCAGCTATAGGAAGAGTCCCAGTGGATCCAAACTTCTTCCATTTACAGTTGCCAGAGGTCAATGTGTTCATTGGGACCGTCAAAGCAACAGAAATGTATTTGTACCCTTCTCCAGATTTGGGCCTCGACAATTCTGTCTCAGGGGTCTAGACAATTCAGACAATTGTTTTTTGCGCTGACATGAAACTGTCAACTGTGGGACCTTATATGTAGATGGGTGTGTGCCTTTCCAAATCATGTCCAGTCAAATGAATTTACCCCAGATGGACTCTAATAGGGAAGTGCAGTCTCGTCTGAATCCCTGCGTGATATTGCAGGATTTGACCACTTCCAGGGACAGCCTGGCATGTGCATCATATTTTAACCCATTAGGGCGCCCATCGTCAAACAAGACTGCACTGCTCAATTCAGCTGTTTTTTTTTTTATTTTGCAAACAAATTTTGCAAAAACTGCATAAATTTGAGGGGCCAATCTCATGCTCCTTTTCCCCCTCACTCACGAACAAGACCCTGAGGTACTTGAACTCCTTCACTTGGTGCAAGACCTCATTCCCTACCCGGAGTAGGAAATCCATTGGTTTCCTGCTGAGAACCATGGCCCAAGATTTAAAGGTGCTGATGCTCATTCCAGCTGCTTCACACTCAGCTGCAAACTGACCCAGTGACTGTTGGAGGTCACAGGCCAATGAAGCCAACACGACCACATCATCTGCAAAAAGCTGTGATGAGACCCTGAGCCCACCAAACTGAAGACCCTCCTCCCCTCAACTATGCCTTGATATGCTGTCCATGAATATCACAAACAAGATTGGTGACAAGGCACAGCCCTGGCAGATGCCAACCCTCACTGGAAATGATTCTGACTTACTGTTGAGAACCCGAACACAGCTCTTGCTTTGTGAGTACAGAGATTGGATGGCCCTAAAAAGAGACCCCCTCACTCAATACTCTCTGGTCCCCCTTTTTTAAGTATGGAGACCACCACCTTACTTTGACACTCCTTAGGCACTGTCCCAGGCCTCCACACAATGTCTCATTCTAGACAGTCCCACCACACCCAGAGCCTTCAGCATTTCTGGACAGATTTCATCAACCCCCGTGGCTTTGCCTCTACGGAGTTATTCGAATACCTCAGTGACCTCAATGAAATTGATGATGATCCCCCCATCAGCTTCCAGCTCTGCCTCTACTACAAATCCTTCTTTAGTCGAACAGCTTCTCTGACCATCGGTGTCCACCACAGTATTGGGGTTGCAGCCCCTTGAGGCACCTAAGACCTTCGAGCCACAGCTCCCCACTGCAACTTCAGCAATGGACGTTTTGAACATAGCCCATTCTGGTTCAATGCACCCAACCTCCACAGAGATGCCAGAAAAGCTCTGCAGGTCTGTCAAAAGTCCTCCCCCACTATCTGATTCAACTTACCACCAGATGGTGATCAGTTGATAGCCCTGCCCCTCTCTTCAGCCAAGTGTCCAGAACATGCGGCCTCAGATCAAATGGTACGATCACAAAATTGATCATCGACCCTAGGGTACTCTATCACCATGTACACTTATGAGCATCCTTATGTTCAGACATGATGCTTGTTATGTACAGTCCATGACTAGCACAGTCCAATAACAAACGACCACTCAGGTTTAGCTCAAGGAGGCTGTTCCCCCAATAACACTTCTTCAGGTGTCTTGTCATTGACCAAGTGTGCGCTGAAGTCCAGCAGCAGAAAAATGAAGTCCTCCACTGGAGCCCCATGCAGGACTCCAAGAACTGCTGTTCGGTGCATATGCACAAACAACAGACAGAGAGCATCCCCCCACCCCCCACCTCCCGAAGGCGCAGGGACACGACCCTCTTATCTACTGTGGTAAACTCCAATGTAGCGGTGGTCAGCCGGTGACTCGTATCTCCACACCTGCCCAGCACCTCACGCCCTGGGCAACTCCAGAGAACAATAAGGTCCAACCCCTATCAAGGAGAGTGGTTCCGGAGCTAAGGCTGTGTGGAGGCAAGGCGCACCAGATGTAACTGGTAGTGCTCCACCTCCTGCACAACTGCCAGTTCCTTCCCCCACAGCAAGGTGATGTTCCACATCCCAGAGCTTGCCTCTGGCCCCCATGTCTGATCTGTTGAGGCCCTTGACTTTCACTGCCACCCATGGGACAGCACACCTGACCCCAGTCATTCCCCCTTCGGGTGGGGAGCCCACAGGGTGGATATGGAAAGTCCATATTGCTTTTTTGGCCTGTGTCTGGCCAGGCTTCGTGGCAGCAGGCACTTTCTGACGGGCTCTCTATCCAGGCCTGACAATAGCTGGGGGCTCCAGGCTTCTTTGGGCCCGGTCACATTTCCTCTGCCTCATTTTTCCATGGAGTCTTTGTGATCTATTCTTAGTTTAGCCCCTCACCTGAGACCAATTTGCCATGGGAGACTCTACCAGGGGCACAAAGGCTCCAGAAAACTTAGCTCTCAGGTTCACAGGGGCACACAAACCTCTCCACCACGATAAGGTGAAGGTTCCTGGAGAGGCAAACTCTAATAATAAAAGAATAAATACCAGTAACAAAAAGTACACTTCAACAATGCACAAAAATCCAAAATTTTAGAACTGGCAATACTCTGGTGTGACATATACTGTATAGATATGCCCTCCTAAAGACACACTTCTTGAACATGTGCGAATTATGCTCTCATACAACTGACAGCCAGAAAATACGGTGATATTTTGATTAGCACCCTAAATGAAAGCAGAACGTCTACACAATAAGCACATCATGACTGTTTCTTTTTGACCCCATTATGGTCGTGTACAGAGGAAAGATTACATATTTTTGGACTTACCTGTATGTTAAGATAATAATCTGTGCTGTGGTTTAAACTAAAGAGACATTTCTCCAAAGCATCCAAATCTTGTTAAAATAATAGTAGTGTAATGTGTACATTCTGACAGCTTATACAAATTTATGAGCATTTTCAGAAGCTCCAGAATCTGCAGCAGGTTCCAAAAACTGCATGATAGATTTGTTGTTCTTTCACTTACATTTTACATACAAACCTTTGTTCAGACTTCTGATGATCTGAGGTGGCATTGGATGTATGGAGCTAAATCAAGGCCAAAAGTTTTGTAATCTGAAAATAAAAAAAGATTGAAAAAATACATTTTGAAACTGAAAATTAAAGTTTTGTAATCTGAAAATAAAAAAGATTGAAAAAATAAATTTTGAAACTGAAAATTCAATGTTTGTTCTTGAATTTTCTAATCATTTAAAAAGTATTATCAAAATAAAAATAAGTGTAAGATATAAATTTTTCAGTTTAAATACATTTTTGATTCAGCTCTGTAATTTTTTTGATCAAATAATTTATTTTCATTCATATTTCTTTTTTCACCTTCAGATCTTTTTTCACTTTCAGATCTTATTTTTTCAGTTTCAAACTTTTGGCCCTGTTCTGGCATGGGTATTATCCGGTACAACATATGGATCCACTGAACCAACTGTTACACATCGATCACAGTAAACAGCTTTATCTCGAGGGTTTAAAGCCTCATAATAAGCTTTCATTCTCTCTATTTTCTTTCACGCGCCAGCCGCGTAGTAAATAAACAATGGAGACGGGAGCAGAGTCATTATCTATCAAAGTACCCACATTTCCTGAAAGCAACATCATGTGAGGACTGATTGCTCTCCTGTCACTCACAATTCCACGCCCCTCTCAATCGAAGCCACGCCCTCCCACGCCAGAACGGGGCCAAAAGTTTGAAACTGAAAAAATAAGATCTGAAAGCGAAAAAAGATCTGAAGGTGAAAAAAAGAAATATGAATGAAAATAAATTATTTGATCAAAAAAATTAGAGTTGAATCAAAAACAAACATTGAATTTTCAGTTTCAAAATTTATTTTTTTAATTGTTTTTTATTTTCAGATTATAAAACTTTAATTTTCAGTTTCAAAATTTATTTTTTCAATCTTTTTTTACTTTCAGATTACAGGCCTTGATTTAGTTCCATATGGATGTGGCACGCAGACTAAGAATTCAATTTAACACCAATTTTGCCTGTATCCTGTTGCAAGATTTATATCTTACACATATTCCTGTTCTTCATCACATGAATTTGTAATGCGCACAGACATGATTAGTTTTAAAAAAAAGCATCAAGCTGCAACATTGTGATTTTGTTACTGACTTTGGTATATATTATAATTTTCTTTCACGAGTGGACTATGTAACAAATTTTTTATTTTTGTTTTGTTCCTGGGTACACAGTGTGTTTTCCTAACCTGTTATGCCTTAAATAAATAGAAAATAGCTGTTATTCCACAGAAACTTTGCTTCTGTGATCAGGACAATGATATTTTGAAATTTGTCTATTTTCAAGAATATTCTCGATTCGCCTTCACTACTACTGAGTAGTCTTCTAGAATATTCTTTAACTGCTAGAACTGTCCAGAATTTTCTAGAAGTTTCCAGAATTATGTAGAAATTTCAAGAAACTTTTAGAACTTTCTAGAACGTTAAAAAAAATAAAATCAAAGTTTGTGCTGAATGTAGCCATTTTTCCATAGACTTTAGACATAAGCAGTTGAAATATAACACTTAGAAGCCAGGAACAAAAATTGTGTTGTGCAGAACCACATGTACTGTTTTGTGTTTCTGTCAGACGCATTGCATACAGCAGTTTAACCTGACATGATGAGGGAGTTCCAGCTACAACTTATAACGTACATTTATAATACATTCATTCAATACCATAATATAAATAAATAAACAACCAACCTATCAAATAAATAAAAATGCCATGGCTGCAAACTATACATAAACCTCCATTTCCATGACAAGTTCTGCAACAATTAAACTGTATCACACATTTCTACTGGTGACTGCAATACTTATGTGCTCTCCTTCTGGTTTTTTTTTTTGTTTGTTTGTTTTTTACTGACTCATTTAAATGCTCCACATGACAATGTGTTTTCTACATTATTAGAAACAATTGACAGCTTACCTTAAGAAGCTCTAAATGACATGCAACTGCTTTTTCTTGAGAAATGCTTGTTAAAAAAAAGGCATTTTTAATAATACTCTTAAACCTTCAGATCCATCTTTATCAGGTGCAGATGTTAAGTACGAATTGAAATAAACATGCAGTGTCACATTAATTACATACAATAATTCTCATTCTAGGTTTTTTGCCCATTGTTGGATTTTTATGCACGTGCATACTTCTTTCTGTAAAGGTGTCATAATTCCAAGTCAGTGTACAAAGGAGCCCATGAAGTTTTAAACCCCATCAGCCATGGTTTTGACAGCAGACATCCTCATCACCAAAGTAATTCTCCATTGTTGTGAATTCAGCAGGTGTCTTTTTCTGCTGAGAAAATATCTACCTTCTTCTGTTCGGGCAACGACTTCAAGTGGCCTATAAATCAAAGCTTGTAGCAGGAGCAATCTATGCTAAATTGATGTTGATGGCTGGAAACTTTTATTTGAAAACAATTTGTATAGAAATTCAACAGTACTCAGAACATTTGCAATCTCCACTGTTTACATGAATTCCATCTTAAATTAGAAATGACAGGGACTTCTGGTATGACATTTAGAGAGTAGATGCATATGCAGCTCGCTCCACTGTACTATTCAGTTTTTTACCTTGTGAAACCTCACACTTTTTGCTTGGAATCCCAGTTTTATTTTTATTTTTCATATTTACCGCTTTCTGATCAACTGCAAAATGTCCAAGTCTAAAAGTAAGTCCGAACAAGACTGATGAACTTCACCACTTGCTGCACCTGTAACGATGGCAGAGATTAGCCTTCTGCTGGAAGACCACAGAGCTGCACTGTCTGCAGACTTTAAGCCTTCCTTTGAAAATCTGTCATCCAAGCTGGACAGTGTCCAATCTGCAGTCTGTGACCATGGTTTACACATTAATTCTGTTGAATTTGCGAACACTGATTTTGATCAGCGTTTGGACCAGCTCAAGGCTGAGTACTTGACTACTGTGGACTCCAAAAAGACAAGTGGTTAAAAATCCAAGATGGCAGACCTGGAGGGACACAGCAGAAGCCAGAATCTTCGGATTGTAGGTTTAACAGAAGCTATTAAGGGTCCGCACTATTCTGTTTTTTTTTTTCCCATACTCCTCGTCAATGTTTTTAGAACGCAGAGTTCAAGAGCGCCATGTCGGAACTCTGTAAGCGTGGAATCAATCCATTCTCTGTGCATTCCACTGGCAGAACACAGCATAATTATTCATAGTTTTTAATTATCATTGATGGGACAATCATTATGTGTCTGAAATAGCTATCATGTGAATACGCTCAGTTACAGTACAAGTACAGGGGGTTTCAGGCAAATAGAAATGAAGGAGGAGGAAGAGTTTTGCAGCAAGAGGAACTCAGCTGCTTCACCTTAGGGAGTTCTGGTGGATGCTGCTCCAATAATTGATCTTCTGCATCATCTGATGCGATATGCACAGATCTGCTCCCCCACCAGAAAACATCTCAGTTATGTCATTTGAATCTGCCATTAAATAGCAATGCACCAGATTCATGCAAACATGTCTCATAAAGGAACACAGATGACATAATTGACAGATTAATTACAACCACTTTGTGCCCTGTTCTTTACTTTGTGCTCAAATTACATCATTTACATAAATTAATTAGCAAAGGGGAGTTGGACACACCCCAATGGCACATGCACTATTTGCTATAGATTACACACCACAGGTCATCACGGAAGGGCCTTTAATGTTCTTGAAAGTGCTGTCTTCGGTACTTACCCTACTGGCTTTTTTGAGTTTAATATTATATATGTCACCTACATTTTTTCTTTTGCAGATCTGCCAACTTCAAGATATTTTATATGTGTCTGGTATATATTTGACACTGAGTCATTTTGTGTTTCACTTCAGATAATGTAGTTTAAGTACTTCAAATTAAAAGCACAGAAAAAGATCATATTTGTGAAAGATGTTGCTCTGCTCAGCATTACGTGACACAAGTTTAATTTAATGTTGGTGTAGTGTGCTTTTGGTTCTTTTGCAGAGGTTCCATCATTATTTAATTATGTGGCCACACATGTGCGTTGTGAAAACATTGTGTGTATGTTTTTGTTGTTGTTGTTGTTGTTGTTTTCCAGAAATAACCATCCAAGGGCATCTCAGTGTGGTAGAGAAACAAGCATCCAAAGAACATCATTAGGCTTTTCCAAGGAACATCAAGTGATGATGAGCTTCAGCTTGGCTGAAAAAGTCAAAAGTCTGTTGCAAGTACAGCCTGTGAGAGCAAGACATTATGTGTTTTGTTATTTGCCAAAGTAGCCTTTGAGTTGTAGTTGTGATTTCATTGCAGAAAAAAGCATTGATTTGGAACATCTTTCAATGTCACTTTGTTATCTTGAGACAGTATTTATTGCTGCTATAAATTTTAAAGCGTGATGGATCACCACTAACGGCTGAGTTGTTGCAAAGCTTTCAGACCCACTTTTGTTAAAATGTTGCACTTTGGGGGAAAAACACTTGAAAAATAAAAGTTTCTTCTTCTGTCATATTGTAAGTATTTGATATACCCAACAAACTGAAAGGTCATAGGTAAACATGTACATTACTAAAAGCATTTTAGTGACACCCGTCTTTTTCCCTTGGAATGTATTGTATTTAGTAAGATCCCAGATAACAACTAAATTAGATGGGCAATCCAAACTTTTGCACATTGGGGTGAAGATAATTATTTCCAAGTGATTTACTAATACAACCCCTGGCAAAAATTATGGAATCACCGGCCTCGGAGGATGTTCATTCAGTTGTTTAATTTTGTAGAAAAAAGCAGATCACAGACATGACACAAAACTAAAGTCATTTCAAATGGCAACTTTCTGGCTTTAAGAAACACTATAAGAAATCAGGAAAAAAATTTGTGGCAGTCAGTAACGGTTACTTTTTTAGACCCAGCAGAGGGAAAAAAATATGGAATCACTCAATTCTAAGGAATAAATTATGGAATCATGAAAAACAAAAGAACGCTCCAACACATCACTAGTATTTTGTTGCACCACTTCTGGCTTTTATAACAGCTTGCAGTCTCTCAGGCATGGACTTGATGAGTGACAAACAGTACTCTTCATCAATCTGGCTCCAACTTTCTCTGATTGCTGTTGCCAGATCAGCTTTGCAGGTTGGAGCCTTGTCATGGACCATTTTCTTCAACTTCCACCAAAGATTTTCAATTGGATTAAGATCCGGACTATTTGCAGGCCATGACATTGACCCTATGTGTCTTTTTGCAAGGAATGTTTTCACAGTTTTTGTTCTATGGCAAGATGCATTATCATCTTGAAAAATGATTTCATCATCCCCAAACATCCTTTCAATTGATGGGATAAGAAAAGTGTCCAAAATATCAACGTAAACTTGTGCATTTATTGATGATGTAATGACAGCCATCTCCCCAGTGCCTTTACCTGACATGCAGCCCCATATCATCAATGACTGTGGAAATGTACATGTTCTCTTCAGGCAGTCATCTTTATAAATCTCATTGGAACGGCACCAAACAAAAGTTCCAGCATCATCACCTTGACCAATGCAGATTCGAGATTCATCACTGAATATGACTTTCATCCAGTCATCCACAGTCCACGATTGCTTTTCCTTAGCCCATTGTAACCTTGTTTTTTCTGTTTAGGTGTTAATGATGGCTTTCGTTTAGCTTTTCTGTATGTAAATCCCATTTCCTTTAGGCGGTTTCTTATAGTTCGGTCACAGACGTTGACTCCAGTTTCCTCCCATTCTTTCCTCATTTGTTTTGTTGTGCATTTTCGATTTTTGAGACATACTGCTTTAAGTTTTCTGTTTTGACGCTTTGATGTCTTCCTTGGTCTACCAGTATGTTTGCCTTTAACAACCTTCCCATGTTGTTTGTATTTGGTCCAGAGTTTAGACACAGCTGACTGTGAACAACCAACATCTTTTGCAACATTGCGTGATGATTTACCCTCTTTTAAGAGTTTGATAATCCTCTCCTTTGTTTCAATTGACATCTCTCGTGTTGGAGCCATGATTCATGTCAGTCCACTTGGTGCAACAGCTCTCCAAGGTGTGATCACTCCTTTTTAGATGCAGACTAACAAGCAGATCTGATTTCATGCAGGTGTTAGTTTTTGGGATGAAAATTTACAGGGTGATTCCATAATTTATTCCTCAGAATTCAGTGAGTCCATATTTTTTTCCCTCTGCTTGGTCTAAAAAAGTAACCGTTACTGACTGCCCCAATTATTTTTCCTGATTTCTTATAGAGTTTCTTAAAGCCAGAAAGTTGCCATTTGAAATGACTTTAGTTTTGTGTCATGTCTGTGATCTGCTTTTTTTCTACAAAATTAAACAACTGAATGAACATCCTCCGAGGTCAGTGATTCCATAATTATTGCCAGGGGTTGTACTAAATGTATAACAGACTATTGTTACATCCTCATTGTGCATGCTCAGTAGTGTAAATCTTGCATGACTAAGCGTGAGCTCCCACTTCCGCTGTCGGCATGAGGGCGTAAATTACCTATTCGTCCTAAACATGTATGAGTACTGCCTCTCGCAGCTTATTCCACAGGGTGCTGTTGTACTGTGATTGCCCACGATCCAAAAAAGTGATAAAATGGGATGAAATGGCTTAATCCAGCTTGCCTCCTAACAGGCTGGTTTATGAACTGAAGACCTGGCAACTCACCTCAAAAGGAAAGTAAAGTGTGCCCTCAGCCAGAGGTTCTTCTGCTTTCAGTGCACATTTTACTGTTTCTAAATGCTTGAAAATACCGAGTTGGTGTTTTCTTTTCATGATGACTAGAACAGTGCATTTTAATGTTTTTTGAAGAATGAATGGAATGTTGCATTTTATAGTGTTTTGCGATCTCTCTGACAATGCTTCCTGGTGGAAAAGTCCACTGTTTTTCCAGCATTCCTCCAAAACACAGCTATTGTTTGTGCGAAGCACATTTGAATCAAGATACTAAATGTAGTTTCACATAAGCTATTTTTACTGTTGTAATACTGAATGATTTTTACGAATAAAGCTGTGACAAAAATACATGCGTACAGGAACTACAACTGACGGAGCCAATGTTACCTATTTAATATTGTCTTATTGCTCTGATTGTCACACATGGGACACATTTAAGGGACTTTGTCCACCTTTCTTTGGGCAAGTTACAGGCATTTGTCACAGTGTTACCCATAGATTCAGTTGTGTATTTACATGGAGGACGTACACCCGCATTTAAAGGCACTGCTCCCCACAGCATTCTACATGAGTGACTTGCAGAGTGCTCAGTGCGCATGTGCCAAACAATGTAAATACAGTCTAGTGTGTGGTTACGTGACACAGCAGTATGTAAATTAGGATTTTGTGCATGTTAAAGGCCATAAGTGCAAAATAAAATTAAAACAGCGATGCGCCCTGTGCTTTGTCATGCACAAACGCTGCCACATAACTGAGCACGCCACATGCCGGCAATTTAAAAAAAAAAGAAAATCTCCCATTTCAGAAAATTATTGTTCCATCAGCGGTATTTAAGCAATCGGCTTAATTAGTACCCTACGTTTTGCCGGTGGAACACATAGCTCGCAGTCTGTATGGAATGATGCACAGCTGTCTGTGTCCGCGCTGCAGGCACAGCTGGCTATACCAGAGGCGGGAAACCCTGGCTTCAGTGAGTAAAAGTCCTACCATGTATTGTTTCTATTTGTGCGCCTAAAAGAGGTGATTTCACTGATTAGCTCCTCTATCTGCTTGAGGAGTTGAACTAATTAGAATTAGCTGGTTTAGTGGGTGGATGGAACAAATATGTGGTTGGACTTTTACTCATTGAAACCGGGGTTTTCCACCTCTGTCCTGAGTGCACTGTGTTTATTTAAGTGACACAGCGTGACACATCAGTGACACTTATCGTGAGCTGCACCAAACTATACTGTGGTCCACCTGTTACATATGGAAGCATTTATTCTAAAAGAAACAAGCACAAAGTAAACATTAACTCTTTAGATATGCTCGATGTTGACAGTGAGTTACATATTTTTTAATCTTGTGTATAAGGAGGCAGCAGTCTTTGTGTTGCTGGAACAACATTTTGGAGCAGCAGTCTGCCAAGCAGGGCAGCACGGTGGATTAGTGGTTAGCACTGTTGCCTCACAGCAAGAGGGTCATGGGTTCGATTCACACCTGTGGCCTTTCTGTGTGGAGTTTGCGTGTTCTCCCTGTGTTTGCCTGGGTTTGCTCTGGGTGCTCTGGCTTCCTTCCACATCCAAAGACATGCAAGTTAAGTAAATTGGAAACTTTAAATTGTCTGTAGACAGAGGTGGGATGAAGTCACCGTCAAGTCACTCTCAAGTCTCAATTGTTTGCAAGCTGACTTGAGACTTGGCTTGGGACTTGCAGATTGATGATTTGAGATTGACTTGACAGTGACTTTGTCCCACCTCTGTCTGTAGGTGCGGGTGTGAATGTGATTGTTTGTCTATATGTGGCCCTGCGACATACTGGTGTCCTGTCCAGAGTGGTACCCCGCCTCACGCTCTATGACCCTTAATTGGAGTAAGCAGTTGAAGATGCGTGAGTGAATGAGTCTGTCAAGCATGATAAGGTAACGTCAAAGTTTCAAAGTCACAAAATACAGACACTGTCACCACCGGTTAAATTTCCCTTTGGCCTTGATGAACTGTGTTGGATGTTTTCTTCCACAATTTTGTGCACTCAGTTGGACAAACCCCAAATTACATTTTCATGTAGGCAAATGCACAAAATGGACATTATCCACTATTTTGGACCTTTGAAATATGCAGTCCAAGTGAGCTCTGTTAGTAAATCAGCCTTGCCTGTGCTGTTTGCACATTTTAACACAAGCAACCCTGTAGTAAATCAGGCCCACAATGTGAAGCAGTTTGTAAAACAGAGATGTGATTGAAAAGTTGAAGAATAAAAAAATGTTGTTTGCTCATGAGGCTCATGTTAATGTTCCTCCATCCATTCAAATGTTACATTCTCAAGCTGTTTCATAAAATTCCATCACTTATCTGCAGCTAAGCATTGGTCAGCGGGGAATGGCTGAAGGAGTCAGTGATGCAAGGAGGTGCTGTAAGTAATGTACCATACATATTATATGACTGCTCCTGAAGTTTCTGCCATAAAAATTGTTCAATACCTTTCTTAAAAATGTGCTGTACTGTAGCTTGTGTGGTGAGTGGCTGTGAATGTACTGAGGTCTATTCAACCACTGACAGAGAGAGAGAGAGAGAGAGAGAGAGAGAGAGAGAGAGAGAGAGAGAGAGAGAGAGAGAGAGAGAGAGAGAGAGCAAATATAGCTCCCTTCTTTGCCAGATTGACTGAGCTTATTACAAACAGCTCATTACAATTCAGAATAGCCTACAGACACCATTAACATTTGCTGGAATTGTCCTGTCAATACATCAATCCTTGCATTCCATAAAAAGCTACCCCACTTTCACAAAGTTAACAGTAAGCAAAACAACAACAAAGTCCATGCAACAGCTACAAGGATTCTTTCCAAGACATATTTAGTAACTGGGAAATGTTCAAGTGTTGACCCCAGACTTGTCTCTGCAGAAAACTGCCCATTAAAATAACGATTTCCATGAACAATATAATCCTTTTAGTTTGTCCAATTACTTATGGCCTGTGAAAATGGAGGGACTGTGTATACAAATGTAATTCCATATTTTTGTAAATCATCCCAACCCCCAACCCCCTCCCAAATTAACCCCATGCTAGTCACTGTAAAGCTGTAAAACACTGGATTTTTTGTTGTTCTTTTTAATATCAAAATTTTATAAATTACATTTATGAAGGCTGACCACTTTATTGTTATTTCACATATTTCATCACAATGTAACAAAAAAAAAAACAATTATGACACACACATACACAGATAGATAGATAGATAGATAGATAGATAGATAGATAGATAGATAGATAGATAGATAGATAGATAGATAGATAGATAGATAGATAGATAGATAGATAGATAGATAGATAGATAGATAGATAGATAGATATACATACACACACAAAAGAAGAAATATGTCTAAACATGGTTGGGGGAGTTGCTTGCTTTTATTATCTCCTATTGTCATCATAAGGGTTATCAATATGCCCATATGTTTGTTTGTTTTTTGGTCTCTTTGTTTTCCTTTTAAAACTTATCACGAGTGCACAGTGTGATGTTGGTAGTAATTGTCAGGTTTCATTTTCTTTGCAACAAATTAAAGTAAAAAAAAACAAACTATGATCTGCCTTTGGCTCCAAATTTGCAGTATTCTGGATTCATCTCTCAATTTAATTAAATTTAATTTATTTAATTTATATAGCACCAAATCACAGCAAAACCGCCTCAAAGTGCTTCACACAAGTAAGGTCTAACCTTACCAACACCTAGAGCAAGCACACAGGGGACAGCGGTAAGGAAAAACTCCATCTGAAGATTTGAGGAAGAAACCCCAAGCAGACCAGACTCAGAGGGGTGACCCACTGCTTGGGCCATTCTAAGAGTTACAAAGTTTTTACAAAGCTGAAGAAACAGCTTTGTCTGTCACTTTATTCAATGAAATACTGACATCATGCTCTACTATTTTTACGTAATTATTGTATGGCCTTGCCTTACAATATAAAGCACCTTGGGGCAACTGTTTGTTGTGATTTGGCGCTATACGAGGTCTGTCAATAAAGCAACGGCCCTTTTTACTTTTTTCAAAAACTATATGGATTTCATTCATATGTTTTTACGTCAGACATGCTTGAACCCTCGTGCACATGCGTGAGTTTTTCCACGCCTGTTGGTGACGTCATTCGCCTGTGAGCACTCTTTGTGGGAGGAGTCGTCCAGCCCCTCGTCGGAATTCCTTTGTCTGAGAAGTTGCTGAGAGACTGGCGCGTTGTTTGATCAAAATTTTTTCTAAACCTGTGAGACACATCGAAGTGGACACGGTTCGAAAAATTAAGCTGGTTTTCAGTGAAAATTTTAACGGCTGATGAGAGATTTTGAGGTGATTCTGTCGCTTTAAGGACTTCCCACGGTGCGAGACGTCGCTCAGCGCTCTCAGCCGCCGTCGTCAACCTGTTCAAGGTGAAAACCTCCACATTTCAGGCTCTATTGATCCAGGACGTCGTGAGAGAAAAGAGAAGTTTCAGAAGAAGTCGGTTTCAGCATTTTATCCGGATATTCCACTGTTAAAGGAGATTTTTTTAATGAAAGACGTGCGGACAGGTCCGCGCGTCGGCTCTCCGCCACAGGAAAAACAACTCTGTTGAAAGCCTTAAGGACAAGTTGGAACATGTCCTGCTGTTAAACAATTTCTCATATACTCACTCCACTGAAAGCCATCAAAAGCCGCCTGGATTTTACAAATGGTTATCAACACGGAGGTGTTTTTCCTGTGCCGCCGCACCGCGCCGGCTGCGTCCCGACGCGCGGACCCGTCCGCACGTCTTTCATTAAAAAAATCTCCTTTAACAGTGGAATATCCGGATAAAATGCTGAAACCGACTTCTTCTGAAACTTCTCTGTTCTCTCACGACGTCCTGGATCAATAGAGCCTGAAATGTGGAGGTTTTCAGCTTGAACAGGCTGACGACGGCGGCTGAGAGCGCTGAGCGACATCTCGCTCCGTGGGAAGTCCTTAAAGCGACAGAATCACCTCAAAATGTGTCAGTTTTCCTGTTCTCTTCACTCTTTATACTAATAACTGTACAAATAACTACTGCAATAACTTTGTTTTTTAATTTTCTGATGATACAGCTATTTTGAGCCTACTGCACAAAGATTCAAGTCCAACAAAGTACTTCCTTGAAGTGAAACACTTTGTGCAGTGGTGTGATGACAACCACTAGGTTTTAAATGTCAATAAAACCAAGGAAATGATTCTGGATCCAAGGACTGTTGGGGACCATACTCCTGTGGTCATACATGGTATTCCCATTGACCAGGTCAACTCATACAAGTACTTGGGGCTGCACATAGACAATACCTTCAGCTGGACTGCACATGTGGACAGTTTGTGCTCCCGATTCCATCAAAGACTTTATTTCCTTCGTAGACTTCGTTTGTATGGAGTCAATCAGAAAATTATGTTGTTGTTTTACCAGGCAGTGTTAGAGAGCCTAGTTAGGTATGGCATGACTGCCTGGTACGGCAATCTTTCTGTACAATTTAAAACGAAACTTAACAGACAAATTGATGATGCAATGAAGATAATCGGAAAGAAACAATATCAGTCCCTCAGTTCACTCTATGAAGAGTCTGTTTTGAAAGCAGCTCAGAGGATACTGATGGATTCAGTTCATGTTCTTCACGCAGAGTACACTCTCCTTCCTTCTGGGAGAAGGTACAGAGTTCCTCGGAGTAGACTGAATAGATTTAAAAATTCATTCGTCCCCATGTCTATTAAATTGTTAAACAATAATGTTTAAAATTGGAATTATGTAATATTTATGGTGTTTCTCCTGACTCCTGTCATGTTACTTTGTTATGGATGTGGTTGTGTTTTTATCTGTATTGTTTGTTTTCTCTTTTCTTGTAAGGCACCTAGCATGAGTCCAAGACACATTTCCCTGAGGGGACAATAAAGTGTATCGTATCGTATCGTATCGTAAAATCTCTCATCAGCCGTTAAAATTTTCACTGAAAGCCAGCTTAATTTTTCGAACCGTGTCCACTTCGATGTGTCTCACAGGTTTAGAAAAAATTTTGATCAAACAACGCGCCAGTCTCTCAGCAACTTCTCAGACAAAGGAATTCCGACGAGGGGCTGGACGACTCCTCCCACAAGGAGTGCTCACAGGCAAATGACGTCACCGACAGGCGTGGAAAAACTCACGCATGCGCACGAGGGTTCAAGCATGTCTGATGTAAAAACATATGAATGAAATCCATATAGTTTTTGAAAAAAATAAAAAGGACCGTTACTTTATTGACAGCCCTCGTATAAATAAAATTGATTGATTGATTGATACTATGATGAAAAACTGTGAGAATTGTAGTATGACTGGCTGACAGGATACTGAATATTCAATAAACCCTCCAATTACTATCCAGGTCAGACATGCCATTTGCACAAAGTGCACACCTGTGATCTAAAACTGTACATACATCCAGACTCTCCCAATGACTGAGCGTGTGCTCACAGTCTAACACAGCACCGGTCTTTGTTCTTGTACCTCTAAAATAATGCACACAGAGCAAAAATCCCCAGCGGATAACATCGGTGTTGTTTTTATTTATTGACTATTGCATTTTCAGAGCGAGTATCACCACTGACCTTTCAGACTGCTGTTGCATTAGTTAGTAACGGTGTCACAGTGTAAGTTATATTATGCCTACAAAGCATCTCGGCCTCATTAGGAGGACAAGCACCGCTGTACTTGTACCATTCTTTAAAAAGGAACAAAAATTAGGAACAGTGTGTTAATTTTATCGGCAATTTCAATGTAGCTTAAAAGAAAGTCACCTCCCGTTCCAGCTCCGTGTCAGTCTGCAACACTTTAAAAAAAAATGCTTTACCAGCAAGTCAACAAAGCCTATGAGCTAGTTTATTCATACTGTTGGACCCACTGCTGGTCTCCTGGTAATGGAGTCCTCCGGTGGAGCCCTTCAACCCCGGTGGCCTCATTAAACTCTGTGCCTGCTGCGTGAGCTGGGCATGAATGGAGGCAGTAGCACAGGGTGTCCTGGCTGCAGAGCTGGCATTGAAACTGGCATATGGGAGCTCCAGACATGGGTAGTGTGTCTGATGGGATTAACTGGCTGTGATGAGACAGAGACAGACAGGAAAGCAGAGGTTGTCCAATTCTCCAAATTAATTCAGCCAGCAGCAGGACTGAAGGCACAATGGGCTACAGGAGTGCAGGAGCTGGTGGTTTTATCAACTCAGAAGGCTAGAAGGCATCTGATGAGCAGGAGTGGAATTTTGTAAACATAAAGTCCCGAGTTATGTAAGGAGGAGTGGATAAAACGTTTCTTGTGTATTTGCTGGTCTTCTGGTCTTGACGTGTTTGACAAATGCTCGCCTGCTATGAGCCTAAATAGATGCTTGATAATCGAATAATTGCCTGTAGCTCACAATCGCTTTGCGCTGCTCCACAGCTGTTTAGAAAACGCCATCGCTCCACAGACAATGTTAAAATAGTCCCTCCATAGACTTTTTTTACTAGTTATGTTTCAACACAATCTCTTTGGCAAACCACTTACATACATCTGCCCGGATCCCTGCTGCATAAAAGACGTCAGTTTAACAAGTATTCGGTGAGTGAAATGACATCGTTACCATCTGGAAAATGCTTCCAAGGCAATTTCTCTTTTCTTCCTGTTTGGGAACAGGTAGCAATAATTTCTACTGGCAGCAAATCAGAAGAGGATCGTGCATGTTGAGTAGGTTCATAGCAACCATGCCAGTAACAGCATATCACCATGCAGTGTGATACCTTCAGACCCTCCAGAAAGGATGGGGAAAGTTCAAAATATTTACATTTCTGCCATTTACTACAAATATATTTGCCATATGCATTTTAATTTCAGATTTGGTGAAAGTCAATTAAATGGATCAGACAGAAACTACATTAAGTGACTATTGAACCACTCCTCATTTTCTGTGCATGTAGAAACAACCTTGTTAGCCAGGTTGGGGGTGTATGTACTTGTGTTTGCGTCTTGCAACATCCACCACACTACCAAACTATGTTGAGTCCTGTATGGTAACCACCCAGACAGATACCTAGTCCATCCCCACCTCCTGAAAGTAACTATGGATCTGCCCCATCCAGTTGAACTGTGTGCATCCCGTTGTAAGTTGCTGGGGTCCTCAACACTGAGGCACCTGCATGCTGGATGATAACCAGGAAAACGCACCACAGGGCCAAAATGCTGTTGATGATAATCCATCACAAAGCAAGTGATACTCCTCATCTTAGTCTACCTACCTAACCATTCACTGACACAATGTCATTTCAGCAGAACCCAAGAATCCTCCAAAGAGTCAGCATATCACAGACATCAAGTTGTTACATTATTTCACAGGTTTGTGTCTGGTATAAGCATCACGAAACACCTCGGTACAGCAACCTCACGACTCTGTAAACTGTTGCTAGCCATCTCTTGATCTCATAAGTCAAGGATCCAAAGACAAGAAAGTCACTGCCAAGATAAGTGAATGTCTCTAAATGTTCACCACTTTCAATTCATACAGATGCAGTACACTTCTGATGTCTACATTAACAAAGTGACTGAAAGCCTAGCTCTTGGTCTTGATCCATCACAACCACAAACCCCACTGATCCAGTCTATCTAAAACATGTAACATGTCCTTTTTTATTTCAAATGGCAGGTTGCTTTGTAGAAACATTGAAATGGGGATTTTTAGGACCAAAATAAATAAATAATCATAATAACTCTCAGAAGGTGGGGATGGTTGGGAATCAAGAATCAGGGTGGCTGTGATGATACTCAGCAGCAGAGCATGCTCTCAGACCTGACCCGATCTGACACCTGTTGACCATGCTGAAAAAAATGCCTCATACGTATAACCCCTTTAACAAGGTTAATTCAGTAACTACATCAATACTTGTGCATCATGTGCTAGATAGATTTTTTTTTGTGTGTAATTTTTAATTACGGGATGAACAAACACTTTTCAAACAGCACTATCTTAAAGATACATCAGAGCTCTGTCATGATCGAATGGAGCATTTTCAACACAGTCCAAAAATGAGTCCAAAAATTTCCCATAGATGAGCATGTTGCATGACATGATTATTGTGAAGGCCAAAGTGTATGATATACATCATCAAACACATCAAACACATCACATGCCTTTGTGCATCTTCAATTATGTTGATCAGTCACTTGTTTGAGTTTAAATCTTACTCATCAATATATGACAGTGTGACAGTTGTTAAATACAGACTACGGGAATTAATAAACCGTGGTATGTGATAGCATGTGAATGTGTGTCTCTGAGCACATGTGTTTGTACTTGCATGTGTGTGTGTGAATGACAGGCATGAGTGGATCACTCTGCCATGACAGAGCTGATCGATCGGAGTGTCAGCGCCGGGGGAAAAGGTTAATCTGCCTGATGCCAGCCCTGCAGCTCAGCCCATCTCTGGTCTGGCCTGCATCTCGCCCCGGCCCACTCCTCTCTTATCAGGATTAGAGGAGTGTACAAAAGGGCAGAGTATTCCCAGGACACATGCTGACCTTCAATAATCCCACCAACCTGCTGCTCTGCTTATAATTAACATAAGGAACAAAGTGGAAAATCACCAGCCTGCCTCTGTCGTATTCCTCAGCTGTAACACTAAAAAAAGTTACAGTACAGTCAGAAAGTGAAAGCAAAGAGATTCTTTCAGTAATGTGTTCTGGGAGGGCCAAGCTGACATTCTCAAGGTGCACACACAGCCCTGATGTATGTAGATTGTTGGAACCTGCTGAACCAAGTAGGCAGAAACTTCACAGTGCATGTAATGAAGATGTGAGATATCCTAATATTTAAATACATATGCTAGTATGTGTACTTGCTCACCGGGTCTTGGTTCATCTGCACTATAAGTTGTTTGACAGCGTGCAGAGTGGGGTGGGCCCATGGAGAGGGATCCTGCCAATGGCGGTTCAGGTCAAAGCCCATCAGAGAACACCTGCACACACATGCACACAGTTTAATGGGACAGTAGGGAAGCAGTAGGAGAATGAAGGCATACATAGGCCCTGAGGCCCAACAGTGCCCATGGTTATCACCAGATTTATATGACTCCCCCTGGACGGGATGCCAGTCTGACGCAGGGTATTTCCTCACCCATGGCTGGTATCCATTTATAGCTGGGTGGTTTGAGACAATGCAGATGAAGTGTCTTGTCCAAGGACACAGACATGCAGCATGAGTGGGAATTGAACTCAAGTTAACATATTGGTAACCCCATATTGCCCACTGGGTAGCACAGTGGTTAGCACTCTTGCCTCACACAACAAGATCTGATGATTGATTCCACCCATGCACAGTTTCTCTCTCTGCCCTTGACTGAGGAACACAAAAAAATCCTTCATGGAGTTAGTTTGTATGCAACCCCAATTCCAATGAAGTTGGGATGTTGTGTGAAATGTAAATAAAAATAGAATACAATGATTTGCAAATCCTCTTCAACCTATATTCAGCTGAATACACCACAAAGACAAGATATTTAATGTTTAAACTGGTAAACTTTATTGTTTTTGTGCAAATATTTGCTCATTTTGAAATGGATGCCTGCAACACGCTTCAAAAAAGCTGGGACAGTGGTATGTTTACCACTGTATTACATCACCTTTCCTTCTAACAACACTCAGTAAGCATTTGGGAACTGAGGACACTAATTGTGAGTGTCATGACTTGGTATAAAAAGAGCATTCCCAAATGGCTCAGCCATTCACAAGCAAAGATGTGGCGAGGATTGCCACTTTGTGAACAACTGGGTGAAAAAAATAGTCCAAAAGTTTAAGAACAGTGTTTCTTAATGTTCAATTGCAAGGAATTTAGGGATTCAATCATCTACAGTCCATAATATAATCAGAAGATTCAGAGAATCTGGAGAACTTTCTACATGTAACTGGCAAGGCCAAAAACCAACACCTTCAATCCCTCAGGCGGCACTGCATTAAAAACAACATCATTGGCATCTGTTGGAACTCGTTATCTGTATAAAAGAAACCTATCCACAGCCTCAAACAGTCAGACTACAAACTCAACCATGGCCAAGACCAAAGAGCTGTCAAAGGACACCAGGAAGAAAACTAGATGTGCACCAGGCTGGGAAGAGTAAATCTACAATAGTCAAGCAGGTTGGTGTGAATAAATCAGCTGTGGGAGCAATTGTAAGAAAATGGAAGACATTCAAGACCATTGATAATCTCCCTCGATCTGGGCGTCCACGCAAGATGTCATCCCGTGGGGTCAAAACGATCATGAGAACGGTGAACAAAAATCCCACAACTACACGGAGGGACCTGATGATTGACCTGCAGAGAGCTGGGACCAAAGTAACAAAGGCTACACACTACGCAGAGAGGGACTCAAATCCTGTAGTGTCAGGCGTGTCCTCCTGCTTAAGCCAGTACATGTCCAGGCCCGTCTGAAGTTTGCCAGAGAGCATATGGATGATCCAGAAGAGGATTGGGAGAATATCATTTGGTCAGATGAAACCAAAATAGAACATTTTGGTAAAAACTCAACTCATCATGTTTGGAGGAAGAAGAATGCTGAGTTGCATCCCAAGAACACCATACCTACTATGAAGCATGGGGGTGGAAACATCATGCTTTGGGCTGTTTTTCTGCAAAGGGGACAGGACGACTGATCTGTGTTGAGGGAAGAATGAACAGGGCTGTGTATCATGTGATTTTAAGCCAAAACCTCCTTCCATCAGTGAGAGCATTGAAGATGCAACGTGGCTGGGTCTTCCAGCATGACAATGATCCCAAACACACCGCTCAGGCAACAAAGGAGTGGCTCCGTAAAAAGCATGTCAAGGTCCTGGAGCTAGCCAGTCTCCAGACCTCAACCCCATAGAAAATTTGCTGAGGGAGTTGAAAGTCCATGTTGCCCAGTGACAGCCCCAAAACATCACTGCTCTAGAGGAGATCTGCATGGAGGAATGGGCCAAAATACCAGCTACAGTGTGTGCAAACCTGGTGAAGACTTACAGGAAATGTTTGATCTCTGTCATTGCCAAGATTATGTTACAAAGTATTGAGTTGAATTTTTGTTATTGACAAAATACTTATTTTCCACCATAATTTACAAATAAATTCTTTAAAAATCCTACAATGTGATTTGCTGGATTTTTTTCTCATTTTGTCTCTCATAGTTGAAGTGTACCTATGATGAAAATTACAGACCTCTCTCATCTTTATAAGTAGGAGAACTTGCACAATCAGGGGCTGACTAAATACTTTTTTACCCCAGTGTAAATGCAGAGGATAAATTTCACTGTATGTACAATGACAATACGAGGTCTGTCCATAAAGTATCGTACCTTTTTATTTTTTTCAAAAACTATATGGATTTCATTCATATGTTTTTACGTCAGACATGCTTGAACCCTCGTGCGCATGCGTGAGTTTTTCCACGCCTGTCAGTGACGTCATTCGCCTGTGAGCATGCCTTGTGGAAGGAGTGGTCCCGCCCCCTCGTCGGATTTTCATTGTCTGGAAATGGCGGAATGAAAAGGACTTTTTTTCCATCAGAATTTTTTCAGAAGCTGTTAGAGACTGGCACCTGGAAACCATTCGAAAAATTTATCTGGCTTTCAGTGAAAATTTTTCGGGCTTCAGAGAGAATAAGGACTTTAACTACAGGGTTAAGGACCCCTTTAAGGACGGTCGGTGCGCCGCGCTGCGAGCTGCGATGATGCGGCACAAACCACTGGATCATTTCTAAGCTGATGGCTCTGTGGATACGAGACCGTCGTGTGCTCTTTCTCTGGTTATCACAAGACCTGGACATCAGATTTCACTTTTAACAAGAGATTTTGTCATGGAAAGCCGCGCGGAGGCTTCGCGCGTCACGACCGATTCGCTGATGAAGCGAGACAAAGGAACACCTCCGTTTCGGCGTGTTAGAGGACAAGTTGGGACATGTCTATCTCGGCTTTCAGTGCTTACCAGTCGAGTGAGTATAAAAGAACTTGTGGAGAGCTGGACACCTCGTATACTGTAGCTTCTTATTCTACTTCAACTGTTTATTCCACTAAGCCATCCGCTCTACGACAGGTCAGTAGGGAGGTAAAGGTGCCCTTACACTTGCACGACTTTGATGCATGGACTTGAACACCCTGTGTTGTGCAGGAGAGTAAACTTGTCTTTAACGGGTACAGAGTGAATGTGAGAGGTGCGTCGGCGCATGCAACTGCGCAAAGAGAATTTTGAAATGTTCAAAAAATATTTCACTCATAAATGTTGTGCAATGTGACGTGATCTACTCGCGAACACTACGTGCAGCTCGTCAAGTCAAGTAAAGAAGAAGTGAACACAGCGAGTTGTTGCATCAGCGCACTGCATCAGAGTGCCACTCGTCTTAACGATTATAACGAGATGTTAAATCTATCATCAACATACTTTCACAGCTGCACACAAGAAGTAAAGAACACACAACTGTTTTACCAAGCAATGGCAACGTAAACATGACAAATAATTACCTTTTTAGATGGCTCCAAAGGCTTTTTCCAGCTTGTTCAGCGCGTGTGCACATGAACGGCTCCGGCTGGAGCGGTCCTCTGTGACTCAGGAAGCAATTAGAGTCGTTTTCAGCAGCCAACTTGCACAGAAAATGATTAATCTGCTACGAAATCATTATTTTATATAAACAGTGTCCAGCGCAGAGCGTGTGGCAGGTGGTGGAAAAAAGCGCTGCGTCCAGCTGGGAACACAGCGGGTGGGATTGTCACGACTACGTGCGTGCAAGTGTGCGGATCCATGTCGTGCAAGTGTCAGTGTTAACTTAAAGCAACGAGGTGCTGGCTATCCAAAGTTATCGCATGAAAGTATCCTCACTACGCCGGTGCATGACTTTCATTGGGACCCTTCGAAATACGCAGGAGTTAGTGGCTCTCTGAGTGGAGCAGCCAGTCGTGAACAAATGACGGGCGTAATACCCAACCCAAGTTAACTGCCATTGATTCTTTGTTCTGCATGTATCCATTACAGTCTGATCTGCTCTGCATGCTGATGGGACGGCTGTGGTGTGTAGATAGAGATAAAGACAGAGCATTTGTGTGCACAAGAAACAAGAACATGCGATCAGCCAGGTGAAAACTATCACATCCACCTTCTGCCAATACGCTGCTTATCACCACTCATTATGAAAGCAAGCTAATGAAAATAGCCTTTAAGCCATCAACAATATTACTGGGCCTGTCACTGCTGGGGAGCAACTGAGACTCCGTGAGACACCATTGCAAGAGGCCACCACTAGATGGCACTCACAAGCACCTTGGGAGCGAACGGCTGATGTTTATCTTAGGGCGCATTAGTATTCCTGGAGCAGAGTCTATTAAGTAAAAGGCAATTATGAAGAAGGGAAGGAGACAAGAGGAAAACAAGGGAGGGGAGAATGCCCACAGAGCTGCTGCAATCACGCTAAAGACAGAGACGAGTAGAGGAGAGACAAAGAGACGAGCAAAGGGAGCAGCCCAATGGTCAAATAATATCTTCTAACAAATGCCCTGCTGTGAGTGGTATGAATTTATTAAACTCCCTAAAGGTGCCGTTATCATCATATAATCCCAAGTTAAACCAAACATTAAACCTTGTGTGTGAATTATATTTTATGCACACGCAGACAATAAAATCATATGTTTTTGTGTACCTGTAGTTGCCCAAGTAGACGCCATCTGGATTTAACATGGGGACGATCTTGAAGATCACATGATCTCTCAGGATCTGAGCCACAGGATGCTGGCTCACCAGGAAGTCAATCACGCCTGCAATGCAAACACGCAGGGAAATGTACTTGAAAGGAGCGACCGAAGATGGCCTGCAGTTAATTGAGTTTTGCAAAACAAAAGGAGAGGGAAGGACAGAGAGGGGACATCGCCAGAATCAGGGGGAGAAATAGGACGCATCAGGTCCAAATCGATACAAATGGAATGAAGCTGATGGAGCTGGAAAAACAGAAAGAACACAGCGGGCCAGAAGCCAACTCATCTGATTTGTGATAACGCAAAGACAGTCTGAGTCTGTGACACAGACACATCGGACTCACAAATGCACACATTCAGATAGATATGTATATATTTTCACAGATGCAGACAACACAGAGGCCATTACCTTTATGAGTAACATTATATGAAGCAACACCAACTCTTGTCAAATAAGGACTGTAAATTCACTTTACCCCTCTCCCTGCCTTTCTCCTCGTTGTTTTGTAGCTTTCTTTTCCTCCCAAACACCATCTCTACACCTCGTTAACATTAATGGTCTTTCTGCAGTCTGTCTTGCTGAGTCAAAGTAGCAGAGAGGGACCACTGTTCAAACTAAGGTCATGCCCTCCATCCCTTTATCACTGCTGTCCTCACCCGCACAGACCTGCAACCTATAAGCAAGAAAAAGGCACCCAGAATGGCTTAACTTACCCTCTTGCCCCTCTCACATGAGCAGGACAGGGACATAAGGTGTCAGTATATTATGCTACAACTGTCTCTTTGGTTGTGGAACTGCAGAAGGAGACATTTTCCTAGAAGGTTATCACTATTTTAGGCTGTTTCATTAGTTTTCAGCTGGCAGAGCACAGGAGCAAACACAATGCCAGCTTATGATATCATTAGATTGTCTTTTCTATACAGACCCAGCGGCCCTTTGGTGCTTGTGCTTATCCTCGGATACTGCAGTGCGAAGCACATGAGACTCCGTAAGACTTCTTGTGGATAGGACACCAGTCTGTTGCTGGAAGGAATTTGTGTCAAATGAGTGGTTACTTCAGGAGACTCAGATGAGGAGTATCACTTGCGTTGTGAGCGAATGTCAGCGTTGACATTTTGGCCATGTGGTGCATTTCTGTGTGCATGATCCTGTACGCAGGTGCCTGAGTGCTGAGGGCCTCAGTGGCTGGAAAAGACCAAGGGAATTTCATTTGGATGGGGCAGACAGATGGTTATTTTAGAGATGTGGAGATGGACCGGTTGTCTGCCTAGGTCAGGGGTGGCCAAGTTTGGTCCTCGAGAGCCACTCTCCTGACACTCTTAGTTGTCTCCCTGCTCCAACACACCTGAATCCAATGAAAGGCTCATTAAAAGTCTGCTAACGAGTCTTTCATTGGATTCAGGTGTGTTGGAGCAGGGAGACAACTAAGAATGTCAGGAAGGTGGCTCTCGAGGACCGAACTTGGCCAACCCTGGTCTAGGTGATTGTCTGCAGGACCCAAGGCAGTTCCATAGTTTTGTGGTTGTGGTGAAGTGTGACACCAGCACATGCTCCCAGACTTAACTTGATTACATACATAGTTTTTCATTATTTTTGTTGTGTGGCTGGGTTGCCTGGCTGGCTTTTGTTTCTGTTTTCTGTCTTTCCTTCCAGGTGGCATGCGTTCAGGGCTGATGTGTGGCTGAGTTATCAGGACCTCACCCTGATCACCTGAGGCTTGTCATGTGCAGCTCGTCAGGACTCACAGCTGTGGTGCATCTGTATGGATTGGGGCATGGTGGCATTTAAGTCTGGAGTACACAGTGTGTATTTGCCAGAGACTCGACCTTGTGACCAGACGGGTGAGATCGACGTTTGGAGAACCATCTCATCATTATGGACGCAGAGACCATACCAGGTTTGATGCCATAGTCTGTGAAAGAGGACAGGGTGAGGTCTCACGCTCGTCAGCACACTTCCTGAGGTACTTTAGGTTTTGTGACTAACATGAGTACAGTCAATAGATGTGGTGTCCCTCACACCTTATTATATTGAGCTGTTATGTTAGTCGTTTAATCAGCTTCCACTGCAGTGGAGAATTGAACTGGGTGTTCCATGCCTGCAGGGTGGGAAACTGATTGGTGATTAAGCCAGGAAGTGTTTGCTGATTATGTACACCTTTGAGTGGTCTCTCTGTGTGTGGAGTGGTGGACTCACATTATGGTTTCTTCTTTCACAGACTCGGTTGGTCGCGGCCACCTGGGGGGTGTCGGCGGGGTCCTTGGGTCCGAACTGTTCTGGCTCCGGACCGTTTGTGCTGCTGGGAGCGCGCCGTTTTTCCACCTCGCCAGACCGCGCACTTATTGGTTATTAATTGAGCACTCACTGTTATGTCATTAAATTCTGTTATCCTTTGAACCGTGCTCTGTTTCCTTTATGCTGGGTCCTGTCAAACGCTGGGTCGGTGCTCCGACTGCGTCCGACACATAACAATTTTATGCTCATTTAATGCTAAATTTTCTCCAAAGTTAATGTATTAGGAATGTATTCTTACACTTTGGAAAATGCAGAGGACATAGAGACTTTCATTGGATACAGATACACTTCTGACAGCCAAAGCCAAGAAATCATTGGAAAAAATGGCTCTTGGACTTAGTCCAGGAAAAACACAAACCCAGCAAGTGCTACAATCAGAGTATCCACCAATCTGATTCTACAAAGATCACAGGATCAATTGCAAAGTCAAGATCAGTAAACCTTTTCTTTCCAACAAAGGCACCTAAACTACTGGTTTCCACAACCCTTCTCAACACCTACTCCAGGCAAGCACTGAACAGTGTAGGAGCCACAACACATCCCCAATGAACACCAGTATGAGGAGGTGATGGTCTCGTGGTTAAGCGTTGGGTTTGAGACCAGAGTATCCTCAGTTCAAATCCCAGCCTGACTGGAAAATCACTAAGGGCCCTTGGGCAAGGTCCTTAATCCCCTAGCTGCTCCCTGTGTGCAGTGAGCGCCTTGTATGGCAGCACTCTCACATCGGGGTGAATGTGAGGCATTATTGTAAAGCACTTTGAGCGTCTGATGCAGATGGAAAAGCGCTATTAAATGCAGTCCATTTACCATTTAACACCAGTATTCACTGAGTAAAACCACGTACACACCTACTTTTTAAACGCAACAAACTGTGTATCATCATGTCTGACAAAGGGTGTATTGTTGTGCATGACCACACACAGACCAATTGTGGTGTGTCTGAATAAATCTGAAGTGAAAACATTACCTTGGCAAACAAATGAAGCAGGCGACTCTCCTGGGTGAACACGAGCTGTGAGGAAGACCAGCTTCTTCTCCCTCTCTGGGCTGATGTGGTCTGAGAGAAGGAGAGAGTGTGTGGTTAGTACGCTTGTCTCACAGCAAGGAGTCCTTGAGTTCATGTCACCATAAAAGCTCAGTTAGCATCTGTGTTGGGCAGGCGCCATGATAAAACATACACCTTAGCATTATGCTCCTGCCAGTGGCCTATACCAAAGCAGAGTCTGTAGGCACAATGTTTGAACCTGGGCACTCAATGATTTGAGTCAGACAGATGAAGATATTAAAATGAAGGTCAAAGTGTACCATAATGTGTAGCTGTGCAATTACTTCAAGATCAATTATACATAATACAACTATTGCCAAATTTAAGTTCAAACACAAAGCTGACCTGTCTGTCCTTTTTCAACAAGCCAAACATGAATCAAACATCAAGCCATCACACCGCACAGAATATTCAATAGCCAAAGTGAATTATACATCATCATCACGGGTCAGGAGGAGCTTGCTGCACCTTACAGAGCTGCTCTCTGAGTTAAGTCTTCATGCCTGTCTAGACACCTCTCTCCTCTGAAAAAAAAAAACAGCTTAAGAGGAATATGTTGATCTTTGTTCACTTCATTTAATTCATAGTTTTCTGCATAAGTAAGTGCTAAAGAACCTCATCGTATGTTTGAAAGATGTCAGTGCTGAAATTGAGAGATTTTCTGATGGTACGTAGTGTGTGGCTAAATTTGAAACTTTTAATAACAGAAAAATGCACTCAAATGTTTAAATGCCTTATTTGATACCAGCTCTTAATTTCAGTTTCAATTTACTTAATTTATATAGTGCCAAATCACAACAAAGGTGCCTCAAGGCGCTAAGGTCTAACCTTACCAACCCCTAGAGCAAGCATACAGGCGACAGTGGTAAGGAAAAACTCCCTCTGATGATGTTGAGGAAGAAACCTCAAGCAGACCAGACTCAGAGGGGTGACCCACTGCTTAGGGCAGTGGTATCCAAAGTATTCCAGAAAGAACCAAGAGGGTGCAGGTTTTCTTTGCAGCTACTGACTCCAGCAGGTGAGTTCACAGATGAACTCATCCCATCTGCTCAAAATGATGTTAATCACTTAGTGTCCCTAGGGTGAATAAAAAGTCTGCGGGTCAAGAGCTTTCTCTTGTCATGCCCCTGTTCTGTGGCATGATCTCTCTGCATCAATAAAAGTCAGATTCTGTAGAGACTTTCAAGTTCAGACTTAAGACACACTTATTTTCCCTTTCGTATGGCCAGCATACTGGCATAGTATGTTTCTATGCTTTTTACTCTTTTAATTCATTTTATTAGGAAACGGAGTGTGCCGCGGCCTCAACTTTATCTAAATTCTGGGTCTTTTTGTGAAGTTTAAGGCATGGCTGGCGATCACCTTAGTTTTTCTTCTGTTTTTCTTGCGGTTTAATGCTGACAAATTACACTCATAAGAACTCTCAGAAATACATTTGTTGTATTTCTGATGCTTGATTCTGATTTTTTTCTTTTCTCTTTGTTTGAGGTGCGGCTCCATCCAGAGATGGGTGTGGTATCTGTTCTGGAAACCGTCCTGTGCACCGGCAACATTTCCTGTATGTTTGTTTTGTGAATTGTTTTGTAATTTGTGTCTGTAGCATGGCCCAAGCAGAGGGTCACCCCTTTGACTCTGGTCTGCTTGAGGTTTCTTCCTCAGAGGGAGTTTTTCCTTACCACTGTTGCTCTGGGGGTTGGTAAGGTTAGACCTTACTTGTGTGAAGCACCTTGAGGCAACCTTGTTGTGATTTGGCGCTATATAAATGAAAATAAATTGAAATTGAAATAAACAGTTACAAGATTTTTGCAAAGTTTTACAAAACTGAAGAAACAGAAAACAGGAAATCAAACAACACAACTTTACAAAATAAAAAAAAACTGTTTATGATCATTCTGTTCATATTCATCAAAGACTGTAAAGTAAAGAGAGAAACCCCCACAGTCTGTTTTATGTTCCCAGCAGTTCAAACCACAGAGGTCAAAATTTTGCCATTTTCTCGCTCAGTGTTTTTCCTCTAATCTGCTGTTACTAATCGAAGAAAGTGAAAGCGCCTCATTGTTATACATAAACTTAATATCTTATTGATTCTTCCAATCGCTTCTGCTGAGCAGAGAAAATGCTAATTAGCAACAGGCTATGCACCTTTCCTGCTCTTTAATTCCAATTTAGCTGCAGAGCTGCGTGCGTGTGTGTGTGTGTGTGTGTATGTGTGTGTGTTTGTCTGGCTGGTAAGCGGTCGTAAACAAAAACAGCATAAAAGAGAGAGAGGGAGGGAGAGAGAGTGTCTTTTCCATTTAAGTCTGATTTTATTTCGTTTTTCTCTCCCTCTGCCCTTCACAGAGACAAATGGCTTTGCCATTCAGGCGTCTCCGTGGAGCGGGTGGGCTGTTTGTTGTAAATGTGAGCGCTTGCGGTTTGGCCGGCTGCTGGGTGCTCGGCGGCTGTGAAATTCCATGACTTAGAAATTCTTCTTTGGCCTCGACCCCAGGCCACCGCACGGGCTCCACACATGCAAGAGCACAGCCGCTGCACGCAAACAAATTGTACAGTACAAAGCAGCAATCAAGAAGGACTTCATAAAAAAGGCACGGTCCCTACTGTAACACCAACAGCCCAGGAAGTCGTGAGCAAAAACCCGAGGCAGCTGCCAACATCCTGAGTGTAGGGGAATTCAGCCGTCGAGGCTACGCTACATTTAGTCTCAGTGCTAGTGTGCCCTTGCTGCTTCCTCAAAACAATCTCTTCCAGCAGCTTCCTGAAGCGTACAAAAAGATCCACTGTTTATCCCACATTGTCGGTTGTGTGTGTGTGATTATGTTTCCTTAGGGCTCTCACAAATGCTCCCCAAGTAGTTGTTGTGTTTATGTGTCTGTATCTCTGTGCGCCGCCGTATCTGGCAGTGACCAGTCAAGCATTGTAACACTAAATTAAGTCCCACAGTTCCATAGGCACGCCGACACCCAGAAGGAACCTGGAGGAACCTTATCGCAGCTGCATGTAAAGAAAAATCAAAGCCATCGTGCAACTGTGAGTGATACACAACATTAAGGTTTGGGTCAAGTCACGTCTGAGCCTCCGGAGCACAGTGCTGCAGCTGCATACCCGGACCTGCAGGTGTCACTACAGATCAGCAGGCAGGAGGAGAGAGAGAGATGGAAAGAGGAGATGTGAAAGACAGAGCAAGAGACAGAGAGGAATTAGATGAAATGGTATAAATTTAAAAAGAGACAGAAACTTTGTGGAAAAAAGTTTTTGTTTTTTTTTTGCTGACAGTTTTCACACTTTGTAGTAGGTTGGAGGAACAAAACCACTTCAGAAGAAGGTGGCTGCTGTGGAGAGTACTTGGAAAAACAACATCAAACTGAACAGTTATCAAGTTACTGAAAAATTCTGAATGAAAAAAAAATCACATATTCAATTTATGCACGGAGCAAACAATATAAATAATAATAATAACAATCAGAAAGAGCAATCAGAGATTTCTGACATCCGCCAATCCGGATCTGGATCACCTTCAGAATTCAGTGGTGTCTTCCCATGCCCTCCTAATATGTATCAGTGGTGCAAATTTGGTGAGAATCCATGAAGTAGTTTTGACGTAATCCTTCAAAGCCTATATAAAGGGAAATCTTGATCTGGATTTGGATCACCTCCATAATTTAATAGGAGTCTTCCATGGCCTCATATGTATCTGTTGTGAAAATTTGTCAAAATCCATGCAGTCAAAATCTGTGCAACAGTTCTGACATAATCCTTCAAAGCCAAAATAAAGTGAAATCTTTATATAGATCATTATATAGATATATAGATGTCCATCCTCCCACTGCAATCTCCTGGTCAGAGTCAGTGCACGTGAGGGAGTGAGTGGATGAGTGAATCAGTGTATGAGTGGGTGAGTGAGTGAGTGACAGCACTCAGCGCATCCGTCTGCCAGTCTGGACGCTTTATTTATGTTTCTGGTGCAGTCTGACAGCAGTCTGTGTCTCTGTACTGTTGTCCCACAACGTTTGGGCTGCGGTTGTGCAGGTGTGCACGACTCAGTCCGGACTGGATCTGCCCACATTCCACGTGGTCATCTGCCAGTCCTGCACAGCTGTCCCACTGTCTGTCCCTCCCACCTGCACCTCAAGGTTTGGGTTTTTTTCCTGTTCCGGCTGATTCTGCTTGATTCCTGCACATTCTTGCTATGTGTATCCTATGACAGGATTTTACTGTCATGGTTCTTCTTTTGGTTACCCACAAAATTTGAGAAAAAGTAGCAATTCTCTGCTGCAAAATTAGAAACTATATACGAGGGCTGTCCATAAAGTAAGGGTCCTTTTTATTTTTTTCAAAAACTATATGGATTTCATTCATATGTTTTTACGTCAGACATGCATGAACCCTCGTGCGCATGCGTGAGTTTTTCCACGCCTGTCGGTGACGTCATTCGCCTGTGAGCACTCCTTGTGGGAGGAGTCGTCCAGCCCCTCGTCGGAATTCCTTTGTCTGAGAAGTTGCTGAGAGACTGGCGCTTTGTTTGATCAAAATTTTTTCTAAACCTGTGAGACACATCGAAGTGGACATGGTTCGAAAAATTAAGCTGGTTTTCAGTGAAAATTTTAACGGCTGATGAGAGATTTTGAGGTGACACTGTCGCTTTAAGGGCTTCCCACGGTGCGAGACGTCGCGCTGCGCTCTCAGGCGGCGTCATCAGCCTGTTTCAAGCTGAAAACCTCCACATTTCAGGCTCTATTGATCCAGGACGTCGTGAGAGAACAGAGAAGTTTCAGAAGAAGTCGGTTTCAGCATTTTATCCGGATATTCCACTGTTAAAGGAGATTTTTTTAATGAAAGACGTGCGGACGGGTCCGCGCGTCGGGACGCAGCCGGCGCGGAGCGGCGGCACAGGAAAAACACCTCCGTGTTGATAACCATTTGTAAAATCCAGGCGGCTTTTGATGGCTTTCAGTGGAGTGAGTATATGAGAAATTGTTTAACAGCTGGACATGTTCCAACTTGTCCTTAAGGCTTCCAGCAGAGGTGTTTTTCCTGTGGCGGAGCGTCGCGGCGGCTGCATCCCGACGCGCGGACCCGTCCGCACGTCTTTCTATTATACAGATGAACAGTTTAATCGGATCATTAGAACGGATAACAAATTATCAATAATCCATTTCAACAGCAGAAGTCTATATGCAAACTTTAACAACATTAAAGAATATTTAAGTCAGTTAAAAAAAATATTTAACATAATTGCTATATCAGAAACATGGATCAATGAAGATAAAGGAATGGATTTTGAACTGGATGGATATGAATTTAATTGTGTAAACAGAAAAAATAAGAGTGGAGGAGGAGTGGCTGTGTATGTGGATAAGAACATGGATTATAAAATAGTAGACAATATGACAACTGTGATTGATAACTTATTAGAATGTATAACTATTGAAATATGTGAAGAAAAAAGCAAAAATGTATTAGTCAGCTGTATATATAGAGCACCAGGATCTAGTATTGAAACATTCACTGACTGTATAGGAAAAATGTTCTCAAAAACTAATCAAAAAACTGTGTTCATTTGTGGTGACTTAAATATTGATCTGCTCAATCCAAATAAGCATAAAATAACAGATGAATTTATCAGTATAATGTACAGTATGAGTTTATATCCAAAAATCACCAGGCCAAGCAGAATTACATCCCATAGTGCTACCTTAATTGATAATATATTCAGCAATGATATTGAGAATAACACTGTGAGTGGATTATTAATCAATGACATTAGTGATCATCTACCAGTTTTCATCGTTTATAATAGAAACCATCGGCGGAATCAGCCAGAGGAGAAAATAAAATACAGGCGAGTGCGGACAGAGGAAAACATGAACACACTAAAGAAGGATTTACAGGAGCAAAACTGGGAAAAGGTATACAGTGAAAGTGATGTTGATAGCGCATATGAAACTTTTTACAAATATTTACATCATTATATGATAAAAATTGTCCAATTAAACAAGACTACAGAAAACAAAAAATCCAAGCTCGACCATGGATGACGAAAGGGTTACGAAATGCATGTAATAAGAAAAATACACTGTATAGAGAATTCATAAAACTAAAGACTAAAGAGGCAGAAAATAGATATAAGAAATACAAAAATAGATTAACTAATATTATACGGGTATGTAGGAAGGAATATTATAGTAACATATTATATAATAACAAAAACAATATTAAAGGAATATGGGATATATTAAATAGCATTATCAAAAATGGTAATAAAAAACAGAGTTACCCTCAGTATTTCATTGATAATAATGTCAAGAAGGAAAATAAGGATGAGGTAGTCAACGGTTTTAATAATTTTTTTGTAAATATTGGACCAAGCTTGGCAGAAAAAATTCCCGATTCCCAATCTGAGGATTGGGATAATAATCTTATAGAAAGAAATCCCTGTTCAATGTTCCTCACAGCAGTGGATGGAAATGAAATTATAGACATTGTGAATAATTGTAAATATAAAACATCTACCGATTTAAATGAAATTGATATGGTGGTGGTAAAACAGGTCATTGAATGGATTGTAGAACCATTAACATACATCTGTAACTTATCATTTCAAACCGGTAAATTTCCCAATCAAATGAAAATAGCTAAGGTTGTGCCGCTGTATAAGACTGGGGATAGACACCACTTCACAAATTATAGACCTGTTTCTTTGCTTCCACAATTTTCCAAATTATTAGAAAAGTTATTCAATAATAGATTAGACAAATTCATAAATAAACATAAATTACTTACTGATAGTCAATATGGATTCAGAGCACATAGTTCAACATCACTTGCATTAATAGAATCAGTTGAGGAGATTACAAACGCCATAGACCACAAATTACATTCAGTTGGAATATTTATAGACCTTAAAAAGGCTTTTGATACAATTAATCATGACATATTAATCAATAAACTTGAACAGTATGGGATTAGGGGGTTGGTGTTGCACTGGGTGAGAAGCTACTTAAGTAACAGAAAACAGTTTGTGAAGTTGGGGGAATATACATCATCATGCTTGGACAATGCTTGTGGCGTCCCACAGGGGTCAGTATTGGGTCCAAAACTGTTTCTAATTTATATAAATGATATTGTCAATGTTTCCAAAATATTAAAATTAGTATTATTTGCAGATGACACAAGCATTTTTTGTTCAGGGGGGGATTTGCAGGAGTTACTGAGGAGGATCAGTATAGAAATGGGAAAATTGAAAATATGGTTTGACAGAAACAAATTATCATTAAACTTAAGTAAAACAAAATACATGTTATTTGGCTATTGTAATACAGACATACAGGTTCAGTTACAAGTCGAGGGGGTAGATATTGAAAGGGTACGTGAAAATAAGTTTCTGGGGGTGATAATAGATGATAAGATAAACTGGAAGACTCATATAAAACATATACAAAGTAAACTGTCAAGAAGCATTTCAGTTCTAAACAAAGCAAAACATATTCTGGACCACAACTCACTCCGCATTCTTTACTGCTCACTGGTTTTACCATATTTACAGTACTGTGCAGAGGTATGGGGTAATACTTATAAAGGTACAACACAATCACTATCAGTAATGCAGAAAAGAGCTATAAGAATTATTCATAATACTGGCTATAGAGATCATACAAATCCACTATTTTTACAATCCAAATTCTTAAAATTCACAGACTTGGTTCATTTTCAAACAGTACAAATTGTGTATAAAGCAATAAACAATTTACTTCCAGCAAATATTAAAAATATGTTTTTTAACAGATCAGGGGATTACAGTCTGAGGGGGAAATTTAATTTAAAGCATCAGTGGGCACGAACAACATTAAAAGGTTTCTGTATTTCTGTCTGTGGGGTGAGGATGTGGAACAGATTGGGAGTGGGGCTCAAGCAATGTCCAAGCATGAACCAGTTCAAACAGCGGTACAAAAATATGTTTTTTTCTGGGTATAGGGAGGAGGAAGGGTAATGAGGGTTAGGGTGTTTTTGTTTTTTGCTTCGGCTTGTAAATATATAGTATTTTGTATGTAAGTAGGTATGTGTAGGTGTATATTTATGTTTGTGTATATATATGTGTATATATGTATATGTGTATGTATGTTGATGTGTGTATGTATATATATATGTGTATGTATATGTATATATATATATATATTGATATCGATTTAGGTGTGTAGGAATCTATGTGTATATGTGGCAAAGGGTATTACTGGTTGTGGGGAAGAAGGGGTAGGGATAAATAAGCTGATGCTTCACCCTACCCCTTTTCGGACATGTTGGGTACACAGTAGGAACTTTTTTGTTGTTGTCTTTACTGATCTATCTTGTAATTGTTGTTGTATCAAATGTTCGAAATAAACAGTTTTCATTCATTTTCATTCATTCATTCATTCATTCATTCATTCATTCATTCAAAACTTCTCTGTTCTCTCACGACGTCCTGGATCAATAGAGCCTGAAATGTGGAGGTTTTCAGCTTGAAACAGGCTGATGACGCCGCCTGAGAGCGCTGTGCGACGTCTCGCACTGTGGGAAGTCCTTAAAGCGACAGTGTCACCTCAAAATCTCTCATCAGCCGTTAAAATTTTCACTGAAAACCAGCTTAATTTTTCAAACCATGTCCACTTCGATGTGTCTCACAGGTTTAGAAAAAAGTTTGATCAAACAAAGCGCTAGTCTCTCAGCAACTTCTCAGACAAAGGAATTCCGACGAGGGGCTGGACGACTCCTCCCACAAGGAGTGCTCACAGGCGAATGACGTCACCGACAGGCGTGGAAAAACTCACGCATGCGCACGAGGGTTCAAGCATGTCTGATGTAAAAACATATGAATGAAATCCATATAGTTTTTGAAAAAAATAAAAAGGACCTATACTTTATGGACAGACCTCGTATATTGTCAATGATATGAGCCAGTTGTGACTCGTATTAGAATAATGTTCTCTATCTATATCTTGACCTCTGGACTTACTTATAGACTTAATTTGCATACTCCATCCAAAAGTGTACTTGAACACCAACATTCTGAGTGGTAATTTTTTCCTGTGGACTGACAGAGTGAGATGATAGTACCACATTGAATTACCCCTACCCCAAAATAGCTGTTTTTAATCACCTTTGGCAAATACCTTCACGTCACTTGTAATAGAAGCAACAATTGGCAAAATAATTGAACATTAGACCTTTTGATTTGTTGCAGGGACACCATACGTCACTTCTTGGGGTGTTAACTTGATAAAATTCCCCATTTAGCATCAGGACACTGACATAAAGAGATATGGCTCAGATTTTGGGCATCGACTAAATTCTGTGACCTTTTGAACTCTGGTGACCTACTTGTTGACCTAATTTGCATTTATTACATATCATGCGAAAGAACATTTAAATACCAACATTTTGAATCGTAGTTTGTTGCTGTGGTCCTTAAGGGGAGGAGATATTACCACATTTGTTTCCCCTACCCCCAAAACTTGTGTAAAAAAGCATATAGCACAACATTAAAAATGCTTGTAATAAGTGCCTCAGGGACAGGTTTTTTAATGTTAACATGCTTTTTTCCTGAAGAGGAGACCCCCGGCTATGAGAAAATACCCGGGGGGGAGGCGCATCATCAGCCAATGGACAAAACCCTTTCAATGGTTTTTGCTACTGGACAAATTTTTTAATTAAATGCATTCTAATCAGTTTACTCAATCAGCCACAGTGTGTGCTGCAACTCTCAGGCTGCAAACTTTCAAACTGATGTCACTGTCATGTGACTCTCTCAAATCTCCTGATCCATCTTTCCCAGTCCTGGGGTATTAAAAAGCCAAAGTCAAATGCCTCTGGAGGTTGAATCGTAAACTTTGCATTTGGAGGTACATTACCTGCTAGCTGGGGAGCCCGTGAACCTTCTTCATTTTCCATCTTGCCATTCACAGATATCTAAACTTTTTATTAACCTCTGAGCCTTTATTTAGCTATTGTAACCATACTGGACTTCTAGCGTCTTAACCTTCACAAAACTAGTCATTGTCCAGGGACACTTCTAGTTTCTTGCACAAGAGTCTATTAAAATAAGACCACATTTAACATAAACTTTGATTCCACCACAACTACTACCAGCGTGCACTGATGAAGTCATCATAGGTAAGGAGCTGAAGGAATTTGGAAAAAACATTGTGAAACCTCATTCTTTGCTTTCTATGATGTGTTGGGGTCACAAAATGAATTTATTTTACATGGGCATAATAAAAATAATTTATTTTCAGGTGGTCGTTTAAGCAACTGTAGAAGAATTTTTAGGTCCATATTTGAACTGTGATGAACTATCAAGTGTCCTGATCCGAACTGTATGTCCTCTGGTTGAACTAGCAGGTGTTCAACCCAAAAAAAAGGGCTCTATTAGTCATTTAGTCTGTCAGGGGCTTTCCAAGGCCTTTTAGGTGCTTTCCCGCAGGCCGCGTGCAGGGGCCTCAGGCCAGCTGCACGTGTGGCTGAGGCCACGTGCGGAGGGGGCCTCAGGCCAGCTGCACCTGTGGCTGAAGGTCTTTTAAAAAAATCAGTTGTAAATCCTTCATGTTTTAATGGGAGCGTTTGTCACATTGAAATAATGGCCTAACACCTGCTTAGGGTTCACTAGAGGACGCTTCCAATAGAAAACCATGTCTTGGGAATGAAATAAATAAAAAAGTCGAAGGAGGAGCGATGCCCGCGGGTCTCCAATAAATAGACGAGCGCGGTTGTCATATTCAGTCTCTCTAGAGGACTCAGTTTGTCTAAGCTTTGTGTCGAAGGCTTAAATAAACTTAAAAACTCTGTGCATTTTATCTTGCTTAAGGCTGAATTATTCTAAAGTGTTGTGTCCTCTTTCTAGCATATCACTTGCAATTAGTTTGTGTTATCTAAAAGACGACATCCTGAGAAGACCAAAAAGACGAGCCGCGACAGAACTTGGCGAGCCAGCTTCAGGAGGGTCCAGGGGCATTCCGGCAGCCTGGGGCAGTCCAGCTCATCCCTCCAGACCGTAAATAACAGTGATCACGACTAAAAGGTAAGCAGAAACCTTTTATAATTTCTGCACGATCTGGAGGAGTGAGTCGGGATTTCCGCCCAAGTTGACAGGTGATATTTTTTAATTGCCTCTTACCCAAAAGAACCTGGACTAAGAAAATTGATAAGAGACTAAAAAAAGATAAGATTGAAAATTATCAGGCCTTGTAGATAAAATGCTCAGAAGGTGTGTGTGTTCCCGGGAAAAAAAGAATGTCTGTGTGAGTGAAAGGTCAGGAATGTTCATGAACTCTGGTGCGGAAAGAGTGCGTGGAGAACTAACCTGGATGCTTGGGGAATAATTGGTGTTGAAATTCGTTACTAACGTGCCGGCTGATAGCATGCGCTGTAGGGGTTAATTTAGGGGAGTATACTGACAAATAGATACAAGGTAATACAAGGTTATTTAAAGAGTTTAACAGAGACTGAAGTGAAATAAGTGAGAAAAAAGAGTTTAACAAGAGAATACGTGCAGAGAAAGCACAAGATAAGCGCCTGAGGGGGCGCAGTAGAAATAACGTACGTGATAAAGAGATTTAAAGAGAAAAGTGCAAAGAAGCACAGCTGACAGTAAGTAAAAGAGCTCAATAAAGGACGTCATTTTTTAAGAAAAGAGAAAAACTATAAAAAAATAATAAAATAAATAGAGAGTTAGTGCAGAATACATGAGAATTAATGAAGCAGAAAATAGTGCAGTAAGGCACCAAATACACGCTTGTGGGGCGTGGGAGAAGAATAAGTAATTAAGTACACAGTAATATGAGTTTTTTTATAAGAAAAGAAAAAGAGAATATTTTCAGTGCAAAGGCACATTAAGCTCACGAGGAGCTCAGTAAGTGAAAAAAAAAAAGGCAGAAGAAAGTGCAGAAAGGCACAGGATACGCACGCGAGGCGCGGTAAGGCGTAGAAATAAATGAAATATTGTATGCTCAGAAAGGAGCTTGTGAAAATAATATATTAAGCACAGGATACGCACGCGAGGCGCGGTAAGGCGTAGAAGTAAATGAAATATTGTATGCTCAGAAAGGAGCTGGTGGAAAATAATATATTAAGCACAGGATACGCACGCGAGGCGCGGTAAGGCGTAGAAGTAAATGAAATATTGTACGCTCAAAAGAGGGCTTGAAAAAAGTAATATATGAAGTTGCTGACAGCGCCGGAGAAGCTGTCTAACGTGAAGAAGAGATACATGCTTAAACAGAACACATTGGTGTTAAGTGAATAAAAAGGTTGTTTAAAGCCGCGGAGTGAAAAGTGGCAGAAGTCTAGATAGAGATATATAGAAAGTTGTTTTTAATAATTTTTGTGTATAAAGCTTTTGAAGATTGGTGTGTGGGAGAGTGGAGAGTAATCTGTGTAAAGCTGTGAGAACTTGCAGGCTGGCTGACATACAAGATTAATGTGAAAGAGTACGAGGGGGAGGTATTTAGACCCAACAGGAGGACTTGGGAGGTGCATGACAGGCAGAGAGGAAAGTGTGAAACAGACAGTGAAGAAAAAGACAGGAGAAGAGTGCTATGTAAATACAGAGACGGTAGATATTATTTCAAAGAGAGAAAACTAATAAACAAACATAGCAGAAAAAGACGAGAAGCAGAAAGTTAAAAAAAAATAAATAAATAAAAATTAGAAGGGAAATAGAAAGTCGGGAGCAAAGACATTAGGAGGTGTTAGGGTTGTAAGAGGATTAAATAAATAAAGTTGGTTATAAATCAAAAGAGTTAAAGCTTAGATTATAGTGAAAAAGCTGACAGACTGATCAATGCTTGGGACAGTCTTTGATGGGAGACTTAAGTGATGATGAAATAATACTCCCAGAACATTACTTGACTGACGGAGACATCGAAACCCAGGGAATCAGGACACATTTTTGGCTGGAAAGGACCTATTTTGACAGGGTAGGAGCAGAACATTGGCAGGACGAACAAGAGATCAATCAGAAATTATGGCAGATTACTAAGGTAATCAATCTGAAGCAAAAGAAAGAACAATTCCCTCTAATTAATTGGGAGCTGCTGATAAGACGTCTGTGGCATCAGGGTTTAACCCCGTGGCTGGAGCTGCTTTGTGCTGACCCTAATAAAGAACTTAGCATACCATTAAATCATTTAGTAACACTACCAACCGATCCAGGTGAAGAACTGTTTCCTAGGTTGACTCTGACTGTGGTCCCAAGGAAGGTTCGGTGGGAAACAGGTAAATTTTCATATTTAGTTAAAGAAAAAGAAGACGGGCATAGCAGTTGGAAATTTAATCCTTTTAAGGGCTTAAAATACAAAACAGGTGTTACAGCCAGCAAGTTATTGGTCTGGATCAGGACAGCCCCTGAGGGACTACCAGAACACCATAGAAACACCTCACATAGCGTTTGTCAGGGTTACATGGGTAACTCTCAAGGTCAAGGTCGGGAAAGTACCCCGCTAGACTTAGTACTAAGAAAATATCCAGGAAAACGCACTAAGGCCAACCAATGTATGAGAAAGTGGCACAAAAGGTCACATGGGGGCAGGCAATGGCCTTTGGTGGGATCATTTGATCCGGTGATGTGTGAAGCAGTTGCGGTAGAAATACAGAAAAAAGAAATTAAAGATCAGCAGAAGAACGTAAAAAACAACAAAAAACGCACTGAAGAAAAATAAGTTTTGGCCTTGTTCAAGCAGGAAGCACAGAGGCTACAGCAGAAAAGAGAAAAAATGACACAGGAAAGATCCAAAGAGACTAAAGCCAGTGCACCGAGCTGGGAAGCAGAGCCACCCCCATATAAACGTCATGATATGGGGAAGACAGCTGGACAATTTGTATTAGGAACTCGTGAAGAGGACCAAGGCATGGATGTGGAGGGCAAATTCACACTGACACTAAAAGCTCGAGAGCCACAAGGAGACAGGTCCTCAGTCTGTCAAATGGATCATACAAGGTCTCCAAGTCCGAAAGTAAGTGGTCGCACACCACGACCAGCAGGGGGGGCCACAAATAACAGTGACACGGAGGCAGACGAGGATAAAGAGAGAGACCTGAAGGCTCCGCCTGCACATCGAGGTCCACTGAAAACCGTCCCCTCCCACCATAAGTCAGCCGACTGGACCTTCACAGGCTATAGAGGCTCCGAAGAGTGGCACAAGAGCTTCTGTGACACACTGGATCTGGCCAGAAGAGATAATGAAGAACTAGCTGAGCAACTTCGGCTAGCGAAGGAAAGAATACAAAGACATAGGGACGCCGAGGAAAGAAGAATATTACAACAATCGACGCCCAATCAAGGGAATCACATTATAGAGCCACCCACCCGAAAAATTTCTGGTGAGATCATCATTGAGACTGCAAAAGAGGCCCGACTCAGGCAAAGACAACAATGTGTAGCCAAAGACATAGCGGCTTTAGAACAGAATATAACCGACTGGATGGACTGCCTGGAACCAGTCAGTCGCACTCGATCTGGAAGACAGTATGGAGTCCGCACAGAAGAAGAGGAGGACGAAGACCTCATATGCCCATTGGTGGTTAGAAATGGTCATCATGTGTATACCCCATGGAGCTGGACAGACATGGTGGGGCTGGCCAACAGACTGCCAGACATCACCCAAGGAGCTGGGAGATGGATAACTGCCTTAGAAGAAGGCACTGCAGGGGTAACCTTGTCTTTAGGTGACATAAAAGCCTTGCTAATGCATGTCATGGGAAAACATGACACTGAAGAATTAGCAGGAAAGGTTGGACTAACACAAATGATGGGCACAAATCAACATGATGAAGTCCCCTTTAATCGCTATAGAAACTCCATGTGGAAGGACTGAGAAGAAAGTACCCTGAGGTCTTGGATCCCTCTAAATTGGATGATGAGGAGTGGACACCTGAAGAGTGCCCAAAGAAGTTCCTGCACCGATTCCAGAAGAGATGGGCGGAGGAAACAGGAAATGCATGGAACCATTCTCCAGCAACTGAAATCCTGTTTAAAATAACTGTAAAAAAGGCTCTACCAGATGAGGTTCAGAAAGCCCTAGATGGAGTTGTGGGACTATCAAAAATGAATTGGGCTTTATACTCTGAGCATATTTGTCACCATCTTGAAATCTACAAGAAAGAAAAACAAAAAGTAGAAGATGCAGCAAAATCCTTGACGAAAAAATTGGTGCAGATGCAGTTGGGAGAGCTAACCAAAGTCAAGAAAGAAAAAACAAAGACCCAGGCACCAATGATGACCCCTGTTCCTTCTGAGTCGGCAAGCACAGGCCCTACGGCAAAACTGCCACCTTACAGGCACCTGTGGTAACAGCCACACAGAGCCCCCAAGGAGCAGCAGGGAGCACTGCTGCAGGAGAAGTCTCAGCACCAGTGGAGCATCACTATCACTACCATAGCACTGGCACACCCGGAAATGGACCCACCTACAGTCATGGGTGGAGAGGAGAGTCACGGAACTTTCAAGGTCAAAGAGGAGGGTGGCGAAGAGGATCTCGCCAACCTTCATTTGGAAGCAGATTCCAGAACTCAGCTCCCAGGAACAGTCAAGCGGGACCGCCTATGGGACCAACACCCCCAATAGGGGATCAACCCTCTAATGAGTGTTGGAGCTGTGGACAACCTGGACATCGAATGAGAAATTGTCCGGCCCGACCTTGGGTTGGACCCTCTGCCTATTGGCAATAGGGAGGCCTAGAGAAGACAGAGGGGGAAACGGTGGCATTGGCTATTTCGATGATACCTAAGGAAGAGCCAACCGTCACTGTTAATATACAAAACAGAGATTTCCCTTTCATGGTGGATACAGGGGCAACATACTCTTGCATAGGGAAAATGGGCGCTCATCTCCCCCTCTCTGGGTCTGTAATTAAGACCATCGGCTTCTCTGGGAAGACTCAAATAATACCGTTTACACGCCCACTTCCTGTAACGATTGCAGGAAAAACAATTGAAGCACCCCTGTTATACTCACAAAATACACCTGTGAATTTGCTGGGAAGAGACATTTTATGTAAGCTACAAACCCAGATAGTGTGTACCCATCAAGGACTGCAAATACACTTTCCTGACGAAGCACTCGCCAACATTATGGTGCTTATGGACATGGAAAACAAGGTCCGACCTGTGCAACCCATGGTATACTGGCTGAAGTTACAACCAGAAAATTCAAATCTTCAACTGGAATGGGAAAAATGGAAGCCCTGGGCAGAACAACACTATGAAGCAGTATGTACACCTAGTTTACCTTTACATGTCACCCTGATGTTCGACGCCAAACAAGAACAAACTGACTATGCATGCTGCTGGGATGCATTGATGAATCAACGGCTGTTTCACATAACCACCACAGAAATTTATTTAGGCCCCCAAGGGGCCGCAGCTTCTGTCAAGCTAACTTCAGCTGAACAACAATGGTATCAAGTGCCGAATGCCACACCTCATGTGACCCTTTTAGTCTCAGAAAAAGTATGAATCCCATGACCTAGGTCCAATGGTAAAGACAGCCTCAGAAGTTGAAGAATGGCAAAACATGGAAAGTCCACAAGTACATCTGTCAAAAGACCAGCAGTTTATACGAATTAATTTAAAAGTAAATGATGAGGCTATAGCTCAAAAAGTGGAGCTCAATCCTAGACCAGAGGGACAGATGGTGTTATCGGCCCAACAAGAGAGATTGTTAGAGCAAATACCACCAGTGGTGTGGTCCAAAAGCAAAACGGATGTAGGACTAGTAAAAACAGCCTTACCAGTAAAAATAAAAGTAAAACCGGGAGCAAAACTGCCTCACCAAAGGCAGTATCCATTAAAACCTCAGGCTATTGAAGGCATAAAACCAGTAATCAAGGGACTAATGGCAGCTGGAGTTTTAATAAAAACTGCAAGCCCATGCAATACTCCTATCTATCCTATCCCTAAAAACAATACCAAAGAGTATCGGCTGGTACATGATCTGCGTCCTATCAATGCAATAATAGAAATGGATGCACCTATAGTACCTGATCCGCATACTATACTATCAAGCATCCCTGCTGGAGCAGAATGGTACACAGTAATAGATCTGTGTTCAGCATATTTCAGTGTGCCTGTGCACCCAGACTCACAACATTTGTTTGCATTCACATTTCTGGGACAACAGCTAACGTATACACGGCTACCTCAGGGACTGAACCTGTCCCCAGCCATCTTTAACAAAGTCCTGGCTGAAGATTTACAACACCTTGATATACCCAGTACATTGGTGCAATATATGGATGATCTCCTTATTGCATCAGAGACTCAAGAACAGTGTGAAAAAGATTCATTAATTGTATTGCATGCATTGGCAGATGGAGGTCATAAAGTAAGTAAGGACAAATTGCAGTTCTGCAAACAACAAGTAGAATACTTGGGAAGACAGTTGTGTGGGACCACACGATGTATAGCCCCAAGCCAAGTGGAGGCTATAATCGAGGCTCCCAAACCCCAAACAGTGGGACAGATGCTTTCATTCCTTGGGATGGCAGGGTACAGTCGGCCGTGGATTTGTGATTATGCTATAAAAACTGCACCGTTGCGTGCCATGATTAGAGCAGTGGGGCAAACAAGCAATGCAGCTCTCCTCGTCTGGACAGATCAGGCAACGGGAGCTTTTGAGGCCCTAAAAACAGACATGCAATCTGCTCCCGCGTTAGGTAACCCAGATTATGGGAAGCCTTTCCATTTGTATGTTACTGAAAAAGCTGGTTATGCTTGTGCTGTACTAATGCAGGAAACAAATGAAGGAAAACAACCATTGGCCTATTATAGTACAAAGCTTGACAACATTGAAACAGGATTGCCACCATGCTATCAGGGTCTAGCAGCAGCTGCCTTTGCATTTCAAAAAGCATCATCCATAATCATGGGACATGCAGTAACGTTGTACACGTCGCATCAGTTACATGCCCTGCTAACCAGTCAACGTTTTGTCTTAACACAAGCTAGACGCACTGGATACGAAGTTGTGTTGTCCGCTCCAGAAATAACAATACAACGTTGTCACACGGTGAATCCCGCCACCAAATTGACCACACCGTTAGATGGTACTCCACATAACTGTGTGGCAGAGACAGAGAAATTTTTGAGAGCCAGAGAACATTTGTATAATCACGCCATAGATGCAGATCTAACCCTGTTCGTGGATGGCTCATGCTTTCGGGATGCCGCGGGATTGCATGCGGGTATGGGGATTGTTAAACTAAACACGGATGGCGAGACCTTTGAATTACTGGAGTCCCAAGGAATTGATCAGCCTTGTTCAGCCCAACTGTCAGAAATCAAAGCCTTAACTATGGCTTGCCAGATAGCTAAAGATCAACGTGTTAATATCTACACAGACTCAGCCTACGCTTATGGCGTATGTCATGTACATGCAAACATTTGGAAACAAAGGGGATTCCTGAGAGCAGATGGCACCCCTGTCACTCATGGAGAAGCGATTTCCCAACTGTTACAAGCTCTCCAATTACCGTCTGAGGTAGCCATCATTAAATGTGCAGGTCATCAAAAGAATAATAACATCATAGCTCAAGGTAACAACCTAGCAGATGACGCAGCGCGCAAAGGAGCACAAGGAGAAAATATGTTTCCCCTGCTAACCATCCAAGATTGTGCCCCACTGGTTTCACTTGACGCACTGATAGTGGCTCAAAGTAGGGCCAGTGGAGAAGAAAAACGAATGTGGGTTAAACGAGGCGCTATTGAGACACGCAGTCAGGGGCCAGCGGACAAGCTGTGGCGCAGTAGTCATGGACATTTTGTGTTACCCACCAATTTATTACGACATGCAATCATTTGGGCCCACGGACCCGATCATTGTTCGCGAGTCCAAATTATGAACAAACTAAAAGCTGTCTGGTGGTCACCATATATGGCAGCAACAGTGGACCGTTTGTTGAATGAGTGTGAGGTATGTGCACAGTACAATGTCCGGAAATCATTCACAGCCCCTTTAGCCCACATTCCGGTCCCTGATGGGCCATTCAGACATCTTATGATGGATTTCATAGACATGGGAGCTGAAAATCGAGTTAAACGAATGAGATATGTTTTGGTAGTGATATGCAGATTCAGCCAATGGATTGAGGCAGTAGCCTCTGCAAATCAAGACCATAAAACAGTAGCCAAATTCTTGTGCCGAGATGTCTTTCCAAGATTTGGCATTCCAGATACTATCTCATCTGACAACGGTAGGGCTTTTGTAGCCAAGGTTACACAAGAAACATTCAAACAATTGGGTATCAAACAGAAGTTTGGGTGTGTTTATCACCCCCAATCAAATGGGGCGGTGGAACGGGCTAATGGCATTTTAAAGAACAAACTAGCAAAAATCATAGCAGACAGCAATGGCAAACTAACCTGGCTGGATGCGTTGCCGCTTGCTTTATTGTCAATGCGCTCACAAACTAACCGACTAACCCATTTGACACCATTTGAAGCTCTTACAGGTCGGCCGATGCCTATTCCATACCTGAGAGGACCCTACGAAGGACCATCGCTGGAGCAGCTACAAGACGAATGGCATAATTATCTGAGACAGTTAACCCAAATACACAAAACTATCTTTTTGCAGGTCAAAGGTGCTACAGAAGACAGAGAAGCAGAGATTCCACTCGAAAATCAGAGCATCCAGCCTGGTGATCTGGTTTACGTCAAGGTGTTCAAAAAGAAGTGGGACAGGCCCCGCCGAGAAGGTCCTTTTAAAGTTATTCTTGCCTCACGTACAGCAGTCAAAGTAGACGGTAAGGACACTTGGTTTCATTTAAACCACTGCTGTAGGGTTGGTGGCCCAGCGCCCCTGCGGCCTCAGCAAGCTCGTCTTGGCAGAGCCGCCGGGCCAAGGGGGGAAGCAGGAGAAGCCAGAGACCCTACAGCAGCACCGAGGGACGGCCACGCCTCCCTGCAGCCAGAAGAAGCACCGAGGGAAGGCCACGCCTCCCTGCAGCCAGGCGAACACTGGCCAAGGCGCTCACAGAGACTGATTGAACAAAGACGACGCACAGCTTCAGAGAGTAGTGGATCCCTGCCAGATAGAGCAGCGACAGACTCAGATGCAGACTCAGAAACAACTGGAGACGCAGGCCAACAGACAGACAGAAATACAGACCGACAGATAGACAGGCCACAGGAGACATCAGACTCGGACAGCAACTCAGTAGATTTACCGACAGAAGAACCGCAGGAAGTACAACCCAGACAAAGCACAGATACACCACACATCCCTAGTGACAGCTCATCTAGTGACGGCTCACTTAGTAGCACATCTAGTAGCACATCTCAACAGTCATCAGAGCAATGATTAAGGAATTATTCAAGGTTTGACAATACTACTGGTGGTCAGTATGGGAGAAAATAGACATCCAAAACATACAACGGACTGTGCCGTGGCCATGGCCGCAATAGCAGCTAAACAAGGCATTCTAAACACAGGAAAAACATATAATTTGGTATACATTAAATCAAAAGCCTACAAGAACATAGGAATACAGGGAAAGCTGGGGGATTACATATTAGGCGAAGCCATTAGCATCAAATGTGAAGAGGAGGGAACACTCAACATAGAGGTAATTTGTGATAAAAGAGGATGCAGGGAAACCAAGCAAGACGTAACTGTTACAGTACATGAAGCCACAAAATGGGTAAAAATCAAACCAAGGAAAAAGAGGACAATTAGAAGCCTAGAAACAAGCAGTCACTTAGGGAGATGGGATCCCAGTACAGACCTAGCCCGCACACAAGGGTTGAAGACCAATTTATTTTACCAATGGTTGAAATTTTCGGCTAGGCAGATCAGTGAAAAGCCTTGCATAGCCTGTCACCGGAAAGGTGTGATACCTCAGGCTAAACCCCTACCTGATATCAACAACTGTTATAGGAGTCCCCAACATAACTCAGACCAAGCAGAATGCTATACACAATGTGTTATGAAAATGGCAGTAGGTGATGAAAAATATGCTGCCGACAGTAAACTTTGTCCAGTGCCCCTAAGTACAGAAGGAACCGTTCCACCTATGATTAAAATAGAGAAAGGGATGATACACCCATTCTGTATAGCTAAAGGCTTAGTAGCACAATACATAAGCGATTGGCAGGTAGGGACGACCCAGCCAAAACACCACATACAGTGTATGCAAAAGCAGCAAGAATACAAACCGGCCAAAACAGCATGGAACATTACCGTCTGTCACACCCTGCCAGCAGCAGGCATACAGTGTGAACAAATAGTACCGGCCACAGGGGGGTCGGTAATTGGACTGAATCTCACCCATGCTTCATGGGTATCTACTCCAAATTTAGCTAAGGGAACGGTACCCTTAGCTGACATCTTTTGGATATGCGGACAAAGAAGGAAACTCCTGTCATCGCTGTCCCCTAATTGGAAGGGCCTTTGTGCTCCTGTGATGCTCACAGGAGCTATAACAGTAATTGAAATGCCAAATTCAATACAACCCATGCCACAGAAACTTCGTAAGAAAAGAGGATTAATGACGTTTAAAACAGACTACAACATCACAGTAAGAAACGGGATACCAGAAGGGATACCCCGACAGTTAGAAGCCATAGACAGTAGCAGAGTTAAAGCAGATGAAGATGCGGATAAATGGGGATGGGCATTGGCTCTGTTCGGGGTTACTCCAAAAATCCGTTCTAGGTTCCAGGAGGTGCAGTGGATTAATTACTTGTGGTATAATCAACAAAGATACCTGAACTGGACATTGGCAGCAGTAGGAGCCTTAACCGAACAACTGCACGCCACCTCGCTAATGACAATGCAAAATAGATTAGCTATTGAGATGATGATGGCTGATGAACAAGGAGTTTGTATTATGATCAAAGCCACCGAATGTTGCACAGCTATTCCCATGCGTACAGGGGAAGACGGAAATTTGACAGAGCTCTTAATCACACTTGAGGAGATGCAACAGGAACTGTTAAGTAACTCCATAGGAGGGAGAAATGAAACTGACGATTCTGGATACATTGTAGGGAATGGAATGAATATTGGCCCACTGTTTTCACTGTTTGGGACTCTAAGGAGAAGGTGGATATCATGGAAAGACTGGTTGTACCAGATAGGTGTAATCTTGGCACTAACAGGGGTGGCGGTCTTGCTGGTAATATGTTGTGGTATTCCCTTGATAAAATTTCTGGTCAATAAATTGATTTCATCCACAGTAGGACAGCTCCCACTGCTAGCCATCCGAGCCCTAGAAGAAAGCACAAACGAAACAGACAGAGAACCAGAATATATGGAAATGGATGAAATACCAATTATCCTCCCCGACAGCCCCCAGCTCCCTAATATTGTGGCGTACACCCCAGATAGGGAGGACTGGGATGGACCGTGCTTGGTGATATTGTAGACGAGGAAGAAGACATGCACGCACATTTACATTCACACACATGCACCCACAAAAATGAGGGATAGGATAGACAATATCTGAAAGAATGACATGGAGCTGTAATAATGAACATATATGTATATTACTAGGACACAGGAGTATGGCTGAGAGACCAGACTCCCCTGATCAGGGACCTATGCCTGATCTGCCTCTATCAAGTCTGATTGGACTCTCAGAACTGTTTGGAGAAGAGGATATGCAGGAGGGATGGTCGAGACATGATTGGTCGCCACAGCCGCCTTCCATCCAGCAGCTAAACCAGTTGGCAACAGAAGGATCTTCATCGTTCCAGCACCTGGCGATGACGGCTTCACAGAATCTGCCTGCAGCAAGAGTCGGCCCGAGGACTCCACCATCACCTGAAGGACCCTTTGGACTCAGGAACACACCCCTTCCGCAGATGCCATGGAGACAGTCACATGTGCCAGGGGCAACGATACCCTCCAGGGGAGGCAGCCAAGGTCGGCCATATGCAGCAACCGCCCGAGTGCATCCTAGACCCAATTCACTGCTAGGACCTGTCCCCAGCTTTCCACCCCCAAAGGCAGGAGAGATATTCTGATCAGCCCAGTACCTCTGGAGGAGGATCAGCAGGGGTAGACCTTAGCCAAACTCACCCACCAGGACAGAGGGGAGCTTAGTACAGGCTGCTAAATGCCCAGAATGTCCCACCCACTTGCCTGTGCGACATCAACAATACTCCCCCCACACACGAAATGCCTTCCCCCTTGTACTTCCTGTCCCCTGGACTGCACAACCTTAATCTGATCATGGTCACCCCACAGGACATGGCAATCTTGGTTCGAGAGCTTCGTCTTCCACAAGAGTCTGTTCCAAAAACCTTGGAGCAGCTCCTGCCCCTCACAAATCACATTCCCCATGAGCTATTTGAGGAAATCATGCCACAACTAAGTCAGACAGCTGCATACCTGTTCAGGATACACCGTGACAATGCCAACATCTCTTGTGCTCAGGAGGGCCTCCATACTCAACTGTGTGGTCTTCAGTCTAGTATGGACATGCTAGCCTGCATGATGGAGCATATGGAAAGGGAACAGCTAGGGCTGGCCACCACCACCCTGAATGTGGGCAAGAATTCTCTGGGGGCCCTGTACAACCTGGCCAAGCAGCACAAGGAGCTGGAAAGATCCATCAGAGAACTGCACGACTGTCTGAAAGCCAGAATTCCTGATCCTCCCCCCACTACCCCTGAAAGGCCAACCTCCCCATGTTCCCCAACTTCTCCCAAAACTTCAGATGCTGAGTAAATGCTGAGGAGCGCGGACTGACGTAATGGCACTGAACACGGACTATGATCTTGGTTCTTGAGTTTGAATTGCGGACTGGTTTCAGAAATCTGAGTGTAAATAAAAACAAAGAAGAATATATGTTAGTAACGAAGGTTGGGTAAATGTCTGTCCTTACCATCATCTGCGTAACACAGATAAAGCTAAATGCATACACATAGATATCACATTGCAAAGTTATAAAAAAGGGGACCCTTACACGGCGTGTTTGTAGATTTAGTAGTAAAGATGCACCATAGGGACCCCTTTTTCCTTAAATTGTAGCATGCCTCAAGAGACATGCATCGCCTAAATTTGGCGTCTAGCCAAAAAGGGCATTAGAAAACAAGCTGAAAAAGAAGAAAAACAAAGTGGAGAATGTTGAGAAATGGCCTATAATGAAAACCATTATATGATTGACTAAGGCAAATGACTTAAGGACGGACATGAAGGGAAACCATTTATTGTGTTTATCATTTAACTAGACATAGCTGCGCTAACCTTAGAATAGTTTCTTGATTGGTTGACTAAATAGTGGTAACGTAGGGGTTATTTGATGCATTTAAATAATAAATGTGTGACGCTTTAACAAAATAATATGTAGAACCAAGTATAATGGGTTGGAGCCTCTGGTTGAGTGAGTCAATAGATGCCAGAAGATGATTGGTTGCACTGATGTCAATGTGAAGCCTTTGCTTTGCCATGATTAAGAGGTTGATGTAACTTGTTTTATGTGGCCATTTTAAGTGCCTTGAATTACACCAAAACTCAATGTTTGAATGTCACCTTGCATTGATATAATCCGGCTAATTGCTCACCTTGTGCCTTAGTATGTAGGTTCACCTGCACTGCAATATATTTACCGTGTGAAGTATCACTGATATTCATATCCGCACCAGAGTTATCAGTAAGTCGAGTGCTGTGTTTTTCTTTTATATTGCAATGCACAAATGAGGATGTCTTGTCAGTAAACAACCCAAGAGTATAGTTGATGTAATGGGACTCTTTCGAGTCCCAGAGGAGGGACTGTAGAAGAATTTTTAGGTCCATATTTGAACTGTGATGAACTATCAAGTGTCCTGATCCGAACTGTATGTCCTCTGGTTGAACTAGCAGGTGTTCAACCCAAAAAAAAGGGCTCTATTAGTCATTTAGTCTGTCAGGGGCTTTCCAAGGCCTTTTAGGTGCTTTCCCGCAGGCCGCGTGCAGGGGCCTCAGGCCAGCTGCACGTGTGGCTGAGGCCACGTGCGGAGGGGGCCTCAGGCCAGCTGCACCTGTGGCTGAAGGTCTTTTAAAAAAATCAGTTGTAAATCCTTCATGTTTTAATGGGAGCGTTTGTCACATTGAAATAATGGCCTAACACCTGCTTAGGGTTCACTAGAGGACGCTTCCAATAGAAAACCATGTCTTGGGAATGAAATAAATAAAAAAGTCGAAGGAGGAGCGATGCCCGCGGGTCTCCAATAAATAGACGAGCGCGGTTGTCATATTCAGTCTCTCTAGAGGACTCAGTTTGTCTAAGCTTTGTGTCGAAGGCTTAAATAAACTTAAAAACTCTGTGCATTTTATCTTGCTTAAGGCTGAATTATTCTAAAGTGTTGTGTCCTCTTTCTAGCATATCACTTGCAATTAGTTTGTGTTATCTAAAAGACGACATCCTGAGAAGACCAAAAAGACGAGCCGCGACACAACTTTCTTCAAAAAAGTGGGTGGGCTGATGCTCGCCCCTGGGAACTTCGACGCATGGACACAGTAAGTCCATAATTAGATTTAATTTTTTTTTTTGCACATATAACTCCTTTTAAATGGCATGAGTACTCATTGTGGCCATCACAAATAATACAAATAATGACAACAATCTATATTAAACTTTGGTCATAATGTATTTTTTTTTTTTTTTCATTTATAAATCTGACCATTTCTTTACTGCAGTACTGACTTCTGACAGGCTCTGACTTCTGACAGGCTCTGTCCCTCTTTAACTCCACATTATCACAGTCCCTTGGGCGAAGACGACAAAGAAGAGGAGGAAAACATTGCCACGAACAGCGGGAGAAGAAGAAAACTAGAAGGGTGGAAATGAGAGTGGGGGACTTTGAATGTTGATAGTATGACTGGTAAAGGGAGAGAGCTGGCTGATATGGTGGAGAGGAGAAAGGTAGACATATTGTGTGTGCAAGAGACCAAGTGGAAGGGAAGTAAGCAGGAGCATCGGCGGTGGGTACAAGTTGTTGTACCATGGTGAGGACAGAAAGAGAAATAGTGTTGGGGTCATTTTAAAGGAAGAGTATGTTAAAAGTGTGTTGGAGGTTAAGCGAGTGTCTGTCAGGGTGATGAGTGTGAAGTTAGAAATTGAAGGGGTGATGATGAATATCATCAGTGCATATGCCCCACAGGTAGGTTGTGAGATGAAGGAGAAAGACGATTTCTGGAGTGTATTAGATGAGGTGGTGGAGAGTGTGCCCAAGCATGAAAGAGTGGTGATAGGAGCAGACTTCAATGGGCATGTTGGTGAAGGGAACAGAGGTGATGAGGAACTAATGGGTAGGTATGGTATCAAGGATAGGAATAGGGAAGGACGGAAATGGCTGTGGTGAATACCTACTTTAAGAAAAGGGAGGAGCACAGGGTAACATATAAGAGTGGAGGAAGGTGCACACAGGTGGACTACATTCTTTATAGGAGATGCAAGCTAAAAGAAATCACAGACTGTAAGGTGGTAGCAGGAGAGAGTGTCACTAGACAGAATAGGATGGTTGTTTGTAGGATGACTTTAGAGGTAAAGAAGAAGAAGAGAGTGGGAGCTCAACAAAAGATCAGATGGTGGAAGCTGAAGGAGGAAGACTGTTGTGTGAAATTTAGCGAGCAGGTGAGAGAAGCACTAGTTGGAGGGGAAGCAATTTTGGACAACTGGAAAAGTACTGCAGATGTGGTGAGGGAGACAGCTAGGGCAGTACTGGGTATGACATCTGGACAGTGGAAGGAAGACAAGGAGACTTGGTGGTGGAATGAAGAGGTCCAGGAAAGCATAAGGAGAAAGAGGTTGGCGAAAAAGTTTTGGGATAGTCGGAGAGATGAAGAAAGTAGACAGGAGTACAAGGAGATGCGGCGTAAGGAGAGAAGAGAAGTGGCAAAAGCAAAGGAAAAGGCATATTGTGAGCTGTACAAGAAGTTGAATAGTAAGGAAGGAGAAAATGACTTGTACCGATTGGCCAGACAAAGGGACAGACCTGGAAAGGATGTGCAGCAGGTTAGGGTGGTAAAAGATGCACATGGTAATGTGCTGACAAGTGAGGAGTGTGTGCTGAGAAGGTGGAGGGAATATTTTGAAGAGTTGATGAATAAAGAAAATGAGCAAGAGAAAAGGCTGGATGATGTGGTGAGAGTAAATCAGGAAAAGAGATTAGCAAGGAAGAAGTGAGGGCTGCTATGAAGAGGATGAAGAGTGGAAAGGCAGTTGGTCCAGATGACATTCCAACGGAGGCATGGAAATGTCTAGGAGAGATGGCAGTAGAGTTTCTAACCAGATTGTTTAATAAAATCTTGGAAAGTGAGAGGATGCCTGAGGAGTGGAGATGAAGTGTGCTGGTTCCTATTTTCAAGAACAAGGGTGATGTGCAGAGCTGCAGTAACTACAGAGGCATAAAGCTGATCAGCCACAGCATGAAGTTATGGGAAAGAGTAGTAGAAGCTAGGCTTAGAAAACAGGTGAAGATCTGTGAGCAGCAATATGGTTTCATGCCGAGAAAGAGCACTACAGATGCAATGTTTGCTCTGAGAATACTGTTGGAAAAGTACAGAGAAGGACAGAAAAAGCTTATGATAGGGTGCCAAGAGAAAAGTTGTGGCATTGTATGAGGAAGTCTGGAGTGGCAGAGAAATATGTTAGGGTAGTGCAGGACATGTACAAGAATAGTGTGACAGCGGTGAGATGCGCAGTCGGAATGACAGACTCATTCAAGGTGGAGGTGGGATTGCACCAAGGATCAGCTCTGAGTCCTTTCTTGTTTGCAGTGGTGATGGACAGGTTGACAGATGAGATCAGACAGGAGTCCCCATGGACTATGATGTCTGCAGATGACATTGTGATCTGTAGTGAGAGTAGAGAGCAAGTTGAGTCTAGTCTGGAGAAGTGGAGATATGCTTTGGAGAGAAGGGGAATGAAAGTCAGTAGAAGCAAGACTGAGTACATGTGTGTGAATGAGAGGGAGCCCAGTGGAATAGTGCAGTTACAAGGAGTAGAAGTGGTGAAAGTAGATGAGTTTAAATATTTGGGGTCAACTGTTCAAAGTAATGGAGAGTGTGGTAGAGAGGTGAAGAAGAGAGTGCAGGCAGGGTGGAGTGGGTGGAGAAAGGTGGCAGGAGTGATTTGTGACCGAAGAATATCAGCAAGAGTGAAGGGGAAAGTTTACAAAACAGTAGTGAGACCAGCTATGTTGTATGGTTTAGAGACAGTGGCACTAACAAAAAGACAGGAGGCAGAGCTGGAGGTGGCAGAGCTGAAGATGTTGAGATTCTCTTTGGGAGTGACAAGAATGGACAAGATTAGGAATGAACATATCAGAGGGACAGCTCAGGTGGGATGGTTTGGAGACAAAGTCAGAGAGGCGAGATTGAGATGGTTTGGACATGTGCAGAGGAGGAACCCAGGGTATATAGGGAGAAGGATGCTCAGGGTGGAGCCACCAGGCAGGAGGAGAAGAGGGAGACCAAAGAGGAGGTTCATGGATGTGCTGAGAGAGGACATGCAGGTAGTTGGTGTGACAGAGGAAGATACAGAGGACAGGGTGAGATGGAAACAATTGATCTGCTGTGGCGACCCCTAACGGGAACAGCCGAAAGACAAAGAATAATCACAGTCCCTTGCAAGACCGTCACAGCAGCTCAGAGGAAATATAAGAATTTAGAAGAGAAGACTAAATAGAATGAAATGTGTTTAAGTAAATGGATGCAGAGAGGATGGAGGCTGAGCACGCAGAGGTAGGAGCGACAATGAGTGAGTGAAAACGGGAGAAGCAAAATTTATGCCCACATGTCCAAATCAAACTGCCCGCTCAGCATATTTCTCACCTGCCAAAGTCACGGGCTGCACTCTACGGTACATTACTGCTAATTCTGCTGCAGCTCCCTCAGAGGGGAAAAAATAAAGAATTAAAGGATGTCAAACTTCGATCAGCTCTGATAAATATGCAAACTGCTGGAGAGGGAGAGAAGAAAAGTGGCTGTGAAAAACAACATAAATCTAAAAGGATCTGAAGGTCACTTCTGCCTGCGCTGGTCAGCTCTTTCTGTGACAACGAGTACAAGAAATGTGCTTCAGCTTCATACGCTGTGACATAATGCAATTAACTGAGATCTTCTACATCATTTTTCATGAGTGGATACAAAAGACAGTCTGTCAAAGCCAACTTGATGTTACGAAATCACATATTTAAATACATTTTACCCATTTTACATTTTACATTTTTCCCCTTTCATCCCGAATAGTAAATTGGAACATGTTTTGAATCATCGTAGTAAGTTCTTGATCCATCTTTGTCAATCTTGAACAAACTTGGTATATGTAGTAGTTATGGCCATTACCAGCACTAGATTTGAAATCGGGATCCAATTTTTGAACTGTTCAAAAATTTTGCTCTGATTCTCGAAATCATTGAGAGTATGTGGTAACTTCCGGGTATTTGTAGTCTTAATGGCTTCAATCGTGTTCAAACTTCTTTAAACAGGGTATTCGTAGTAAGTACGGCTTGAAAGTTCGGTAAAAATTTGAAGTTGAAGCAGTGTTTGGCTGAGGGTGCAGCTCATTTTCTTTCATTTTCAGGCAGGCTGCCACGTCTGTACTTTCTAAGCCAGTTGCCAGGTCTACACTTTAGAAGCCAGCCTGTTAGGCAAAGTGTTTATCCTGTTTTTGTACTTTTTTTGGATTATGAGTGATCGTAGTAGAATGGCACCCTGTGGACTAGGGGTGTTATGGAAGATAAATCTGAAGAAATTACATTATTGCTTGATTATGATCAGTACTCAGTAGATACAAGTCAGATTTCAATATTATTTCCAAACTCCCACCATCCAACCTAACAAAGTGAACATCATCAGCTAAGAACAACCAAGTCTGTTCTGTTTTTTACCTAGCTCGATAGCGATACCTATGGTGATAGAGTTAGCAATTACTAAAACCATTTACTTTTAAATTCATCCGCAACATTTCATACAGAAAATAAAGTTAACTTATTTTTTAAAGGGGTAAAAGTTTATGTCATTCACTGTATGTACAACCATGTTGTGTAGTCATATTTTTATGTTTGTGCTCAGGGTTAACACAACCTAGCCAAAATCCCAACATGGAAGTCCACCTAAAAGCCACATTTTATTTTGTTTTTCTGACTTGGAGGTCAGGATTTCTGACCTCCAAATATCTGAACACAGCATAAATCTAAAGTCTATTAAAGAAGACTACAGGTCCATAATGCCTCATTTCCACATACTATATGTATAATGTCCGTAATATATTTGATACACTGTCTACTGTTCAATGCAAACAAATGCATTTCTTTGAGGAAACCACAGCAGCCATGAAAGGCTACTTTTGTTTGTTTTTGTAACTCAGTTGGGTGGAATATGTGCATGGAACACCACAGATACACAAACAATAAGTGATAAATTCACCATTTACATATCTGTTCTATCGAAAACATAACCCACCAAAATTGAAGGAGCTAGCTTGGTAGCTTTCCATAACTTGTTAGCTTTCCAAACCTAGCTTAAAAATGGAGGAAGAGCTTCATACACACATCAGACATCATGTGTTATGTGGGCCGCTGAAGAGGAGGTACTGCTGGCCCACCACCACCAGTCGGCGCCCTGCTTGGAGTGCGGGCTTCAAGCATGAGAGGGCGCCAGAGCTATTGGAAGTGACAGCTGTCACCTGTCAACCTCACCAGCTGTCTCTCATTAACCTCCTTACAAGAAGCGGATCACAACTCCACCTCCTCGCCGAGAAATCATCTACCACAAAGGTAATTTCTCTGCTGACTTATCGATTGTCTAAACTTTGTTCTGTGTGCAGCCGCATTCCTGTGGTGATCCAGAAGAGGGACCAACAGGAGCTGCACGAGAGAAACGTATCTGGAGGTGGAGGTTTTCCCTCCCAGAGACTTTGAGTGTAAAGGTTGCTGGGTGTGAGGACTCACACTCACCTCCTTCTGTGTCTTCTTTGCCAGCAGTACCAGGGCCGACAACGGAGGACAGAGACCACCTGGGGATTCAGGACTTGGCGGCTCCGGTGTTCTTCAGGCTGTTGGTGGTGGAAGCGGTGTGGGCCCCGGCTCCTCGTTCATCAGAGGTCTCCTATCTTCGAGCCTGCCCACTGTCCTCTTGTATACAATTGGTACCTGTTATTTCTGTTTGTATTCCGTTGTGTACTTTCGCAACATTAAATTGTTACTCCTTTTCTTATCCATTGTCCGTTCACTTGCGCCCCCTGTTGTGGGTCCGTGTTACGACACCTTCCTAACATCATGGACGGTCTGACAGAAATGAATGCTTTCATGGTCAACAGAGGTGTGGGACTGATGTGTAAGACTGTGCCACCCATGACAAATGCCCTATCTTTCAATGTTTAAAATAAACAACCAAATAAATTTAAAATTCTGTTGCTTCAGTTCAAAGCTGACCTTAACCAGTTCACTAAGTAACTTGTCCTAGCTTGTGTTTGTTGCTTTGCCGCTTTACCCAGAGCTGGTCCAACATGTAACAGCTTCTGTTATAATATGGACCAAATGTTCTGTTTTTTTTTGTTTCTTTTTCCAGACTTTTTGTGAAACATTCTTCTGGTAACTTCACATTGCACCTAAAAGGTTTAATATTTATAGGTTCCATCCATCCATTTTTGCAGCTCTGTCTTACCAAAGTCTATGTTTCGATACAATACCAACTTTTCACCATAGTTTGTGAGAAACAATGCATCATTTTTTGAGTAATCCAGTCCTCCTTGGCAGCAGTGATAACAGTGTCAAAGTGGCTGCAGGTTTTTACCCCACTGCAACACAAGTCTCCCACCAAGGCCGTTCTCTCTCCCCCTCCCACTTCTGTCTGCTCTACAGGTTTTACACCATAATAAATTAGGTTCACGTTGGTGAGATGGCAACAAGACACGCTTGGCATCACGCTTAGCGCGTCATATTGAGGATGGCCGCAAGCTGTAAATTGTCACAGGCGTTCAATTTAATCAGAGCCTTGAGACAAAGATGCAGTGGTGTGTACTGCCCACCCGAGCACACCCCAACAAACATCAAAGCTCTACACCTCTCCACTCCCCTTCTCGCCACCGACGGCACCACCCTCAGGCGCCTTGAGGACAGAGAGAGAGTGATGGGAGAGTGTGGCGGGCTTGCCAGTGATAAGAACTTTATGATGCCATCTTTTTCCCCAGGAACTGACCTGATACCTGACTTAAATTTTTTGACTGCATGTTTGTGGGGTTTGCTTCTGATTTATTCAGCTCATCATGTTGTGGGGAGGCAAGGGCCCTGCCAAGGCCACCTCACCTCACACACACAGAGTTGGAGAGTCATACATAAAGATGCAGTAGGGATACACATTGCTAAGTTTCACAAAAAAGCAATTCACTGTTAGGACAAAGGTGTTTGGTGATGCCCATACCCTTGCAGGAAACTAAAAGTCTTGGGGTCTTACTGTGTGACTGTGCGACTTGAACAGTAACCAGTGATATAAGGTTCGTCACCTTAGATCACTAGATGTCTTTGGTCCTTGTATTCATTGTTAGTGCAGCAAATAACTGAAGCAATACTTCACATGGTGATACAAGCACCAAATGCAGCACAAATTCTCCTTAGAAAAAAACGACGGGCCACTTGAATTTTCAATAGGCAGCTACATAGGGGTCAATTGAAGAATTACACGGGGTTAAAATATAAAAATGCTCCAATCATATTGAAAATTATACCACATTATTTGTCTGATCATAAAGATTCCAAAAAGGTATAGTTTGGACTATCTCTGGCTGAGTGTTATGGAGTTATGTGGTAAAAACCTTAAGAATGGTGACAAAGGTCAATTTCAGTTTGTACAGGGGTCAAAAATTAAAGTTGCAAATTGTTGATTGAGCTACTTGGATTAATAAATGGAACAGTTTTGACTGTGCTGAATGCTTGGTCTCTAAAGTAAAGGTCAAATAATGCTGACACTCATTGAATTCTATGACATGTGACATATGTTACCCCGGAACATGATAACTAAGCATGATACATGGTGCAAACTACTCCTTTTTGAAACCCTATTAACTCAACCAATAATTTGGATCACCTCTGAACAAAATTGGAGCAACTCTAACTTTTGACCCCTGTACAAACTGAAACTGAATTTTATCACCATTCTTGTTGTTTTTACCCCATAACTCTATAGAGTTCAGTCATAGATAGTCCAAACTATACCTGTTTGGAATCTTTACAATCAGACAAATAATGTGGTATAATTTTCAATATGACTGGAGCATTTTTATATTTTGACATCTATGTAGCTCTTCAATTGCCCCCTACGTGGCCCCTATTGAAAATTCAAGTGGTCCGAATGGTTTTTTCAAAAGAGTAATATCTAAGGTGCACTTTTGCCAAATTTGGTGCTTGTATCACCATTTGAAGGATTTCTCTGTAAATATTCTGTTATCTGCTGCACTATGTAGGCTGATCATGTACTTTTACACACTTCACCAAAATTTGGTTCCTACAGTAGATTTTTGGGTACTCTTTTCGATAAGATGATGACACACATCATCTGGGCTCTCCTAGCCCCCCCATATATCATTTTTCAAAATAGTCACCCAAAATTCAGGAACTTTTCAAGTAATGGCTCAAGTCATGTACTGTATGGGAAAGTATGTCTAATAAGAAGATTTTAACAAGACAATCAGATATTTTACCTTATGTAGACACCAGTAGAGAATTGGCAGTCTTGCACAGATATCAACTATTTTGCATGTGTTAGTTTTACTAATAAGAATTTGTAATATCTAAACATAATTAGTCATTAATTTCAGATCAACAGCATTTCTTTCCAGACTACAAGCTTTCTACTGTTAGGTTCTTTTATGTGGTGAGTGATCTCAAAATGAATTGGACAGGAAATGGACTTCAAAGTTTAGATAATGTATTGAAAGGTGCCTACACTGAAACAGAGAGTCATCTAGCAGCGCTGGGGTCTTTGAACAGATCACATGCAACAAAGAGCCTAGATTTTCTCTCTATGCTAACTTTTATTACTGAGTCCAGGCCAGCCCCATGTGGGCGGTCCTTAGCCTGTCGTGAATCAGTGGCTATGTAATTACCTGCAAAGTGAAGTGAGAAGCGGGTGTCGTGCTCATGTTGTTTTCAACGTGTTCCATCATGGCGTCCAAATAGATGCGAATACTTTGGTTTTATCAATTAGAAGAGATCAGATGGTTTTATCAATTAGACAGCTATAAAAAGATCAGATAGTCGTGCCAAATAAAAGGACATTTTGGATGTGCATCGGCCATTTTGAAAAGCAGATAGGTTATTATCAGATAGTTACAGGGACATTTTGGATGTGTGTCAGCCATTTTGTGGTATGCATCATGGAACACTCTGACACGATTAGCCATGTTAATATACTACTGGAAAACTGTTGTATCTTTCAATTCAATAAATTAACACAAACTCACTTTATGGCCTACCGTCTACAGCAGCAGACAACAGTAATTCTGCTGCAATGACTGGTATGATGGTTTATGAGCGGGCAACATGTGAATGCAGCATTACACCAAACTGAATGACTCACAACATTCTATTTCAACTTACTGTTTGGACCCTGAAGGTGTGATGGCGTTACAACAAACATGGTAGGAATATTTCTTTGAGGTCAAAAGATGACTAACTTTTGTATCAGATTGGTCAAACGGCATGGTAAAGGTTATCAAAAATACAGCCTCCAAAAAAAATCTCCAAACATATCACCTTAATGAATCAGACTAGAAAGAAGATTAAAAGCTCATAGTAATCAGTTAATCATTTGTCATTATGTGGTATTAATGCTGTCATAATGACATCACTAAAGCGTGATGATCTTACTGTGCTCACAAAATGACATTTCCTGCATTTCTGTAATCAGCAAGGCTGGAATTAGCCATGTCTGGTTTACTGGTCTCACTATAACCACTTCTCCAAAACTTAAGCTCCTTTCACACGGGGCCCACTTCGAGTTGCGTCATGCGGCGTCATGACGAAGCCACATGGAAGCAAACCAGTGCCGAGACGATGTAGCTCAACACCACAACAGCGCGAGGGACGCAAAGGACGAAGCGAATCAAACGCCAAAAACATGTTTCATTTTTTCTACGTCCTGCTGCAGCTACTCACTCTTCTCTCACAAATGTGTTTAAATAAAGTCCATAAAAGTCCTGCTCACAGACTGATTGCCAGAGACAGGACATGTCCACATCCAGTAAAAAGTCCAGACATCTCCGGTCCACTCACGGACAATTCGTTCATGCGCGCACATGTGAACAATTAAAAGAAAAAAAAAACTGTCTGGCTGCTGCAGTTCCTCGCTCTCCCCTCAAACTCTCTCATCATTGTGTTAAATAAAGGACAAAAAAAGACATAAGTCCTGCTCACAGACTGATTACCAGAGACAGGACATGTCCACATCAAGTATAACGCCAGACATCTCCACATTTACTCACGGACAGTTTGTCTGCGTATGCGCGTACGCAGCTCGCAGTCAAAGGAAGAAAGATAGACTATAACAGAACTCAGTGCACAGTCTGTCTGCAGCCAAACTGTGCACTCTGATTTCTCTGTGCAGATGACCTGCAGTCAGACTCTGCATCCTGACCTCCTCTCTGCCCCCTGCTGCGCGCACCTGACACAGACATTCCTGTGTCGTCATGACACCAGATGAAGCAACTCGAAGCAGCGAATAAAATATCAACACATACAAAGACAGAAGGACAATATTCTCTGTGACTTCCGTGTGCCACTTCAGGAAAAGTTAAATCAGAGGAATGCAGTTGTGTTCCAATATATAATTATTATTTGTTACTTAGTTTGATGTATTTTTAACACTGGCCGTGCCAGTTAGAGAGCAACTGGCATTATGAATGACTGTAAATATTGGAAAAATAAGAGAATAATGATAGTGTGTCCTCTACAGTAACTATATGCTACCTGCACTCATCTCTGTATCCATGAGTGTGCTGGTCTTAACATGAGGTGTGGTCAGATATACAGTGTCCGATGGGTGGCAGAAGAGAGAGAGAGAGAGAGAGAGAGAGAGAGAGAGAGAGAGAGAGAGAGAGAGAGAGAGAGAGAGAGAGAGAGGAAGACGAGAGGACAAAGACAGACAGAACAGAGTAAAATGAAAAAGGTACACGTGTTTGGTTGGGTCACCTCTGTTTATAAAACACTGCTACACCTTTGTCCTTTTGTCGACTAAGCTCCCTGCTTCCTTCTCTCTCTATCCCATCGCTCCTACACTCCATCTTTCTCTCCTTGGCCTCCATAGCCATGCTGAATAGGTGAGCACCTAAAAAGAGCAATCAAAAGATGTGTGTCAGAATGTGCACATGAGTGTGGTGCACATGTGAGAGAGAGAGAGGAAGTGCATGAAGGGGATTACAATGGCCATGCCAAGCCTTACAATTGGCATCACGCTCAGACAGAAGAGGGGAACAAAGAAAAGGAGAGAAAACAAAAGAGGGAGTCATAAAAGGGAAGAGAGGAAGTGAGGGAGCAGAGGAAACCCTCAAGAGAAGAGCATGTAAATACACCGACGGCAGGCCTCTTAAGTGAAGATGAAGAGGTGGCAGGATAAAAAGCTCTTAGCGCTGTGTGATTATGAATCAATTTGCCGCAATCAAGCCCTCTTATGGCTGGTCCCTGTGAAATGGAGAGATTTCTGCTCCTCAAGGGCAGCCGTGATGACAGTGGAGGTCACAGACGATGGGAGTGACAGAGGGAGACACGCTGATGGAGGGAGGAGCACTGAAGTGAGAAGGAAGGAGGGGAGACGCTTTGTCCAGAACAAGGTGGTAGCCAGCCAGCGGCGTTCCAGCCCAGGCTCAAAGACTTTCTAATTATCTTAATGCAGACAGCAAGAAGTCAGATGTAGCCCGGTGGCCGTCACTGCCCACGGTGCAGTGGAAGTCTCCATCCTGCTGTGAGTTTTCAAGAACCACGAAAATAAAGATGCAGATGACGGTTACCGTTCTTTCTGTGCAAATCCGCAATTACAAGTGAAGTACCACTGAATGTGTCACAAAAGGATTACAAAACACGATACTGACATTAAACAATAAGATATAAATGATCAACTCATTATTGTGTAACTCTGATAGTATCAATGTGCAGGAAGCATTGAAGGCTAAACTATTATTTTTTATTTGAAAGGAGCCGCAGCACAAAAAAAAAGAGAAGCCAAACATTCCCTGCCAGAAGCAGCTCCCACTACAAATTAAATGACAGATTTTCCTGTGCTTCCTCACAATGTGGCTCGAGCCCATGTACCAACTTTATGGTTTGTTTACACATAGGCAAGATGCGTTATGAATGTCATATTTGCGTCATTCTTAGCACATTCCTGATATTCTTAACATGACTTAACACATCTGAATAGGTTTCTTAATAGTGCGTGTTGGTGCATGATATTCGTGATTTTCGTGGAGCATGTTTTTGGCTGTCAAAAACATCTTCCACGAATGTCACACACCACCCTCATTTCGCCTCATGTCGTGGAGGTCGTAACTGAGCGTGTTGATCCATCTTGATTAGTGATGATCCTTAATAGAGCGTGACAGCGCTCTTCTTTGACGTGCGCAAGTCGGCTAAAACTTTCATTTCAATGCTCCTCAGCACGCTCCTGCAGGTGTTTCACCTGCTGCTGTTTCACCTGCTGCTGTGCCTGATCTTTGGGAAAACGAGTGAGACGAGAGCCGCATGGAGCCACACATCTGGCTCTCTCCGTCTCCTCCTCCTCTCTGCGCCACTCCATGGCACAGAGCCCAATTAACCATGCAGTCACAAAGTTCTTGTGTGGATTTTGAGGAGCAAACTGGAGCAATCTGATTTGTTCAGCAGCTGATGGATGAATATGGGTGTGTGTGGAGACAATTAGCCTCATTCACAATGTGACAGAACTTAACGATGCGCTGTTGCGCACTATCGCGTGTAACAGCGCGCAATATTATTCTTGACTGTGCGTAATGGTTCCTGATAATTCTCCAGCAACATGCGCCATTAATCGCCCGAAACACATGCACATGTGTTGTGGGGGGAGCAGACACTCTGACATGCCACATGTACACTCGGCAATTTCACAGTCATGGGGGCACTTAGACAAATTTCACATACTCCTCGACAGTGATTGTCTGTTGACTGTTTTCGTGATGATAGTACGAATGGCCACACATTTTCTAAGTGCCATGTGAGCAGTGTTAGATGTTCATGTGTGTCAGCTGGAATTTGGCTGACACCTGTCGCAAGAGGGTTCGATGGGCTCGCACAGTGCACACTGTTCTTCAGGCGCTGGTGTGCGCAAATAGTTGTAGCAACAGGTGTAGGAGGCATTGCAGACAGCTATGAAGTTACACGTTTTCTGCTTCATGTGCACTTTCTCCGCAAAACGACCAAATTCGCACTATGCATAAAGGGGCCCTTAGGTTTGATATAGCAAGTGTTGCTAAGATAAGTCACTACTTTTTTAAAGCTTTGCTACTGATTACAGATGACAACTGAAGTATAACACAATGCTAAAATGCCCTCAGCCGTATGAGCATAAAATAGGAAACAGAATGTGACCTTTTGACCTCTTAAAAAAGGTCAAGCTTAGCCATATTTGAAATTGTGTAAGGTCTGTGTCCCAAGAATGGTCCCTGTGAATTTGAAGACCCTGCCAGTAATAGGGCTGGAGTTATGCTGAGCACAGACAGACGGACGGATGATGATATGATGACCATATTTTGGCCTTGTGTAAAAAACAACCACAGACAGAATTATGAGACTTGGTCTGGGTCTTAAGATTAATTGTACCAGTTCTCGTGAAGATTGGACAACATATGTGGCCTGTGAAAAATGTTTAGACTGAAAAAAAAATTTAAGTCCAATATGGTGGAAATGGATGTCACGAAGTGCACTGAATTCAACTTGATCCAAAGACTCCAACAGCACCTGATTTTTAAAACAGGCCATACAGTTCAGTTGTTGCATGCATAAGTACACCTTCAACTTGAACCCACTGGTGACACAAAAGCACCGGAGGTGAAGGTGTGTTTTTATTTTTTGGTTTTACATTAATTAGCTGTTTATCTCCATTGAAGCAAGCCAACTTCTTTTAACATGTTTCGATGATGCATTTTATTTTAAGATAGGGAGGTGCCAAAGTATTTGAATGACACTGTTGTATTTTTTTTTTAATTTGCCTTGACAGACTGAACTGTAGCTAAAGCTTGAGTCACATATTAGGGTGATTCTTAGACTACGGGCACTTATTATGTCCTTTGATCATATTGTATGAAAAACAGAAAAAAGGGGAAATTTCACACTTTTATAGTTATCTTTACAATGAAACTGTGTTAAGAAATTTGTTCTAGTAGTCTATGATTTTTCACCTTTTTTCAGCATCATTATATGCAAATATTGCCGTTTTGTGCTTGTCCCACACCCAGACCTTTGATCTTCAATGATAAAAATGAATGCTAAAGAAATGTTTTTTCTAATGTTTTAAAATATCTCTGAATAAAATATCAGTAAAATAATCAAAACATAATTGGGGTATTCAATGTCATACAACTGTTGTGATTTTTTTAAACAAAATGTAGTTGTCCCACACTATTGCCGTAATTTCCACCACAACACTGTAATGTCCCTTTAAACAGTTTGTATGAAAGATTGTTTGGGTAGTTTCTATGGAGATAAACAGTGACATCAGAGCACATGTATATAGCGCCAAATCACAACAAACAGTTGCCCCAAGGCGCTTTATATTGTAAGGCAATGGTGTGGTGGAAATTACATTTACAAGGCCAATAGTGCCCGTAGTTAAAGAATCACTCATTAAAGACACTGGGAGTCATTGTTGCACCAGGTGTTGGAGCATACGCTGACACATCCAGAACCTTATGGAACTGTTGTAGCCTCAGCTCCTAAACACCCAGGATGACCTGTAGTCCATCCTTACTTCCTGAAAGCAGCCATCTGCTTTGCACAGTCAGGTGAAGAACGGGCATCACCTTGGCTTTTTGCAATGGCTGTGGTCCTCTGCAGTAAAATTCATATGATTCATCTGTTTGGTTACTGGGTCGCATCCTGGTCTCACACCACCCACCAGAAGCACTGAGACTCTGAAAATAAGGACCCCCATTGTCATGTAAATGTATTGGCATCACCATACACCACTGTCCAACAACATAATGATACCATAGTCTCTTTCAGCTTTTCGAGCAATGCAATTTATCCGCCTGCAATTATGCCCCTAAAATGTAACATGATTGCTGGCAGTAGCAGTAGTAATGCAATACAGCCACCAGCAATCATGCTACATTTTGGTGGCGTGATTGCTGGCAGTAGTTTAAAAGACTGCTCAAGAATTTTGAGCCCTAAAATGTGACTAACCAAAGAGGCTGAGTAATCCTGTCTTTATCCTTTGCGCAATGCAGTTTTCAGGGCCAACAACACTTCAAGCTTTTCTTTGTGTCTTTCAGAGGCAGCCTGTATCACTTACAGTCACACAGTTTTACAACGCTCTGCAACTCTTGAGAATAAGTGTGATAGGCAGTTGCCATCGAGGGTGAGACAGATACACTGACAGAGACAAAAAGAACTCTCTCAAGTATCAAAACCAATGGCCTCTTTTAGAGATGTGACACGGATGGCTGGCGCAAAGTCGAAGGCAGCGACTGCTTAGGGTTTCAAGGCATTGGTCACAGGCCTTTCTGAAATCCTGACTTCTTCTCTCTTGCCCTCCGAAAAATGATGACAGGAGGAGAGGAACATAAAAAGGAGGGATGTCTGGTCTGTGCTCGGCGTGATACAGAATCACAGGCAGCCAGTAATAGCCTTTTTTGAAGAATGCGCCACTGAAATTTAAGGGCCGTCTTGCTTGAAAGGACAAGTTACAAATAGGAAGAACAGAGAGGGGGGGAATGGTTTCCGTGGGATATGCCCCCTACTGTGCCGCCATATCGCTGCAACGCACTATAGGAATGTGACTGCATATTTAAAGAATACAACACACTTCGGGAAAACGGGGGCATCCTGCACAACGAGCAAACCATCAGGACCTGAACACAATGTTCAACCTGCGTCAGAACACTTTATTGACGAAGAGGACACAGTTTTGTTTTAATGTCAATCGCATTGTTGATGCTTTTTCTGAGAAAACCTGTAACTAAATCCCACGTGACAAACCGAGCAGCCAGACAGACGCACAGATAGAACCGAGGTGTAGTTCTTTATTACTCCGTTTCCCTACCTATCAATAATTTCTCAGCCACAACAATACCGCCAGGCTGAAATAAACAACCATAGTGCATCCCAGCTTTAATAACTACCGTCACACCTCCGAGCTATGTCTTTTAGTCAATTTTCCTCCATTCAAGTCTGTTCGATTCTCGCTGTTTTCTTGTCTCTCACACCCCCCACTCCACCCCACCCCCACCCCTTAGCTCTATACAGGAACTGAAAGTTACTGTAGATCATTTTCCATTTGCAGGTCTGCCCTCCAGTCTAATATCACCTCATCTTCCAAAGCACATACAATATATACCCCTTGCATGCATTCATGTCCCTTGCATGCATTTATGTATGCGCCTGTGCATGGATATACTACAGTTGTGTGTGCACGTGCGTGTGTGTATTGTAAGCATGACTGGGTTGCAGCGCCAATGTCATTCAACAGTTTAGTAACACACCATTACCTTGTTAATACCAGCCTAATGGCTGGCCTGCTATTTTAAAACCACATTCATGTTTGTGCCATTAACAACCACTTAGTGTGCTTCTCAAATCAGCAGACACCACCGGGACGCACAAACAACAACAAAAAAGACTGTGATAATGGGCTCTGTCTCCATGCTGATGCCACAAACAAAAAGAGACTCACTGTGCAAAAATAACTGTTTTAGAGTTTTGCCCCATTGTTCTTATCATGGATGCAGATTGTTGGATGTCACCTTTATTTTATAGGAAAGAGAAAAATTTTCATACAAAGCCAAACTAATGTAAAACAATGAAAACAAGAATTCACGCTTGTGTGCAGAGCATCCTCCACTGGTAATTTGTATCATGGCAGTCAACTGGTCAGTGGTTCAGCTTGTTGTGTTGGCATGGTGTCACAGTCTCCAGAGACCAAAGATACCGGCAATGTGATTCCAAAGGTGAGAATTCTGCAGTGTTCTTCAAGTTGCAGCAATGGCTCGCTCACGTGGTCTCTCTCTCTCTCTCTCATATTCAATCACACATTGTTTTGGCACTGACTGTTATGTGCCGACGCGGGTTGAGGAGCGGACCTGCGTCTGACTGAACCCAGCGCTAAATAACCAGAAAGCGGTTCCAGAAAAAACAAAACAATTTATTTTCCCCCTTTTGTGCAATACTCAGTGTACAAACAAAAAGTGCGTTTATCTGGCGGAGCGAAGGACGGCGCGCTCTCCAGCGCCCAAAGGGATCGAAGCCCAGCGCTTCTGGACTCACGTTCACCCCCCAGGTGGACACGACAAACCGACTCTGCGAAGGATAGAAAAGGTGAGGTAAGTCAGCAGCTACAACTAATATCCTTCAAAGGCACACACTATCAGCAACACATTCAGGTCTGAATTTAAGCTTTATGTAAATGAGCAGCTTCTCACAACAGGTGGAGGATCATCTGTCCGCACGCCACGGCCGTGAGAAGTGAGCTGCACAATTCTCATCAATATTCACATATACTGCGTAACAAAATATCAAATTACTGTTAACACTTATTCAGACAATCAATCACCTCTGATGTGTGCTGACAGCATGTGTCCCTCACTCGTCCTCCTTCACAGGCACGATGTGTCAAACCCAGGCGCGGTCCTCAGCGTCTCACAAACGAACGTTACAAGGTCGAGTTCCCGGCAATTCTGCTCCAATCACACATGGCTTAAATGCAGAACACCATCTCATTATCTGCCTCAGCTGAAAGTCTTTAAGGTTGCACGTGAGCATCATCCACAGGTGCTGCATATCACACTGATGAGGGTGAAGGACTCTTCTGCCAGCACCTTCTCCACAGACAAAAAAACAGTTTGCATACCACCTGGAGAGCAAAGAAAAGAAAAGAACACCAAAATGTCCAGCCAAACCCCCCCAACACACAACACTGACTTTAATGTCAAGCCATTTTCTCTTTATTTCTGACAAAAATGTCCCCTCAGTTCCTACAGCATTAACTGCATTTTGCTGTGGGTCACATTTTGGCTCTGGTTCTTTTTTGCTGTTTTGGTCAAATGTCATATGCCGTTCTGAGCCACTTCTGATTATTCTCCCAAGTCATTTAGTGATGTTTATTAGTTGTGCTCTTATTCTGATGTTTCACCTGTGATCATGTGACCTCTGGGTTGCTGATCTCTGTGTTCACATCTCTTCACACTTCTGCGTTTAATCAATCAGCAGTCTTTATCACAGCCATGAGAACGTCTCCTTGTCGCTACTGACCTTTGCTAGTGCTCTGGCGTTCTGTCGAGATGAGCTCCCCCATCGAGTTGACCTACCCATAGCGTAAATTGACAGTTATGCGTGTCCAGAGGAGCTCCCCCATTGAAACAAACTTCCTGTTGCGTTTCACTTTCATTCACTGAATATATGACTCTTGTCAAAGTCATCTTATTTTGACGGGCAAATAAATGTATGAATTGTAAACATAGTAATGTGTAAAATGTTCTCACTATGAAAAGATAAGTATTCTTAACGTCCAGGTTAAGAATACTTATCTAATTTAAAAAAAAAAAAAACTACCCTCCAGGCTAGTTTTTTAAAATGATCATGATATTTTCGTTCATCACAACAATCCTCATTTATTTGCTCCTCAATGCCCTTTGGACTTTATGGGACAGATAATTTATTAAATTTAATATAAGTTCAGTTGATATTGGCCCATAGGAAAAACTATACAACAAAAATATTAGTTTTTAGTCTACAATAAAAATTCAATTTTAAGGCCTTTTAAAACTTGTACACTGTTATCAATTATTGCGATGTTATCGTTAATCGCAATTACTAAAAAAATCGATATCATCCCATGCCTGCTATACAGATTGGTAAATTACAGGGCAGCAACAGCCAGCTCAGAAGCTTCTGCCATCGAATGAGGTGTTAAACAGTCTGATGGCCGTGGGGTGGAAGGACTACGACTACTGCTCTGTTCTGCCAAGATGTAGTGGAGTGGATGTCTAGCATTGTCCTTGATGGCCAGCAGCTTGCCCATCATGCACCTCTCCACCACAATCCCCAGTGAGACTAGGCTCCTTCACAGCACCGACCCGGCCTTCCTGACCAGCTTGTCCAGCCACTTGGGGTCCTTGTCTGTGATGCTGCCTCCCGGGCAGACAGCAGCATAGGAGAGGATGCTTGCCACCACTGATCGATAGAACATCTGCAGCATCTCCCCACAGACGTCAAAGGACCTGGGCTTCCTTAGGAAGAACAGCCGACTCTGTCCCTTCCTATAGAGGGCATCCACATTAGTCCACCAGTCCAGCTTGCTGTCAAAGTGCACACCTAAGGTTTTATAGGGCTGCACTATCTCACTGCTGTTGCTCTGGATCCTGATGGGTTGCAGGGGAGACCTAGACCTGCGCAAGTCCATGACCATCTCCTTGGTCTTGGACATGTTCAGGAGAAGCCGTTCCACTCGCTCCAGTCACCGGAGGCCCTCACCAGGTCTTTGTACTCTCCCTCCTGCCCTCTCACAGACATGCCACAATGTCTGTGTTTGGAGTTTAGTTTTAATTGTTCTTTTCATTTAAGAACTTTTAGTTGGCTGACACACTAGTTTTAAAGAATTTTTAAGGCATGAGTGAAGTTCTCTGCATTTTGAAGACAACTTCCTAAGAGCAATTTAGCAAGTCTCCAAATTCTTTATTTTTCCGCTCAATGATACAAGTGTTTTTATCAACCTTAATTTTCCTTCACAACTTTCTTTGCAAAGCCTTGAACTTTTTCTAGATTTTTAAAAAGACTTTAAATTGATCGTTGAAGCTGCCAGGGCATTTTTGAGAACAAACAAACACCTAAACCTAAACAGCTTAGTACTTTACTCTTATGTTAAGCAGGGGTGGTGGCCAAGTGGGTAATGCGCTTGGTTTCAATTCGGAAGGTTCTGGGGTCAAATCCCACCCCTGCCACATTTCTCCATGTAATGTGGAGTTGCGTCAGGAAGGGCATCCGGCGTAAAACCTGTGCCAAATCAACATGCAGATCCACCTTGGATTTGCTGTGGCGACCCCGAGTGCAAACAAGGGAGCAGCCGAAGGGACTTACTTTACTCTTATGTTAAACTTAGGAGTGGTTTACTTGTAGAGTTTTTTTTTTTTTTACTATTCCTACAAGTCTAATACTTCTGCTACTTTTTCAGTGTGACTGCTGTGAATTTTAATTCATTTACTTATGTCTGTGTGAATCCTGTGTGAGCCTTAGGAGTGGTTAGCTTATCCATTATTGGTTAGCTTGTGCTTGCTTGGCGATACTCTTGAATTTCTTAGTGCACAAAGTACACTACTTTACCTACTTTACACCCTCCGTAAAACCTTTGTGATGTTGTAAGAAAGGGTGGCTCTCTTAGAGAGCTGTGTCTGTAAGTTAGAGCAAAATCTTAGCTCAGTGGAGTTAGAAGTTAGTGGTTAGTGTTGGGCTGGCTAGCAAGCCCATTAGCATCAGCCTAGAAATGCCGGTGGTGGAGGATGGCTTTCAGACTGTGGCTAGGTGGAGGAAGTTCTGTAGGGCTTGGTGCCTGGTTGCGGTACCCTGATCACACTCGCCACTGCGAACTGTGAATCGGTTCTCCCCCTTGGATTTGCCTGATGTGAATTCTGAGCCCACAAGTGACTTCCACTCCTGTCTCCAGGCCGAAACGCTGGACTTTAGTGATAGGGGATTCTATCACCCGCAAAGTCAGGTTACAGATGCCGGCTGACGTTAAATGTATTCCTGGGGCCAGAGCTCCAGACACTGCATCCCATCTTAGGATGCTGACACTGCAGAAGGGAAGACAGACTAAGGAACATGACATGAGATATAGTCACATAGTTATTCACGTCGGCACCAATGATGTCAGGATGAAGCACTCAGAGGTCACAAAAATGGACATAGAGAGGACTTGTGACCTTGCCAGAAAAATGTGTCTGCATCAATGAATAGTTTCTGGGTCCCTCCCCTCCCGAGGTACTAATGAGGTGTTTAGCAGGCTGACATTGTTAAATAGGTGGCTGGCGCAATTTTGTAGACAGCAAAGCTTTAGCTTTATTGATAACTGGCCTTCGTTCTGGGGCCACCGTGGCTTGCTGATGCCGGACGGCCACCACCCTGCTGTGGAAGGTGCTGCCATCTTGTCTGTGAACATAGATAGAGCTCTGCAGGGAGGGTAACATTAGGAATTTACAGTAGGCCACGGAGCAAGTAATGAGAGACCCTGCAAGGCTTATGACAAATTTGGGTATGGAATCCATTAGCTTAGTGGGGACATTAGTGCAGAAAATCTACTATGGTGATAGTGCAGTTTATCTGCCAGGGAGGGAAATTCAACAAGTTGAGACTGTGGCCTACTTCTGTAGATGTGTCCATAAAAATCATAGAGGGATATCCTTTGCAAACTTAACACCAATTACTACATTGGATGATGTTGAAATTGAGGATGGCCCAGTGGTTGTTCCAGCAATAGTAAAGATTTCGTGTCTGCTACCTACAACGCACACAGAATGTCTCAAACCTAAACCTACTTCTAGGCATCTTATTTATGCTACTCTGGAACCACCCCTAAATCCAAACAGTTCAACTGTCAACACCACTGAGGTCCTTAGTCTGGGTCTCATTAACATAAGATCACTGTCCTCAAAATCATTGTTGATTAATGATCTAATTATTGATCATCACTTAGATACGATAGGGTTATGTGAAACCTGGCTTAAACCTACAGCTGTCCTCCCCTTAAATGAGGCCTGCCCACCAGCATATACATTTAGTCACGTCCCTCGTGATGCAAAGCAAGGCGGGGGTGTTGCACTTATTTATAAATCTAGGTTTAGCTTATTAGCTGTTGGGGGGTCACAAAACATAACAGTCATAAAGGGAGAAAAGCAGGGGGCTTAAAACGGACCTCTGTGGAACCCCAATTTCATGTCACTAAGGTTTGAGGTAGTCCTGATGTACAAAACATAGTGAAAATGACTGGTCAGGTATGATGTCAACCATGCAAGGGCACTCCCAGTAATCCCAAAATGATTCTCCAGCCTATCGAGTAGAATATGGTGATCCAGGGTATCAAATGCAGCACTAAGATCTAACAGCACCAGAACCGTAGTGGTGTCCGAGTCCATTGCAACCAGAAGATCAGTGAGAGCTGTCTCTGTAGAATATTTTCTAAATGCAGACTGCAGTGGCTCAAAAAGATTATTCTCAGTAAGGCGGTCCACAAGCTGCTGTGAAACCACTTTTTCCAGAATTTTAGAACAAAATGATCGATTTGATATTGGCCTATCTTGTGGAGAGCAACTGAACACTAAATGCCAAAACACGTTGTGAACCAAATGTCCTTCAATTCACCCAAATCTCTGTGATTATGCACAAAATACAATGCTTATCTTTTTGTATATCATTCGAAATGTGCCACGAGAATATGTTGCACCATGCCAACATTCTTATTAGCATTCTTACTTAATATACAAAACAAGACCAGCAAATTATCATGTTAAAAGATCATAATTTGACCCAAAATAGGAGTTTCACTTATCTGTGTCACAATCCAATATTTCAAAGCTTTATATGCAGTAGTTTTATTGGAGTTACTGACAGAAATTTTACAGCTTCACTCATTCACTGACTGGCTCCATTATGCCAATACATGTCCTGCTAATTACAGTAGTGTTCAGAATAGTAGTAGTGCTATGTGACTAAAAAGATTAATCCAGGTTTTGAGTATATTTCTTATTGTTACATGGGAAACAAGGTACCAGTATATTCAGTAGATTCTCACAAATCCAACAAGACCAAGCATTCATGATATGCACACTCTTAAGGCTATGAAATTGGGCTATTAGTAAAAAAAGTAGAAAAGGGGGTGTTCACAATAATAGTAGCATCTGGTGTTGACGCTACAAACTCAAAACTATTATGTTCAAACTGCTTTTTTAGCAATCCTGTGAATCACTAAACTACACTCAACAAAAATATAAACGCAACACTTTTGGTTTTGCTCCCATTTTGTATGAGATGAACTCAAAGATCTAAAACTTTTTCCACATATACAATATCACCATTTCTCTCAAATATTGTTCACAAACCAGTCTAAATCTGTGATAGTGAGCACTTCTCCTTTGCTGAGATAATCCATCCCACCTCACAGGTGTGCCATATCCAGATGCTGATTAGACACCATGATTAGTGCACAGGTGTGCCTTAGACTGCCCACAATAAAAGGCCACTCTGAAAGGTGCAGTTTTATCACACAGCACAATGCCACAGATGTCGCAAGATTTGAAGGAGCGTGCAATTGGCATGCTGACAGCAGGAATGTCAACCAGAACTGTTGCTCGTGTATTGAATGTCCATTTCTCTACCATAAGCCGTCTCCAAAGGCGTTTCAGAGAATTTGGCAGTACATCCAACCAGCCTCACAACCGCAGACCACGTGTAACCACACCAGCCCAGGACCTCCACATCCAGCATGTTCACCTCCAAGATCGTCTGAGACCAGCCACTCGGACAGCTGCTGGAACAATCGGTTTGCATAACCAAAGAATTTCTGCACAAACTGTCAGAAACTGTCTCAGGGAAGCTCATCTGCATGCTCGTCGTCCTCATCGGGGTCTCAACCTGACTCCAGTTCGCCGTCGTAACCGATTTGAGTGGGCAAATGCTCACGTTCACTGCCGTTTGGCACGTTGGAGAGGTGTTCTCTTCACGGATGATGCGAAGGAGATGTGTTGCACTGCATGAGGCAAATGGTGGTCACACCAGATACTGACTGGTATCCCCCCCAATAAAACAAAACTGCACCTTTCAGAGTGGCCTTTTATTGTGGGCAGTCTAAGGCACACCTGTGCACTAATCATGGTGTCTAATCAGCATCTTGGTATGGCACACCTGTGAGGTGGGATGGATTATCTCAGCAAAGGAGAAGTGCTCACTATCATAGATTTAGACTGGTTTGTGCACAGTATTTGAGGGAAATGGTGATATTGTGTATGTGGAAAAAGTTTTAGATCGTTGAGTTAATCTCATACAAAATGGGAGCAAAACCAAAAGTGTTGCGTTTATATTTTTGTTGAGTATAACCACAGTTTTTCATGATCTGTGAGGCATTAATTTTGTTGTTTGGAACCAAGATTTTGCTCATTTACTAGTGTGCTTGGGGTCATTGTCTTGTTGAAACACCCATTTCAAGGGCATGTCCTCTTCAGCATAAGGCAACATGACCTCTTCAAGTATTCTGACATATCCAAACTGATCCATGATACCTGGTATGCGATATATAGGCCCAACACCATAGTAGGAGAAATATGCCCATATCATGATGCTTGCACCACCATGCTTCACTGTCTTCACTGTGAACTGTGGCTTGAATTCAGTTTGGGGGTCGTCTCACAAACTGTCTGCGGCCCTTGGACCCAAAAAGAACAATTTTACTCTCATCAGTCCACAAAATATTCCTCCATTTCTCTTTAGGCCAGTTGATGTGTTCTTTGGCAAATCGTAACCTCTTCTGCATGTCTTTTATTTAACAGAGGGACTTTGCGAGGGATTCTTGTAAATAAATTAGCTTCACACAGGCGTCTTCTAACTGTCACAGCACTTACAGGTAACTCCAGACTGTCTTTGATCATCCTGGAGCTGATCAATGGTTGAGCCTTTGCCATTCTGGTTATTCTTCTATCCATTTGATGGTTGTTTTCCGTTTTCTTCCACGTGTCTCTGGTTTTTTGTCCATTTTAAAGCATTGGAGATCATTGTAGATGAACAGCCTATAATGTTTTGCACCTGTGTATAGGTTTTCCCCTCTCCAATCAACTTTTTAATCAAACTACGCTGTTCTTCTGAACAATGTCTTGAACGGCCCATTTTCCTCAGGCTTTCAAAGAGAAAAGCATGTTCAACAGGTGCTGGCTTCATCCTTAAATAGGGGACACCTGATTCACACCTGTTTGTTCCACAAAACTGATGAACTCACTGACTGAATGCCACACTACTATTATTATGAACACCCCCTTTTCTACTTTTTTTTACTAATAGCCCAATTTCATAGCCTTAAGAGTGTACATATCATAAATGCTTGGTCTTGTGGGATTTGTGAGAATCTACTGAATCTAATGGTACCTTGTTTCCCATGTAACAATAAGAAATATACTCAAAACCTGGATTCATCTTTTTAGTCACATAGCACTACTATTATTCTGAACACTACTGTACAATGGCACTTAAATATTTTACAGCACAATCAGAGGCTAAAAATTTACTTTTTCCTTACTTTTTTCATGTAAAACTGCAAAGAGGGTTTTACCTGGAGCACAGACAATTGAACACTGTAATATGTTTCCTTTCATATCAATCCAAAACATCACTAGAAAGTTATGTTTGTAACTAATGTAGTCGTAAAAGCAGCAAAAAATATGATTGCACTGTTATTTCCCAAACTCAACATTACCTCAGTTAATTTACAGTAATATTGAATTAGGCGCTGTACCCCAAGATGAAATAAAAGCATCTTAAAAAAAACTTCAATGTACCCAGAGGACAAATCGACAGTTTTATTGGGTTTGTTTCTGTGATTAAAAAGGTATAATCCTAATCTTCCTAATCTCTGTGTAAATTAACTTGAAAGGATTTCAATGCAGCATAACACCTGCTGTTATGACAACTTCCCAATAAATCTGACATCAATGTGTCAGATAGCATCGTTGCTTATCTCTAAACATTAAATGACTTCAAAAATATAAAAAAATTTTTTTTATGACTGTCAGAAAGCAGATAAGGAAGCTGCAGAGTGGGAGGTGATAGCCTATGAATTAAAATGATAAAATCATCTTTTTCTACTCAATAGTCTGAACTTGTCTAATTATTATTGCTAGTCTTTTGTTTTACAGTAGACTTTAAAACACTTTAAAATAGCTGTATCACATACATTACATACATACAGCTCCACATGTTGTAGATCGTCAGTGAAATTAAAGCATCTACACTTGAATCTTAATGAGCACTGAAACACTAATTGAGCTGCAGACTCATTTGTCTCTATCACTTGATGCAACTTTTGTATGATGGCTGGTATAGAATGAATGTGGTTGCTATGACAACGTGCCCTGGAATGAGTGCCTGTGCGCTTGTGTATGTTTGCGTGCGTACATTTTGTTTGAAGCGGCAAACCTTTTGAACAGCTTTGATCAGGGAAATGTTTGTAGTGGGGGCAAACCTGGAGAACAAACAGTACTTCAGAGAGATTAGTAATCTGCAGAACACACACACACACACGCAGTCTGCAAATCAGCTTTCTGAAAAAAATTAATCACGCATGTTGCGTGGCAAAGCTGAGGATGAGGAGGTTTGGACGGTGATATTTAAAGAGCAGCCACATCTGCTGGTTGACATTCCTCTGTTCCGTTCCCTCTCCTTCACAGCATCTAAGCATATGTTTGAGAAGAAACAGAGCATGGCCAGGGGATGGAAAACACTATCCTCATGCATGCAGGCCCTGTGTAAATCCATCAGTGCTGTGAAGCAGGCAGGTGAGAATTTTAGCTGCCAAGCTCTGACACTTGGACCTCATGCTCCTCTGTCATGCCAGATTGAGCAGTGGTATGTTGCTGTGCATGTAACTCATTGCACGTTGTGCGGATTTGAATTCACGTGCAAGCTGAGCAAACACACTGCAGTGCTCCTGACCCTGACTGGCTTGGACGCAACTGTAGCTATTCTCAGAGCCATAGGCGCACATTTGTCAGTCCCCGAGGTGTGAGGATAAGTCACCCGCTGAGGTCAAAGAATGTGCAACGTGCTTCACTGCAAGGTGTTCACCATTTGAAGAATGAAGCAATGATGGCAAAACAAATGGCACTCAGGTCCTCATCTCAGCTCTGGGAAATGGAAAGTATGTTTTGTCATGTTCCTCTAAAAACATGAGGCTTCAGAATGATAAAATGTGTCACTGGTGTGAAGAAATCCATTCCCTTTAAAAAAGAAATCCTGATGAAACATGACACTAGAACCTCACTGGCTTAAAGCATACTGTGAAATGGGAAGGCAAACACACGTGCAATACAAAAACAGCAACAACAACAACACCTGGCCATGGCTGAACAGGGGCTGTTTCAACCTCAGCTCCACGGCATTGGGGCTCCATTTACCTACAGTCTAAACTGACTGTGTTGATGCACTGATTCCAACAGTGTTCTTAAACTTTTTTCTACGCCCTGTTGTTCCAGAGTGTTTCCTTGGGAGGGGTATGTCCTCTTTGAATGCTGCAGTTTATTTATAGCCTAAAACCACCACGGTGATGCACTGATACCAAAGGCATGCTTAATTTTTTTTCAACACCTACTACTTCCCAACTTGCCAAAAAACTAACCAATGCACTTGGCCTTTTATACATATCATCACTTTTACAGCCAGTTCTTTTTAGACAAGTCAGGGTACATGAACATTTCCAAGTCATCGAATATGTCTTGGACCTCATTTACTTCAATCAGTCGCCCTATTGAAGTTTCAAATCCTGCAAAATCCTCGCAAAACTTCGGAGACTTTGCCACTCTGCGAGATGTCAGTAACATTGAGAAATGCATTGAGACGCTCTGATCAGGCTGCAATTTAACTGTTGCACATGAACAACAGCCTTAACATCACAACATTAAACTCTTTGTATATTGTGCCTAAAACGCTCGTGAATATATTATCTGTGTTTTTAGACGTTGTTATTGTGTTTGTTTAATGTAAACATGCAAGAAGCTCAGGTTGTTCCCCCGTTATTTTCAGTGGAATTGCCGTGAGCTGCGATCACTTCCTGTTCATGTCATTCTGGGAGAAAGTGAAATTTGCTCTTTAACACCCTGCTCATTGTCCTTTACAACACTTTGTGCTGTTGTTCCAGAGTAATATATAAGATGTCTGAAATTCGGTTTGCATTTATGAAGATCCAACATAGCAGACACAGAATATTTGGGATATTTGTTTTAGTACGTTTTCAGGGTCTCATGCATGCAGTCTCTTATTAACATGATGAAAAGCACAAAAACAATTACATTTTGGTAGTATAATGTTCATTTGCAATTGTCATCATGTCAGCACAGTAGCTTAGCGGTTAGCACTGTTGCCTCACAGCAAGAAGGACATGGAATCACTTCCCAGCTGGGGCCTCTCTGTGTTGAGTTTGCATGTTCTCCCCGTGTTTGCAATGGGTTCCCTCCACATGCTCCATGGGTGCGGGCGTGAATGTGTTTCTTTGTCTATATGTTCCCTGAGATAGACTGGCATCCTGTCCAGGGTGTACCCCACATCACACCCTTTGACTGCAGGGATAGGCTCCAGTCCTCCAGTACTGCATGACAAATCTGTGAAACAGTGCAAGACAGAGACCAGTGACAAAAGCCAGCAAAATACCCATGACAGCTCTGAAGGAGTTGTAGTTGTGGCTGTGATTGGAGAAAGTGTACATAGTGCAACTTTTGTTTCTTGCAAGTCTAGTTGCACGGCAGAGTGGAACAGTGAAATTTCAGCAAGTTTGCCAGAAGGCACACAGGAGACCCAAACCTAGAATTGGTCAGTCTCTTGTGTTAAAATACTTCTCCAAATGCATCTAAATGTTCAGGAAGGAATCTCTAGTAACAGATATCCAATCTAATGAATTTTCCCCAGGTGCACTTAAGCTGTAGAAACATCTCAAGGATGACGAGGATGCACCTGAGCTTGATTTTGACCTTCATGGCAAAGTGTGTGAATACTTAATGTACATGCAATTTTTCATTTTTTTTTGTTTGTTTTTTAAAATAAATTTGCAAAAGTCTCAAACTTTTTTCATATTGTCATTATGGGGTATTGTGTGCAGAATTTTGAGTGGAAAATAAATGAATTTTAGCTATACCTGCTTATTCTAATTGAGGGTGCTGGAGCCTGTTCCAGCAGTCACTGGGGAAGAGATGGGGTACACCCTGGACAGGCGGTCAGTCTTTCACACAGCTGATGCGTATACATATACACAAACATATTCACAATCCCACTCACACAAATTAGTCACCAATTCACAAAGCCTGCATGTCTTCGGAAGTGGGAGGAAGCTGGAACACCCAGACGTAACCAACACAAACATAGGGATAATATGCAAAATCTACATAGAAAGGACCAGTTCTGAAGTGAACCTGGGACCTTCTCGCTGTGAGGCACCAGTGCTAAAATACATTATAAGATGCAAGATACAAATTAATGATTATGTTCTCTCTTCAAAGAATGCAGCCCTCACTGTGAGCAGATTCAATACAAAGCCAATAAATACAACTGCTAAAAGTCCAGGAGAATTAATGTTTTTCAGCAGAGCTTTGGTATTTTGGTGCAGTGGCAAAGCCAGACTGAAAATATGAGAAGCAGATCAGTTCAATGTCCCTTCATGTCAAAGGCCCATTAGATGGTGTTGACGTTGGTCACCACTAATGGTAACAGAGCTAACCCAGGGGAGGTTAGCCTCTCAGCCTGCGATCATGGCTGAAAAGCCCAAAGCAGAAACTTGCAACAGTTCTGGGAAATAAAATCCAGGGATTCACTTGGATTTCATCCTGAAACTTAACTATGCTACCAAAAGCTACAAATGGATTGTGGTCCTATATGGACGAGTTATAAAGTTGCTGTCAAACTAAAGGTGAGAAGATGCAAATAGTTTAAGTTAAAAGTTTGTCATTAACAGCAACAATACACCCTGATCTAAATGTAAAATGAATAATAAAAAAAAGAATACCCACTACAAATAAAATGAAAACAACAGATAAATTTCACATTATACAAAATATGCTCCTTTTCACAGTGCAGAAACAGAATGTCACCAGGGACAGTAGGAAAAAGGGACAGGACGAGACAACATGTGCGTATGGGTGAGAGCCACATGTCATTTAGACACATGAACTCTTGACACATGTCAGCTTCAATTAACCCTCTCCCGTCTGCCTGTCTCTTTCTCACTCTTTTCACTTCTGTTCAGACCTCAACTAGGTCACGGTGCTCAACAGATCCCTATATACCTGCTTCAACAAAATATAAGACAAAATGCCTGAAATATAATGGTTATGCTACGATCCGCTGCGTATCACGTTAAATATGAAGCCAGTTTCCTTTCTTTTTCTTTTTTTTTTTCAACCAACCCCTGTCAAAACAAAACTCCTCTATTAAATTATCCATGGTATTTTCTTCAATAATTCAGGCTATCCAGAGCTGTCTAGTGCTGACAGTGCCAAGGAGTTCCATGTCACACGACTGAGTGTCCCTTTAGAGAGCTTGTCTGAGATTCTCTGCTCTGAAGACACAGACAAACTGACCGGATGCTGTCAAAGGTTAATAACAACCAATGAATAAAAAATAAGGTAACTCCTACTGCATCCAACATGAAGTGGAATGTCAAAATTCCCACTTTTGATTTTAAAATGTTCCAGCTCCCACACATAAAATATAAACAAGGAAAATTTCACTGTTATCACCATTAGTAATACTGCAAATAAATAAATAAATAAAATAGTGGGAGCATGGTGGCAAAACAATGGCAGCAACGTGCCACCACAGTTGCTTGTACAGTCGGAGTGCAACAGCATTATCATGGTGGTTAACTGCATGGGTTCAATTCCAGTAATGTTCAGTTCCTTTCTCTGAGAAATTTGCATTTTCTCTCCATGTCTGTGGAAATCATTTGGCTCTGATGGAGAGAGAGGAGTGTATATATATATATATATACACACACAAAGCTCTCGATTTACCGATCAATCTACGTTCCGATCCTCACCTATGGTCATGAGATTTGCCTCATGACCGAAAGAACGAGATCGCGAGTACAAGCGGCCAAGATGAGTTTCCTCCGCAGGCTGGCTGGGCGCTCCCTTAGAGATAGGGTGGGGAGCTCGGTCATTCGGGAGGAGCTCGGAGTCAAGCCGCTGCTCCTTCACATCGAAAGGAGCCAGTTGAGGTGGCTCAGGCATCTTTTCCGGATGCCCCCTGGACGCCTCGCTGGAGAGGTGTTCCGGGTACGTCCCATTGGGAGGAGGCCCCGGGGAAGACCCAGGACATGCTGGAGGGACTACATCTCTCGGCTGGTTTGGGAACGCCTTGGGGTTCCCCCGGAGTAGCTGGGGGAGGTGTGTGTGGATCGGGAGGTCTGGGCGGCTTTGCTTGAGCTGCTGCCCCCGGGACTCGACTCCGGATAAAGCGGAAGAAAATGGATGGATGGATGGATATATACACACACATACATACACACACACATACACACTACGGGTGACTGAGAGGTTTTGAGCCTGACCCAGAAAATGTAGTGTGTGGTTCTCCATCTTTTACGTTCTAAGAAACCAGCATTTTTCTTAAGAATGTGTGAAATTTTGACTCACTGGGTGCAATGCTGCAGACACAGTGTTTCAGTAAAGTGAGTACGGGTGTGTCAGATTGGCAAAATGGGAAAAGCTGGTGGGCATGCTGTGATTCAGTATGTCATGAAACAGGGGATGTCTCAGAAGGAGATCCATGAGGACAGGTAATGACATTAGCGGACGATGCCAATCTTACGCTACAGTTAAACACTGGTCAGCAGAATTCATGGGGTGCAGAACAAACGTCGAAGATGGACTACGATCAAGAAGACCCAAAAGTGCCACCTCGACTGATATGATCAAGAAGATCCATGGTATGGTACTCACTGACAGAAGAGTAAGTGAGTATCACATAGCCTGTACTGTAGGCATTTCAAAGGAGAGAGTTCATTCAGTTCTGATAGGATAATTGGGAATGATGAAACGATGGGTCCCAAGGCTTCTCATGGTCGATCAGAAACATAAGATTCCAGATGTTCAGGGAGAATCTTCGGCTTTTTGAAGGAATTCTGGATAATGTCTTGTGACAATTCGTGACCATGGATGACACCTGGGTCCATTACTTCAAACCGGAGTCCAAACAACAGTCGAAGGAATGGAAACATGTGGGTTCTCCCCCACCAAAGAAAACCAAAGCTGTCTAATTTGCAGGAAAGGTCATGACCTCAATCTTCTGGGATGATGAGGGCATCATAATGGTGGACCATTTTGAGAAGGATCAGCCCATCAATGGGGCCTATTATGCTTCCCTTTTGCGTCAACTGCGAGAGAAAATAAAGCAAAACTGGTGTGGAATGCTCCAACAAGGTGTTCTCTTTCACAAAGGACAATGATCCAGCCCACATGTCGGTCATGGCAATGGCTGCCATTCATAAATGTGTCTTTGAACTTGTTCTGCACCCATCCTATTCCCCTGACTTGGCTCCTTCGGACTTCCATCTGTTTCCAAACATGAAAAGTCATCTTGCTGGAACTCATTATAATACTGACAATGATGTAAAATCTGCAGTGGATAACTTCCTTGAGCTCCAGGATAAGACCTTCTAAGAGAACAGCATTATGGCACTGCAGCAATGATGGAAAAAGTGAGTAGACCTACATGGAGATTATGTTGAAAAATAAAGCATTACATTAATTCAGTTATGGTTTTCTTCTTGGATGGACTCCTGTCTGTGTCTGTGACCATTTTATCTCTATCATTGCCAGTCCACCCAATTGTAAATGAGTAAGAGCCTGGGCTGCGGAAGTAACCTGTGATGCAATAGTGTTCCAACCAAGGGGACCCGTGGATTCTCATCCACTTCACTCGATGGTATCTGGAGACAAGCACCAGACTGGGCTTCAGCACCAAAGGACTTCTGCCAGGAATGACTGGGTTTCTTCTACACACACCAGAATCCTCCCAGCTTCAAAACATGCACATTAGATAAAATGATCCTTCACCTGCCACTGATTTAGTCCGTGTCTTTCCCAGGTGTTGGGTTATGACGTTCCATTGCTGGTTGAATTATGTGTAATATGCAATCATAATAAAAAGGCAGGCTTCTTCAAGCTAATTTTCTAAAATTAATTTTCTAAATTTAATTACACCTTTACACTGGCTACTTTATCAAGTACAGTAGATAGGTGTAGATAGTCTTACTAAACCAACTTTATAGATAGTGTTAAAAAAAAGCTGTTGTAAACACATAACCAGGAATACTGGTGAAATAGTTCATTATTTGTATTTCATTATTTGTATTATATTCATACTAGTACTGCTAGCGGTAGCAGTGCTTTACAACAAACAAAACATATTGTTACCAGCTATGAAATTTTATCAATGTGGTGCATTTCTCTAAGCAAAATCCAGCACATCGGTTCAAGTCCAACCAGGTGAATATCTTGTGGCGCTACATTCTTCAAGTAGTTCTTATAGTGTGTGTGTGTACAGTAGTGTTCAGAATAATAGTAGTGCTATGTGACTAAAAAGATTGATCCAGGTTTTGAGTATATTTCTTATTGTTACATGGGAAACAAGGTACCAGTAGATACAGTAGATTCTCACAAATCCAACAAGACCAAGCATTCATGATATGCACACTCTTAAGGCTATGAAATTGAGCTATTAGTAAAAAAAAAAAAAAGTAGAAAACGGGGTGTTCACAATAATAGTAGTGTGGCATTCAGTCAGTGAGTACGTCAATTTTGTGGAACAAACAGGTGTGAATCAGGTGTCCCCTATTTAAGGATGAAGCCAGCACCTGTTGAACATGCTTTTCTCTTTGAAAGCCTGAGGAAAATGGGACATTCAAGACATTGTTCAGAAGAACAGCGTAGTTTGATTAAAAAGTTGATTGGAGAGGGGAAACTTATATGCAGGTGCAAAAAATTATAGGCTGTTCATCTACAATGATCTCCAATGCTTTAAAATGGACAAAAAAACCAGAGACGCATGGAAGAAAATGGAAAACAACCATCAAAATGGATAGAAGAATATCCAGAATGGCAAAGGCTCACCCATTGATCAGCTCCAGGATGATCAAAGACAGTCTGGAATTACCTGTAAGCGCTGTGACAGTTAGAAGACACCTGTGTGACGCTAATTTATTTGCAAGAATCCCCCGCAAAGTCCCTCTGTTAAATAAAAGACATGTGCAGAAGAGGTTACAATTTGCCAAAGAACACATCGACTGGCCTAAAGAGAAATGGAGGAATACTTTGTGGACTGATGAGAGTAAAACAGTTCTTTTTGGGTCCAAGGCCCGCAGACAGTTTGTGAGACGACCCCCAAACTCTGAATTCAAGCCACAGTCCACAGTGAAGACAGTGAAGCATGGTGGTGCAAGCATCATGATATAGGCATGTGTCTCCTACTATGGTGTTGGGCCTATATATCGCATACCAGGTATCATGGATCAGTTTGGATATGTCAAAATACTTGAAGAGGTCATGTTGCCTTATGCTGAAGAGGACATGCCCTTGAAATGGGTGTTTCAACAAGACAATGACCCCAAGCACACTAGTAAACGAGCAAAATCTTGGTTCCAAACCAACAAAATTAATGCCTCGCAGATGTGAAGAAATCATGAAAAACTGTGGTTATACAACTAAATACTAGTTCAGTGATTCACAGGATTGGTAAAAAAGCAGTATAAACATAATAATTTTGAGTTTGTAGCATCAACAGCAGATGCTACTATTATTGTGAACACCCCCTTTTCTACTTTTTTTTACTAATAGCCCAATTTCATAGCCTTAAGAGTGTGCATATCATGAATGCTTGGTCTTGTTGGATTTGTGAGAATCTACTAGTACCTTGTTTCCCATGTAACAATAAGAAATATACTCAAAACCTGGATTAATCTTTTTGGTCACATAGCACTACTATTATTCTGAACACTACTGTATGTATATATCCAATTTAATTTCAATTGAATTAATTTTATTTATATAGTGCAAATCACAGCAAAACTGCCTCAAGGCACTTCCATGAATAAGGTGTAAACTGCATCTTTGTAGCTCCATTGGGATTTGAACACCAATGATGAACACTGGATTCCATCCCAGCTGTGGAACAAATGACCAGCTTTTCACTCTCACGGGGATCCTGGAGGGGGCCTGGGAGTATGTCCATCCAGTCTACATGCGTTTTGTGGACTTGGAGAAGAAGTAAGATCGTGTACCCCAGGAGATACTGTGGGAGGTGCTGCAAGAGTATGGAGTTGGGGGGTTCCCTTGTCAGGGCCATCAAATCTCTGTACTCACAAAGCGAGTGTTCAGGCTCTCGGCAGTATGTTGGACTTGTTTCCGGTGGGGGTTGGCCTCCACCAGGGCTGCACCTGGTCACCAATCTTGTTTGTGATATTCATAGACAGGATATCCAGGCATAGTCGGGGGGAAAAAGGTCTTCAGTTTTTTGGGGCTCAGGGTCTCATCACTGCTGTTTGCAGATGATGTGGTCCTGTTGGTTTCTTCAACCTGTGACCTCCAGCACTCACTGGGTCGGTTCACAGCCAAGTGTGAAGCAACTGGAATGGGGATGAGGATGAACACCTCTACATCTGAGGCCATGGTTGTCAGCAGGAAACCGATGGATTGCCTGCTCTGGGTAGGGAATTAGGTCTTGCCCCAAGTGAAGGAGTTCAAGTACCTCGAGATCTTGTTCACGAGTGAGGGGCCAATGGAGTATGAGATTGGCCGGAAAATTGGCACAGCAGTGACGGTATTGCATTCTCTCTACTGTACTGTTGTGACAAAATGGGAGCTGAACCAAAAGGGAAAGCTCTTGATCTACTAGTCTATCTTTGTTCCTACTCTCACCTACAGTCATGAGGGTTGGGTCATAACAGAAAGAACTAGTTCATGGGTACAAGCAGCCAAAATGGGTTTCCTCAAGAGGAGGGTGGCCAGTGTCTCCCTTAGAGATAGGGTGAGGGGCTCAGTCATTTGTGAGGAGCTTGGAGTAGGGCCACTGCTCCTTCACGTTGAAAGGAACCAGCTGAGGTGGTTCGGGCATCTGGTAAGGATGACTCTTGGCCGCCTTCCTAAGGAGGTGTTCCAGCAGTGGCGACTGCTGGTCTGTCAAAGAGGGGAAGCTCATTGTCGGCTTACATCATAAAATTTGTCAATGTATTCATTATGTAAATTCAAATATGTAAAATGGTCATAACAGTCCCAAGTTGCACTGTAAGGCTTACCGAAATGGCGTGGCTGGACACAAATGCAGGATTCAGATGAATGAATGAATGAATGAATGAATGAAAACTGTTTATTTCGAACATTTGATACAACAACAATTACAAGATAGATCAGTAAAGACAACAACAAAAAAGTTCCTACTGTGTACCCAACATGTCCGAAAAGGGGTAGGGTGAAGCATCAGCTTATTTATCCCTACCCCTTCTTCCCCACAACCAGTAATACCCTTTGCCACATATACACATAGATTCCTACACACCTAAACCGATATCAATATATATATATATATAAATACATACACACATCAACATACATACACATATACATACACATATATACACATCAACATACATACACATATACATACACATATATACACATATATATACACAAACATAAATATACACCTACACATACCTACTTACATACAAAATACTATATATTTACAAGCCGAAGCAAAAAACAAAAACACCCTAACCCTCATTACCCTTCCTCCTCCCTATACCTAGAAAAAAACATATTTTTGTACCGCTGTTTGAACTGGTTCATGCTTGGACATTGCTTGAGCCCCACTCCCAATCTGTTCCACATCCTCACCCCACAGACAGAAATACAGAAACCTTTTAATGTTGTTCGTGCCCACTGATGGTTTAAATGAAATTTCCCCCTCAGACTGTAATCCCCTGATCTGTTAAAAAACATATTTTTAATATTTGCTGGAAGTAAATTGTTTATTGCTTTATACACAATTTGTACTGTTTGAAAATGAACCAAGTCTGTGAATTTTAAGAATTTGGATTGTAAAAATAGTGGATTTGTATGATCTCTATAGCCAGTATTATGAATAATTCTTATAGCTCTTTTCTGCATTACTGATAGTGATTGTGTTGTACCTTTATAAGTATTACCCCATACCTCTGCACAGTACTGTAAATATGGTAAAACCAGTGAGCAGTAAAGAATGCGGAGTGAGTTGTTACAGAGAATCTTACAATTTAAACAAAAGGAACTGGAAACATTTAAATATACTGAGCACAACACACAAGATCAGGAAAATGAAACTGACCCGGTCAACAACCTTCTTGTTTCAATAAATATGAACTGTGATTACTATACACAAGACCAGTATACAAATGTTACGACTTCGGACGACAAATTGTCAATCATACATTTCAACAGCCGAAGTTTGTACACTAATTTTAACTCTATAAAGGAATATTTGCAACAGTTTATATCACCATTTAGTATTATTGCCATATCAGAATCCTGGTTACAAAAGGAAAAAGGTATTGATTTTGATTTAGATGATTATGAGTTGCATTATGTAAACAGGAAATACAAAACAGGAGGTGGTGTTGCATTATATATTCATAAAAAAATTCAGTTTACGGTTGTAGAAAGTATGTCAGTAACAATAGATGGAGTAATGGAATGTCTGACAGTCGAAATAGACAACAAAAAGAGAAAAAATATTATTGTAAGTTGTGTATATCGGTCACCTGGTTCAAGTATTGACATTTTTAATGAACAAATGGAAAAAATGTTCTTGGAAATAAGTACTAAAAATATATTTGTCTGTGGGGATTTTAATATAGATCTTTTGAATCCTGAAAAACTGAAATCAATAGATGCTTTTTCTGACACAATGTATAGTATGTCCCTTTATCCAGCAATTACAAAACCAAGTAGAATAACATCTCACAGTGCCACAATAATCGATAATATCTTTACGAATATTATTGAAAATCGAGTTATAAGTGGCCTGTTCATATGTGATATCACTGATCACTTACCTGTTTTTATTGTTTATGACTGTGACTTTAAAAAAAACTAATCATGACAGAGAAGTAGTCCATAAACGAATAAGAACAGAAGAAACAACAAATGCCTTCAACAGCAGTTTAAGTACACAAGACTGGAGTACAGTCTACAGTGAGTCAGATGTAGATGGTGCATATAGCAATTTTATAGATATTTTCTGCACGTTGTATAAAAAACATTGTCCCCTTAAAGAATACTATAAAAATAAAAGATACAATAAATGTCCTTGGCTAACTAAAGGAATATTAAAAGCCTGCAAAAAAAAAAACAGCCTTTATAAAAAATTTATTAATTCAAAAACAAAAGAAGCTGAAATAAGATATAAAGTATATAAAAACAAATTAACAGAAGTCATCCGAATAAGTAAAAAGTTGTACTATGATGAAATTCTACAAAAAAATAAAAACAACATCAAAGAAACTTGGAACATTTTGAACAACCTAATTAAACCAGGATCTTCCAATACAAGATATCCAGATTATTTTATTGATAAAAATGTTCATGATTACAACATGAATAATATAGTGAATGGTTTTAATAAATTTTTTGTACATGTTGGCCCTGATTTGGCAGCTGAAATCCCAAATCCAGGAATTCAGCAGTCTAATGAAACTATAAAAAGAAACATAAATTCAATTTTTCTTTCAGCAACAAATGAACAGGAAATAAAAGACATTGTTAATAAATGCAGAAACAAACTGTCTACAGACTGTCACGATATAGACATGGTATTAGTCAAAAAAGTCATCAACAACATTTCAAAACCTCTGACCTATATCTGTAATTTGTCATTCCAAACTGGATGTGTTCCGGAAAAAATGAAAATTGCAAAAGTTATACCACTGTACAAAAATGACAACAAACATATTTTTACCAATTATAGACCAATTTCTTTACTCCCACAGTTTTCAAAAATCCTAGAAAAATTGTTTGACTCTCGTTTGGAAAAATTCATAGAAAAATATCAGTTAATAAACGAAGGTCAATATGGCTTTAGAAAGAAAAGGACCACTTCAATGGCTGTTATTGAGGCAATAGAAGAAATTACTAATGCATTGGACAGAAAAAGATATGCTGTTGGAATATTCATTGATCTTAAAAAAGCATTTGATACAATTAACCATTCAATTTTAATCAACAAATTAGAGAATTATGGTATCAGAGGAGTTGCAGGAAATTGGATAAAAAGTTATCTTACAGATAGGGTCCAATACGTGGAAATGGGAAATTACAAATCTGAATGTCTTGGCATTGCTTGTGGTGTCCCCCAGGGGGCAGTGTTGGGTCCCAAATTGTTTAATATGTATATTAATGACATTTTTAATGCATCTAGATCACTGAAACTAATATTATTCGCTGATGATACAAATATATTCTACAGTAGTGACAATTATAATGAACTTATAAATACTGTAAATGACGAACTAAGTAAAATAAAAAAATGGATGGACAGTAACAAATTATCATTAAATTTAAATAAAACAAAAGCAATGATATTTGGTAATTATAAGGTTAAATCTAAATTACAAATATGCATAGACAGTGTCCAAATTGAAAATTTAGCTGAAAACAAATTTTTAGGAGTAATAATAGACAGTAAATTAACATGGAAAGCCCACATCAGACACATAAAAATGAAAATTTCAAAAAGCCTCTCTATTATGAATAAGGTAAAGCAATTTCTTGATCATAATGCACTCCGTACATTATACTGTTCCTTAGTTCTCCCATACTTAACATATTGTGTTGAAGTGTGGGGTAACAACTATCAATGTTCAACACAACCACTATTTATACTACAAAAACGAGCAATAAGGATCATACATAAAGTTGGATTTTTAGAACATAGCAATAATCTTTTTATGCAATCAAAATTGCTTAAATTTCATGATCTTGTAAAATATTCTACATTACAGATTCTATTCAAGGTATTTAACAAGTCACTGCCAAGTAACATTCTAAAGTTCTTCTCAGTTAAAGAGTGTGCTCATAATCTTAGAGGTTTTGCCAAATTCACATTATTAAAAGTTAGAACCACTCGGAAAATTTTTTGTGTGTCTGTATGTGGAGCAAAGTTATGGAATGGTTTGGACGTCAGACTCAAGCAATGCCAAAACATTCATGAATTCAAGTCACATTATAAACAGAGGGTCTGGGATCGGTATAGAATGATTGAGACTTAACAATAAAAGCCATTTTACATTCATGGCTCATGACTCTGTATCACAATTGTTGGTTTGTGCATTATATGTTTCTTTCTTTCATATGTTTGGTTCTTTATCATAATTGGTATTGTTGTCTCTTATCATTGTTGGTATGTTTTTTATATGTTTGCTTTCTTACCGTAATTGGTATTGTTGTTTTCTTACCATTGTTGGTATGAGCATCATATGTTTGTTTTCTTTGCCGTAACTGGTATCGTTGATTTCTTACCATTGTTGGTATGTGCTTGTCGCTTGTTTATTATATTGGTATTGTTTTCTTGCTGCTGTTGGTATCTATTGTGGGAATTTACAAGTATTTAAATGTATTATTTTCTTAATTTTCTATCTAATTGACGGGAAGCAGCTATGCACTTTATGTTAAATTTGAATAAAGGGGTGGGATTAAATAAGTTTTCTTCCTCCCACTCCTTTTTGAGCAGATTCAATGTCCTGAGTTAATAGTAAATTCAGTTTTTTGTTTTTTATGTTATTGTTAAATTGTTTTCTGTTTTTTTTTTCTGTTTTCTGTATTTCTTATCCTCTGCTCAAATAAAATAGATGATGATGATGATGATGATGATGAGTTGTGGTCCAGAATATGTTTCGCTTTGTTTAGAACTGAAATGCTTCTTGACAGTTTACTTTGTATATGTTTTATATGAGTCTTCCAGTTTATCTTATCATCTATTATCACCCCCAGAAACTTATTTTCATGTACCCTTTCAATATCTACCCCCTCGACTTGTAACTGAACCTGTATGTCTGTATTACAATAGCCAAATAACATGTATTTTGTTTTACTTAAGTTTAATGATAATTTGTTTCTGTCAAACCATATTTTCAATTTTCCCATTTCTATACTGATCCTCCTCAGTAACTCCTGCAAATCCCCCCCTGAACAAAAAATGCTTGTGTCATCTGCAAATAATACTAATTTTAATATTTTGGAAACATTGACAATATCATTTATATAAATTATAAACAGTTTTGGACCCAATACTGACCCCTGTGGGATGCCACAAGCATTGTCCAAGCATGATGATGTATATTCCCCCAACTTCACAAACTGTTTTCTGTTACTTAAGTAGCTTCTCACCCAGTGCAACACCAACCCCCTAATCCCATACTGTTCAAGTTTATTGATTAATATGTCATGATTGATTGTATCAAAAGCCTTTTTAAGGTCTATAAATATTCCAACTGAATGTAATTTGTGGTCTATGGCGTTTGTAATCTCCTCAACTGATTCTATTAATGCAAGTGATGTTGAACTATGTGCTCTGAATCCATATTGACTATCAGTAAGTAATTTATGTTTATTTATGAATTTGTCTAATCTATTATTGAATAACCTTTCTAATAATTTGGAAAATTGTGGAAGCAAAGAAACAGGTCTATAATTTGTGAAGTGGTGTCTATCCCCAGTCTTATACAGCGGCACAACCTTAGCTATTTTCATTTGATTGGGAAATTTACCAGTTTGAAATGATAAGTTACAGATGTATGTTAATGGTTCTACAATCCATTCAATGACCTGTTTTACCACCACCATATCAATTTCATTTAAATCGGTAGATGTTTTATATTTACAATTATTCACAATGAGATGTCAGTAAAATAGGGTTTAATGAAAGTTCAGCCCAGGTTCAGTACACAGGTAGGCAGATCAAGATAAGCAGCAGGATCCAAAGCAGTAGGCAGAGACAACGTCAAAAACAGGCAGGCAGGTCAAAAACATGGGTAGTCAAAACAGGACAGAAATACTCAGAAGAAAAAGTGCTCAAAAGTGGCTCAAGGCTCAACAATCTCGCAACCAGACAGGGTGACAGGTGTGCCTAAAACAGCGGAAGTGATTAGCAGGAAATGCAGGACAGGTGTGTGTGGAAGGATCTAGAAAGGGTGTGGCAAGCTGGAGAGAGGATCACAGGGAAACGCCCAACACCAAGCAGAAGACAGAGCAGAAAGATTCCTCCTCCAAACATGACAGTGACAAAGAATGGCAGCAACAAAATAAAGTAACAAAAAAATATTACATACAGTACAAGCCCCAAACATGACATCACCCCTACCCACAGCCAACTCCCGATGGCCCAGGCACCCAAGAATGAGAAGCATGAAAGTCCCGGATCAGTGAAGGGTGCAAGATGAACCGGGAGGGCACCCAGGAGCATTCCTCAGGACTGTGCCCCTCCCAATAAAAAGGTACTGCAGCCCCTGGTCACGGTGGCGAGACAAAAGAAGACGATGAACCAAGAAGACAGGATCACCCCCCACAAACTGGGTGTAGGGTGGGGGCTTGGCTGGACGGCAAAGAGGAATGGACCTGACTGGCTTAATATGACTGACACGGAAGGATGGATGTACACGAAGAGACTGAGGCAGCTGCTGATGAACCGCTGCTGGATTGATGACCCTGGAGATAGGAAACGGACTGACAAACTTGGGAGCCAGCTTGCGAACGGACCCACGGAGAGGGAGATTCCGCGCCGAAAGCCATACTCTCTGACCTGGTGTATATGGTGGGGCCGGGGTACGGGCACAGTCAGCCGCAGTCTTATAAGCAGATGAGGTCTTAAGCAGAGTCCGCCGTGCCCGCTCCCAGGTCCTCCGGCAACGCATGATTTGCACCAAGGCAGATGGGGCAGGTGAGTTCAAGTCTGTGGAGGGAAAAAGAGAGGGGTGATAGCCATGGACAACTTGAAATGGAGAGTACCCTGTGGAGGATGATGGCAAGGAATTGTGTGTGAATTCCACCCAAAGCAGTTGTGCGGCCCAAGACGCCAGGTTGCTAGACGCCACAATACAAAACCCCTTTTCCAACTCATGATTCAGCCGTTCAGCCTGACCATTGGCTTGTGGGTGGAAACCAGATGTGAGGCTCGCAGTGGCTCCCACCAACCTACAACACTCAGTCCAAAAGTGAGAAACAAATTGTGGTCCCTGATCGGAGACAATGTCCATGGGGAATCCGTGCAGCTTAAATACATTTTTAGGAGGATCTCTGCTGTCTCCTTGGCTGAGGTCAGCTTGAGCAGGGGAACGAAATGACAATAACTGTTAGAATGACCGTGAACCCCTGAGAAACGGGCAGCCCGTTGACAAAGTCCTCTGCGATATGAGACCACGGATGCTTCGGGATGGACAACGGATGCAATTCACCAGAGGATTTCTGCGTGGAAGCCTTGTGGGCAGCACATACCGGGCATGCCAGGATATATTCCTTGATGTCCTGTGACATCTTGGGCCACCAGAACCGCTGATTAATTAACCAAGTAGTTTTTCTAATGTCAGGATGGTTTGCAAAGGGGCTGTCATGTGCCCACTGAATTGCTTCCCCCTTCAGGGTGCCGGGGACTATGAGCCTATTCGCAGGACAGCCCTGAGGTCTAGGATCCCCCCTACATGCCTTATCCTCACTGCCCCAGGAAAGAGCTGAAACAAAACAGGTGGGAGACAGAATGGGTCGTGGCATAGGATGGTAACTGTCAGGTTTGAATTTATGTGATAAGGAGTCCGGCTTCCCATTTTGTATCCCCTGGGCAGTAGGATAGGGTGAAATTAAATCTGCTGAAGAAAATGGACCACTGGGCCTGTCTAGCGTTAAGCTTTTTGGTGGCGCGTAAGTACTCTAAATTTTTGTGATCCATTAAGACGAGAAAAGGTAATTGTGCCCCCTCCAACCAGTGCTGCCATTCCTCCAAGACCACCTTAACAGCCAAGAGTTCACGGTCACCTATGCTGTAATTGCGTTCAGTTGATGATAACTTTTTTTTGAGAGAAACGCACATGGATGCAGTTTATTGTCTGCGGCACCTACCTGGGACAGGGCGGCCCCCACCCCTACATCTGAGGCATCTACCTCCACCACGAACTGCCGGCTAGAGTCTGGAAGGACAGGGGCAGACGCAAAATCCCTTCTTTAGCTCCTGAAAGGCCTCCTCACACTCATGGGACCAGACGAACGACTGGTGGGTGGAGGTAAGGCTGTGCAAAGGAGCGGCTATGGTACTAAAATTTCTGATGAATTTCCTGTAGAAATTGGCAAAACCAAGAAAGCGTTGCACTTCCTTATGACAATGAGATGTGGCCCATTCGGATACAGTGGCTACCTTAGATGGATCCATACGTATCTCCCCCTCAGCCAATACAAACCTGTGAAACTCACACTTTTCTACCTTGACAAACAGCTGGTTTTCTAGTAACTGACATAGTACAGTACAAACATACTGTTTGTGAGATTCCTCATCGAGGGAGAAAATCAAGATGTCATCTAAGTATACAAACACGAATTTATTCAAATACTCTCTTAATACATCATTCACAAAATCCTGAAACACGGCTGGTGCGTAGTGAGCCCAAATGGTACTCATAAGTGGCCAGTGGGAGTATTAAAGGCTGCTTTCCATTCGTAGCCGTCCCTAATCCAGACCAGATGATATGCATTGCAAAGATCTAATTTGGTGAAAATTTTGGCCCTCTCCAGGAGCTCGAACGCTGAAGAAAGCAGTGGTAAGGGATACCGGTTCTTTACTGTGACCTCATTAAGCCCCTGGTAATCAATACATGGCCGCAAAGACTTATCTTTTTTTTTCTACAAAAAAGAAACCGGCACCCGCAGTGGAAGATGATGAATGAATGAGCCCTGTGGCTAGGGATTCACTGATATATTCTTCCATTGCTTGGCGTTCTGGAGCAGAGAGCAAGAATAATTTTCCCCCAGGGGGACTAGACCCAGAAAGGAGGTCAACAGCGCAGTCATAGCTACGATGGGGTGGAAAGGACCTCGCCCTGGCTTTGCTAAACACTAGTGCCAGATCATGATAGCAGGGTGGTACCCCCGAAAGATCCAGGTTAATTTCTACAGATTGCTCCCCCTTTCTGACTAAACAAGTGTGGGCACAGCTGGGTCCCCATGAAATAATCTGGCTGTTGGCCCAGTCAAAGTTAGGACAATGTTGTTTTAGCCAGGGGTGCCCCAAGATGGCGAGGTGAGTCATGTTATCAAAAACATGGAAACTAATTTTCTCAGAATGCTCCTCAGAAAATATTAACTGGACTGACTGGGTGCGATGAATAATTCTCCCCAACAGATTGCCATCCATAGCTTTAACCTCCAGGGGGTGTGTGAGCCGAAGTAATTTAAGATTCATTCTCCTGACAAGAGTTGTATGAATTAAGTTGGCATCAGATCAACAGTCAATAAATACTGAGATTTGGACAGATATTTCATCAGACTTAATTTTAGCTTGAATGGAATTATGAGAAGAGGAGATCTGGTTCTGACTTACCCAGACAGACAGACATCAGCAACTACAAATTATTACCACATATGCCTGGATAGACTTATAATCATGAATACTTTGATGTTGTGTTGCGAACCGGGATGTTAATTAACGTGTGACAACTTTTAAACACTTACTGAAGAATGAAACAGAGAGTAACTCACCGAGATCTTCTCACATAACGTCTAATCCAGTGTGCTTCTCTGTGCACCTTTAAAACACACTGATTTATAGTGCATGCAAAACACTTTGGCATAAATTTAAAAATGCATAAATACACAAAAATGTGAAAAGTAATTCTCAGATTCCTATAGCTGTCAATCACAACGGGATTCAGCCTTTCGACTAATTATCCAATCACTGGTTCAAAATGCTGCAACCAGACTTTTGACACAAAGTAGAAGGTTTGACCACATTACACCCATTTTGGCATCCCTTTACTGGCTTCCTGTCCCAGTGAGATCAGATTTTAAGGTTCTGCTATTAGTCTATAAAATTGTTCACAGACTGGCACCTCCCTACCTAGCTGACCTAATTACACCTTACATACCGGCCACGGCTTTGCGTTCTCAGGGTACGGACTACTTTGTGTCCCTAGGGTGAATAAGAAGTCTGCAGGTCATATAGCTTTCTCTTATTGTGCCCCTGTTCTGTGGAATGATCTCCCTGCGTCAATAAAACAGTCAGATTCTGTGGAGACTTTCAAGTCCAGCCTTAAGATGCACTTATTTTCCCTTTCGTATGGCTAGCATACTTATAATTTTGTTTTATGCTTTTTACTCTTTTAATTCATTTTATTAAGAAACAGAGCGTGCCACAGCCTCAACTTTACCTAAATTCTGGGTCTTTTAGTGAAGCTTAGGGCTAGTGGCCACCGATCACCTTAGTATTTCCTGTTTTTCTTGTTGTTTAATGCAGGCAAATTATCCTGTAATTCTTGTCTTTCTGATGACTGATTGTTTTTTTTTGTTTTTTTTCTGTTTAAGGTGCAGCTCCATCCAGAGATGGGAGTTGTATTTGTGCTGGAGACCCTCCTGTCCTGTGCACCAACAGCATTTCCTGTATATTCATTTTGTGAATTGTTTCTGTGAATTGTTCTTTAATTTATGTCTGTATCATGGCCCAAGCAGAGGGTCACCCCTTTGAGTCTGGTCTGCTTGAAGTTTCTTCCTCAGAGGGAATTTTTCTTTACCACTGTTGCTCTGGGCGTTAGTAAGGTTAGACCTTACTTGTGTGAAGCGCCTTGAGGCAACTCTGTTGTGATTTGGCGCTATATAAATAAAAATAAATAAATAAAATGACAGTCACATTTCATGGCAATGAAAAAACATTTCCAGGCAGTTCCATTGAGGTGAACAGACACTCGGCTTCTCCAGGAAAATGCATTGACCACAGACCGTATGAGAAAAAGATTTATGAGAAGTTAACAAAACAGAGTCAATAGATTTGTGATAAGTAGCTGATTCTGAACAAGCTCATCTTCAAGATGAACGTGTTATAACGCATTCGTAGTCAATGAAATGATTACAAACTGTACATATTTGACCATGTAATTTTTTGACATTTTAGGGGAAGCTGAGCTTCCCTTGCAGTTTAAAGCCTGGTTCATACGGCAGGATAATTAGGCCAATATCAGACCCGATCTTCCCCTTCCGACAATCTTAAGGGCGCCCCGACAATTGTGATGACGTTAAAGATAATCTTATCAGATATTCCTGCCGTGTGTGGTGTGTTAAGAGCACTCTGATCTGCTCGGAAGGACGTCAGGAGCGCTCCGATCGTAAATCGGGGATATTCAACATTTTGGATTTTTTTGGCCCGATATCGCAGTGTGTGTGGTGTCCTCCGACCACAAACAAGCACTCCGCTTGCTGAATGTGACATGCAGCCAATCAGAAAGCGAGGTGACGGACACACGGAGCAGAAAATAAAATCAAAACAGCTGCTCTGACTTACCAGAAAGTCCGGTGGTCGAGCTGTCTCCACTCCTTTAAAGAACGCCTTTTCTTTTTCTTTTTGCATTGTTTTTCCCCTCTGTTTTAAATAGTCCACAAAGTATCTCCGTTTGTTTACTCTGAAGTCACGTTTAATCTCGAGAGATTTTGCGAGATTTCCTGTCTGAGCTGGGAATGTTCGTGTGTGAAATCTGTTCATGTGTGGTGTTGTTGTCCTTACCGTGTGGCTGAACACCACACACTGTACGACCAACACTGTCAGATCTATGATTTATCTTCACGTGTGTGGTCTCTCAGGTTTTGGAAACCTAAAGATAATTTTAAAATCCTGTCGTGTGAACCAGGCTTTAGAAAACTGCCTCTGTGTTCCAGGCATGTCCAGCTGGGAGGAGACCCCAAGGAAGACCCAGGACTAGCTGAAGAGATTATATCTCCACACTGGCCTGGGAACGCCTCAGGATCTCCAGTCAAAGGTAGTTAATGTGGCTCAGGAAAGGGAAGTTTTGGGTCCCCTGCTGGAGCTGTTGCCCCCACGACCCAATCCCAGACAAGCGGTTGAAGATGCATGTATATATGTATGCAACATATTTGTTTTGTGCACAGCTCATATACTCACAGTAAAAGTAATAACGAGAAGAGTGTCAGTGGCAATCAGTGGAAGTATAAATAACCGGACACCAACAAGCAAAAAGATACAAACATAGGAATCAGAAGACACAGCTGCTTTTTCTTTTTTGGTCTGTTGAGCCCTAATGAGGTTCACCAGCAGCTTACAGTAGCATCAACAGCAGAGCTGCTTCCATGCGAAGGCAGAGGGCTGCAGACGTGTGCTCCAGTAAAACGTCACACTCTAATACTATTTCCTTAAGCCTGACAAATGAGGCCCTGGCTGTGTCTTGGTGCTGCCAGTTACGTTTGTAAGAATGCATCAATCCAATTGGCTCTGCTGTCCCGCCTGTCACACAGCTGAAACATTTCCCTTGCACTTGCAGCGCATGCCTGTACAAACACATACATATGTACAAAAAACACATAAACCGGAATTACATGTCAGCATTTCTCTCCTCTAATCCTCACCATTCTTTTCGTATCCAACACCATCTCTTGTCAGAATCCTTCCTCGCCTCCTGCCCCCTCCTGCTTCCCCTCCTCACTCCCCATCCGAGATCAACACCTCGCCGTGTGCAGGTGCAAGGCTGCCGGCAAACTGTCAGCTCGAGTCTCTTTTACTTAAACACACAAAGCTCCGACACGGGCGCTTCCCTCCCTGTGAGTCGGTCTCCACACAGCAAGCTGGATCACACTCTCGCTTGTCAACACATAAAAGAAGATGAACAACAAGAGTGCTAAAGGTTGGGAAACACTGGCTGGGGCCACGTAAACAACACCAGGAAAGAAAGAGGACAAAGACACTAAGTGAAATAAGCAAAAGTTTAAAGTTACAATTTGAAACTCTTAATGTAAGGTGAATGTTCTCAGTTATCAACATAAAAGATATCCAGAACTTTACTGAAGCTGGACTTCTTGTTGGTCTTCAAGATGTTTCCCTGCTCAGCCAAATGACTTCTTCAGTTTGAAAAGTAAGATTATGCCTCATGTACTGTAAGAACATTTTTGTGTTCTTACCTTAAATTCCCCTCACTTTTTTTATATGCCACCTAATGGTTAAAAATTCCCGTGTCACCGCAGTGCATTCTGGGGACGAGGTTGACAGCTCTGCTATATGTGGTCATGCCACTCGTATTGTTTATTGGGGCCTGGTTTCATAAAGAGGTCTAATCTTTTAGTCTACTAAGCTTAATTAGTCAACTATGGTTAGTCACCCAACATTAGCCATGTTATCTCCATTTTATAGCGACAGCTAAACTTGTAGATTAGCCATCTTATGTTAGTTAATGATTTTCACGGGTACAGCAGCCTCGCGAGTGCCATTGCTAAGGGCACCTTCACACATAGTGCGAACATGTACAACTCAGGGTGACTCCCGTCGGAATGGCTCGTATGAGCGAACCACGCAAACATCGTGCTGAGGGGCAGGCGTGCACGATGCCACTATGACGGTTCGCACACCTGGGAACACAGCAGCTTTTCACAGCAGCTGTGAAAATAAAAAAATAAAAATTACATGCCACCCACGGGAATCAAACCCACATTTTCCAAAAGCTCTGATTGCCAGTCAGAAACTTTACCACTAAGCTATCACCGCTGTCCTGTAAAAGGTGCAGGAAACTGCCTGATATCAGGAAGGACATGGGCGTATTTAAAAAAAATAAAAACACACACCATATAAAAACACTGCATTTTATCGAATCCCTCATATGAAGTGGACAATACAAGTATGATCCGTCTGTTCCTCTGTAGATGACCCATGGTCACAGACATACAGTCATGAAATGACATGAATGAGAAGCAGGGCGCTCTTATCATGTCCACAGCTACTGGTTCGGTGTGTCCAGCTGGCCCCGCACATGTGTCCTGCCGACACGCGGATCTTGTGGACGGCGCACCACAGGACTGACACTGCATCATGTGTAACAGAGCTCACGTGGGTGACGTGACAGTCAGATCACCCGCTGCGTGTTATGATCTGACAGTCTGTTTCAACCTGGGGCAGACTGTCAATGTGCGTGCCGTGCACGCGCTCGCTCACTGCAGCCTGTCGCCACAGCGATATATGTTTTTATTTATGTCCATGTGAGGACAGCAAGCAGACACACACGTGTCACAGTGGCCAGTTGTTAGTCCATGTCCGTCCAAACACAGTATGTGTTTTCCAGCCGTGACGTCTACATCCACAGATCTCCACAGCTGCTTCTGTCATTGGCCACACCCCCTGTCAATTCAGCGCACACACCAACGTGTCGCTGTGTCTGTTTGGAAAGCCACACTCGTGGGGCACTTAGACAAATTTCACAGTCAGCTCGACAGTGATCATCTGCTGACTGTTGTCCTGTTAATAGTGTGAATGGCCACCCATTTTCTTGTGCCAAGTGAGCGGTGTTAGACGTTTGTGTGTTTCAGCTGGAATTTGGGTGACACCTGCCGCAAGAGGGTTCGATGGGCTCTCACAGCGCACACTTTTTCTTTCAGCTGTTGGTGTGCACAAATACTTGCGTACGAGGTGTTGGAAGCAGCTACGATTTTACACGTTTTGCATACGATTCCTGCTTCATATGCACTTCAACCAAATTTGCACTATGTGTGAAGGGGCCCTTCAAACCCCTCCAGTGCACAAGAGTTTTGTTTACTTGTCTGCTACAAACATGGCAGAGTCTGCTGTAAGAGGAGAAGCACTCCCGGCCTCGGCATCCGTAAACATCTCCAATGGAACACCTGCTCCCACCACAAGGCTCTCCTCCCTTCCTATTCCATCAAGCAGTGGTACATGGTAGCCACCATTTTTGAGGTAAAAGACTGAAGTTTCATCGACTAAAATAAGATTAGCCTCCTGTGTAGCAGGCTAAAAACTTTAGTCAGCTAATGTGAAAGTTTAGCCAACTAAGTGCTTTGCGCAACGACTAATGCCAAAAGACTGAGTTTAGTCGACTAAACAAGATTAGACTTCTTTATGAAACCGGGCTCTGGTGTATTTAAGGTGATTTAATGGTGTTACTGGTTCCCAATCAGCATGGTTTTAACCTATAAAGCTGCAAAATGTGCATCACATACAAGCAAACTGAAACACCTGGATATTTATCCATGGATGTCTAGTCTCAGCTTCTCTATTTATGTTCAGACCCCTCATGACCACACTCCTCAAGATCCTAATATCTGCCCTCTGCCTGCTCTATGAAAGGTAATAACTCCTTCTTGTTTTTGCTGCATGCATGTAGTCCTTTCCCAGATAGAATTTCTTCAGTTGTTTCCTGGTGAACTTTGATAGCGGTACTTCATAAGTTATGGTGGATTGTTTTGTGTTGAGTAGTAGCTCTGATGAGATGCAAATATTTACTAGGCGGGTGCACACGTAACTTGGCAGCCTCTAACTGTGACTCTGAGTTGAACGGAAATGTGAATCAGTTTGGTTGGCCCTGCGATAGACCAGCAGCCAGTCTAGTGTTTACCCTGCCTCTTGCCCAATGACAGATGGAATAGGCTTGAAGGCATTTATTCTCAAGGGCAGCAACACATTGGGCTTCTTTTTGACATATATTCATTTCCATATTCTAGAAATCTATCTTCTATATCTTCAATATACAGTGCATCTGGAAAGTATTCACAGCATTTCACGATTTTGTTGTTACAGCCTTATTTCAAAATGGAGTAAATTCATGTTTTCCTCCCAAAATTCTACTCACAACACCCCATAATGACAATATGAAAATGGTTTTATTTAAATTTTTTGCAAATTTATTACAAATAAAAACTAAGAAATCATATGTACTTAAGTATTCACACCCTTTTCTCAATACTTTGTTGATTCACCTTTGCAGAAATTATGGCCGCAAGTCTTCTCGCCACAAGTTTTGCGCACCTATCTTTGGGCAATCCTCATTGCACTACCTCTCAAGCTCTCTCAGGTTGGATGGCAAGCATCGGTGCACAGCCATTTTGAATGAATGAATGTTTATATTTTCAGATCTCTCGACAGATGATTAATCAGATTCAGGTCTGAGCTCTGACTGGGCCACTCAAGGACATTCACAGAGTTGTCCGGAAGCCACTCCTTTGATATCTTGGCTGTGTGCTTAGGGTTATTGTCTTGCTGAAAGATGAACTGTCGCCCCAGCCCAAGGTCAAAAGCGCTCTGGAGCAGGTTTTCATCCAGGATGTCTCTGTACATTACTGCATTCATCTTTCCCTCATCCTGACTAGTTCCCAGTTCATGCCGCTGATCCCACAGCATGATGCTGCCACCAACATGCTTCACTGTAGGGATGGTGCCTGGTTTCCTCCATACAAGACGTCTGGTAGTCACGCCAAAGAGTTCAACCTTTGTCCCATTAGATCAGGGAATTTTGTTTCTCATAGTCTGAGAGTCCTTCAGGTGCCTTTTGGCAAACTCCAGGTGGGCTGCCATGTTACTAAGGAGTGGCTTCTGTCTGGCCACTCTACCACAGAAGCCTGATTGGTGGCTTGTTGCAGAGATGCTTGTCCTTCTGGAAAGTTCTCCTCTATCCACAGAGGAGTGATGGAGCTCTGAAAGAGTGGCCATCGGGTGTTTATTCACCTCCAAAGCCCTTCTCCCCCAATCGCTCAGTTCAGATGGGGAGTCCTGGTGGATCCAAAGTTCTTCCATTTACGGAAGATGGAGGTCACTGTGCTCATTGGGACCTTCAAAGCAGCAGAAATGTTTCTGTACCCTTCCCCAGATTTGTGCCTTGAGACAATCCTGTCTCAGACATCTACAGACAATTCCTTTGATTTCATGTTTGGTTTGTGCTCTGACATGCACTGTCAAGTGTGGGACCTTATACACTCAACAAAAATATAAACGCAACACTTTTGGTTTTGCTCCCATTTTGTATGAGATGAACTCAAAGACCTAAAACTTTTTCCACATACACAATATCACCATTTCCCTCAAATATTGTTCACAAACCAGTCTAAATCTGTGATAGTGAGCACTTCTCCTTTGCTGAGATAATCCATCCCACCTCACAGGTGTGCCATATCAAGATGCTGATTAGACACCATGATTAGTGCACAGGTGTGCCTTAGACTGACTTGACTATGTCAGTTCCAAATTCAAGAATTTAATTGCAAATTCAATTCACTTCTGAATTTTGCACAGCCCTTGTGAGAAACTGAAGACTGCAGCCCAGAAACCATCAGTAATGAGTTTCACATGTGACAGTGTTGTCGAGTGTGTGATTCCTGAATTGGACCTGTGAGCCACATTAGAACTCACCAAAATTGAGACGATACAACCCACCCTTGTTGCTACAATTGGGCCTCCATTATATTAAATTCAATTCAGTTTACAACCAAGAAGAACTCACAACTTAATTAATGTAATGCTTTATTTTCCCCACATAATCCCCATGCAAGTCCACACACTTTTTCCATCATCACTGCAGTGCCTTAATGGCATTCTCTTAGAAGGTCCTGGAGCTCAAAAAGGTCATGCACTGCAGATATGACATCATTATCAGTATTATAATGAGTTCCAGCAAGATGCCATTTCATGTTTGGAAACAGATGGAAGAACGAAGGAGCCAAATCAGGGAATAAGGTCGGTGTGGAACAGGTTTGAAGCCACAGTCATGAACAGCAGCCATTGCGATGACCAACTTGTAGACTGGAGTGGTGTTCTATTTCACCACTGTCCTGGTGAAATAGAACACCTTGTTTGAACATTCCATGCCACTTCTGCTTTACTTTCTCCCACTGCTGTCGCAAAAGGGAAGCGTAACAGGGCCCATTAGTAGTCTGTCCCTTCTAGAGATAGTCCACCATTATGATGCCATCAGCATCCCGGAAGACAGAGGTTATGACCTTTCCTGCAGCTGAGACAGCTTTGGCTTTCTTCAGTGGGGGAGAACCCATGTTTCCATTGCTGTGACTGTTGTTTGGACTCCGGTTTGAAGTGAGGGACACAGGTCTCATTCATAGTCATGAATCGCAGCATGAAGTTATCTGGATCTGCCTGAAAAAGCTGAAGATTACCCCTGGACATCTGGAACCTTGTGCATTTTCCTGGGAAATACCTACATTCCTGGCTATGTGATGCTCACTTATTCATGTGTCAATGAGGACCGTATAATGAATCTTCTGCATCACATCGGTCAAGGTGGCAGTTCTGGGTCTTCCTGATCTTGCTCCATCTTCCACACTTGCTCTATCCCTTTTGAATTCGGTTGACCAGCGTTTAACTGCAGCATAAGACGGAGCATCCTCCCCTGATGTCATTACCGTGTCCTCATTGATCTCCTTCAGAGACTTCCTTTTTTTTCAGTGGCAATAGAAGTATTAGGAAATCTAACCACCAAACAAGAAGAGTGCCTCCACCAAATTTCAGACACAACATGAGAAGTTTCGCTCCAGAAGAGTGCAGTCCTGGGGGCAGCTAAGATACTGTGCAGAACCCTCAAGCTATAGTCCATAGCTCTCAAGTTGAGATACGCTCAAGGAGTTATTTTCAGCCAAATCTTGTCTTGCAGGTCATAACAGTGAAATGTTGGAGAAAGTCATGCATTAGCATGAGAGTGTGACAACATGTTGAGTCTCACATCAAATGTGTAAGACCTGACAGGGCCGCTTTAAAGCGTGAGTCTCACACCGAATGTGTGAGACTCTGACACTATACACAGTGTGCATATATATATATATATATATATATATATATATATATATATATATATATATATATATATATATATATATATATATATATATACGAGGTCTGTCAATAAAGCAACGGTCCTTTTTATTTTTTTCAAAAACTATATGGATTTCATTCATATGTTTTTACGTCAGACATGCTTGAACCCTCGTGCGCATGCGTGAGTTTTTCCACGCCTGTCGGTGACGTCATTCGCCTGTGAGCACTCCTTGTGGGAGGAGTCGTCCAGCCCCTCGTCGGAATTCCTTTGTCTGAGAAGTTGCTGAGAGACTGGCGCGTTGTTTGATCAAAATTTTTTCTAAACCTGTGAGACACATCGAAGTGGACACGGTTCGAAAAATTAAGCTGGTTTTCAGTGAAAATTTTAACGGCTGATGAGAGATTTTGAGGTGATTCTGTCGCTTTAAGGACTTCCCACGGTGCGAGACGTCGCTCAGCGCTCTCAGCCGCCGTCGTCAGCCTGTTCAAGCTGAAAACCTCCACATTTCAGGCTCTATTGATCCAGGACGTCGTGAGAGAACAGAGAAGTTTCAGAAGAAGTCGGTTTCAGCATTTTATCTGGATATTCCACTGTTAAAGGAGATTTTTTTAATGAAAGACGTGTGGACGGGTCCGCGCATCGGGACGCAGCCGATGCGGTGAGGCGGCACAGGAAAAACACCTCCGTGTTGATAACCATTTGTAAAATCCAGGCGGCTTTTGATGGCTTTCAGTGGAGTGAGTATATGAGAAATTGTTTAACAGCAGGACATGTTCCAACTTGTCCTTAAGGCTTTCAACAGAGGTGTTTTTCCTGTGGCGGAGCGTCACACATATGTGTGTGTGTGGGTTTCCTCCGGGTGCTCCGGTTTCCTCCCACATTCAAAGACATGTGGGTTAGGTGGATTGGAGTCTTTAAATTGTCCGTAGGTGTGCTGGGATGGGCTCCGGCCCCCCGCGACCCTTAATTGGACTAAGTGGTAGAAGATGAATGAATGAATGAATATATATACATATATAAGTACATATGCCTACATAAACAGGATTAGAATTGAAAAAGATAGGAGCATTTTAGTGGAATTTAAATGTGATAAGGTGACATTAGTGCTGGGATTTGTAAACGAGTTGTTATTGCACATGATTTGTGGACATATTATTGCATGTGGTTATTTCACAGTGTTATTGTACAGTCTGACAGCAGCAGGGAGGAACGACCTGCGGTATCGTTCCTTCTTGCACTGAGGGTGCCTCAGTCTGTCACTGAAGGAGCTGCTCAGCTCCACTACAGTCCGGTGCAGAGGGTGAGAGGAGTTGTCCATGATGGATTTGAACTTGGCTAACACTCTCCTCTCAGCCACCTCCACCAGAGACTCCAGAGGACAGCCCAGAACAGAGCTGGACTTCCTGACCAGCTTATTCAGTCTCTTTCTCTCCCACTCTTTGCTGCCCAGGGCCCAACAGACGACAGCATAGAGGAGAGCAGAGGCCACAACAGAGTCATAGAAGATCTTAAGCAGAGGCCTGCTCACTCCAAAGGATCTCAGTCTCCTCAGGAGATGGAGGCGACTCTGGCCTTTCTTGTACAGGGAGTCAGTGTTGTGAGTCCAGTCCAGTTTGTTGTTGAGGTGAACACCCAGGTATTTGAAACTGTCTACGGTCTCTATGTCCTCCCCCTGGATGTTCACTGGTGGGTGAGGTGGTGGTTTCCTCCTGAAGTTGATCACCATCTCCTTCGTCTTACTGGTGTTGAGACACAAGTGGTTGCGCTCACACCAGTCCACAAAGTCCGTGATGACCAACTGGTACTCCAGCTTGTTCCCCTCAGACACACGACCCACAATGGCAGAGTCATCAGAGAACTTCTGGAGACGGCAGCTGTCCGTGTTGTAGGTGAAGTCCGAGGTGTAGAGGGTGAAGAGCAAAGGCGAGAGGACGGTGCCCTGGGGGGCCCCGGTGCTGCACCTTACCACCTCAGACTGACAGCCGCGCAGCCGCACGTACTGTGGGCGGTCAGTGACGTAGTCGATGGTCCAGGCGGCGAGATGTCCATCCACACCTGTGTCCTCCAGCTTCCCCCGCAGCAGCGCCGGTCTGATGGTGTTGAAAGCGCTGGAGAAATCAAAGAACATGACTCTCACAGCGCTCCCCCCGGTCTCCAGGAGGGTGAGCACTCGCTGCAGCAGGTCGGTGACAGCGTCATCTACCCCGATGTTGGGCCTGTAGGCGAACTGCAGTGGGTCCAGGATGTCGCTCACCATGGTGCGGAGGTGAGACAGGACAAGCCGCTCCATGGTTTTCATATATATATATATATATATATATATATATATATATATATATATATATATATATATATATATATATATATATATATATATATATATATATATATATATATATATATATGATTGACTTCATAACAGCACCATTTATTTGTACTATATCTTTGACAGTAGTTTTAAGTACTTATGAATTATTGTTGTCCTCATGAATGATGGCGTTCTTTGTTCTTGATTAAGTTTTGGAATGCCAAGCCTGCATCAGAAGTACAGGAGAGGAGGGCAATGCTTCATTAAATAAAACAAAATAAACCGGTGAATGTCCAGAAATGTGAGGTTTGAAAATATGATAATATAAAATTTTATAAAAACCTGTGTTGTCTTATATAGTATTAACTTCTAGGGGGAAAACAGTAAAAGCTGCATTGTGCCACCCTTCTTTAATGAAACAATTCAGGTATTTATTGAAGATACTGCAAAGTGGGATGAATTATTTCCTCTCAATTTGAACAATGAATTAAAGTGACATGCAGTTCACAGAACAAGAATCACAAATGCAGACATGAAAAAGAATGACTTGTTTCTGTCATTTTGAGAACAGACTGAACAGATAAGATTTAGATTAAGATTATTATGTTACTTATTGAAATTGAAAGGCTGAAGATGTGAGATATGCTGATAAAGTGTTATGGTTGGTTGAAAAGGTAATTAGATGTACTAATTGATTCCCAAAATGGCACCAATACACACTCAGCAAATATATAAATACAAATAGCATGTGGTGACCTGTCGAGCTGTGAACATGCAGTTGGTATCAGTCTACATGGCCCGGAGTCATCTGACAGCTCTAAACAAGACTCTCATTAACACCAGGTCGTCAAAAGTGTCTGATAGCAGGGCAGTTATGTGTATCATCCTCGCACCAAAGACAGACGTGTCAGTTTTGTCTTCGCTTGTGAAGCTCATTAGACACAGAGGATAATAAAACACTTAGAAAATTGGTGAAAAGAAAAAATTAATACACATTCAAAAATGCTTTGAAAATAATGTACTCCCTCTAACACTGAGTAGACAGACAGACAGACAGACAGACAGACAGACAGACAGACAGACAGACAGACAGACAGACAGATAGATAGATAGATAGATAGATAGATAGATAGATAGATAGATAGATAGATAGATAGATAGATAGATAGATAGATAGATAGATAGATAGATAGATAGATAGATAGATAGATAGATAGATAGATAAAGTGCCACATCAATTGACAAAGCAACACTTTTTTTTAACCCCAGTATTTCCCATTTATAGACGTGCCTGCCCCCTGCTGGATGGTTAGTGGATACTGGATTGATGGTTTAGAAGTAGAGCAGGTAGACCACACCTGCACAAAAGTTTACTAAATCAGAACAGCAAACAATTACTGTCTATTTGAGACTGGTTACATTCTAACTCAAATAACAGTGAGTAATACCTCAGTGAGTGAGACGTTTTACTTGCAGCTTCACTTGGTGATTTACGACATGGTTGACATTCTTCTTGTTATAGACTATTTCAGGGTGACTATGGGCACTGACAGGGCTGATTATTATGATTTTATAAGTCCCCGTTGATCTGGTAACCATTACAAAAATGGCTCAGTGGTACTTTGCAAAAAGTCAGGCATTATGAATAGCTAAATGCTGGTTTCAGCATCCAGAACAGTACTGTTGGACATGGCACTCCAACACTGCTAAGAAGAGGAATCATATTCTTGTGGGAAGCATCCTGCAGAACTGTATGAGATACAGAAGTGCACAGTTTGTGAATTCTGACCACAGACGTGTTGTAGCTTGCTTAAAGTTTCAGTAGAAATCTCACAAACTGCCATCTGCTTAGTCTCTCAGATTTGATCTTGCTACACATCAACATCAGACAGTTTCACACGAGTATGCATGTGAACTGGATGTATGGGTTGGCAAAAGTTATGCCATTTGATATAATGAAGAGGCGCAAGGTAGATGTACTGTGTGTACAAGAGATCAAGTGGAAGGGGAGTAAGGCCAGTAACAGTGGATGTGGGTTCAAATGATTCCATCATGGTGTGGATGGGATGTATAATGCATAATTAGTAACTAACTTCTTCATAAATAAAGTAGAAAATCTGAGATCATACATGACCGTAAAAGATGTTAACTGTATTAATAATAATGTGAAACAAATTATGAGTGGGAAAACTTGTTCTCTGGAGTTTATTACTGTAAGTGAGGAGAATGTGGAGAAATTGTTACTCTACCTGATGATAAATCGCCTGGTGTTGATCATCTTGATGGCAAAATTGTTAAAATTGTTGCAAACATTTTAACTAAACCAATATGTCACATATTCAATAGAGCAGTTGCTCAGTGGGGTTTTTCCTGAACAATGGACAAGGTCTAAAATTGTACCTTTACTAAAGGATGGAAAATTAGGGTTCACCGCCTCTAACTACAGAACAATCCATATTCTCCCTGTTTTAAGTAGAATATTTGAAAAGTTACTGTTTGTTCAAATGTTGCAATACTTTGTGACAAATGATCTGCTTACAAATTCGCAACATGCCTACAGACCTGGTCATTCAACTACTATGTAGTACTGCATTAGTGCACATGGTGGATCAGTGGTCAACAGACATGGATGACAGAAAACTAGTGGGTGCTGTATTTTTAGACATTAAAGCTGCGTTTGATGTAATTGATCATGAAATTTTGCTGTTAAAGCTAAAATGTTATGGGCTATCATCTATGTCTTTCTTACTGATAAGAAGTTACCTCACTGACAGAACTCAGCAAGTATTTTTAATGGAAGTTTTTCTAATCAAAAACACTTATCATGTGGTATTCCGCAGGGTAGCTGTTTGGGTCCACTCTTATTTTCAGTTTTTGTAAATGATCTGCCTAATGATGGTATGACTGCGGATGTAGTATATATTATCTGTTATATGTGGATGATGTAACTTTGTTTTGTGCATCTCATTCAATCACTAATCTTGGCCAAAATTTACAAACTCAACTCAATGTTATTATTAATTGGGTTAAGGAGAATAAACTGGTTCTGAATATTTCTAAAACCAAATGTACTGTTTTCGGTACTAAACCTATCTTAAATAGATCTTATGATTTAAACTTAACTATCGATGCATTTATGATAGAGCAAGTGTCCAAGACTAAACTTTCTGGAGTTAAATTAGACAGTCAGCTCTTATGGTCTGATCAATTAATTACATCGTGGCCAGGATGGGCAGAGGTGTCGCTTTGGCTTGAAGGTGTGTACCATACTGTCCACCCTTGGTCATGAGGGCAGTGGCTCAGTCCCTGGTTTTGTCACATCTGGAGTACTGCTCGGTCATTTGGTCTAGTGCTAAACAGGGGCACCTGAGAAAAATGCAACTCGCACAAAATAAAGCTGTCAGGGTAGCCCTTGGTTGTTCCTATAGAACGTGCGTGAATGAGATGCACACCATCTTAGGGTGGTTAAAGGTACTGGATAAGTTAAATGTAAACATACAATGTTATGTGCACACTGCTATATTTAAAGGGTATTCAACTTTCTTTGTAGATAAATTGGTGTATAGTAGCTACTGTCATCAGCATGTCACTCGGCAGGTTAGCCTTGGTCATTTAATCGTACCTTTTCCAAAATCCAACTGTATGAGGAGAACACTGTTATTTAGATCCTCAGAAGCATGGAACCATTTGTCTGAGGGTATAAGGCAAATCAATTGTAGGTATTATTTTAAAATGTTTTTAAAACAAAACGGTATGAATGAATTGAAAAAAGCATAGATTTTGGACTAAGTTAAATGTGAAGGATTATGAATTGAATTTGTTAATTGTATGGAGTATTTATTGAAATGTAGTTGTGACTTAATTGTATGTACTATTTATCGCTGGAATGTAATTGTATTGTGATTTTAAGTCATAGGGGCCCAGGAAGACTAGCAACCACCTAGTTGAAGCTAATGGGGTTCCAAATAAATAAAGATATAAGTATATGGAGGTGAACTGTGACAGAGTGATGAGCATGTAACTGGAAATTGAAGGGGTAATAATAAATATCATCAGTACATATGCCCTACATATGGGGTTTGAGACATAGGAGACAGAGGATTTCTTGAGTGAATTAGATGAGGTAGTAGAGAGTAAAAATAACAAAGAAACAGTGGTGATTGGAGCAGACTTCAATGGGCATGTCATTAAAGGCGACACAGATTATGAGGTTGTGATGAATAGAAACGGGATCAAGGAGAGAAATCTGGAAGGGCAGAGAGTGAGGGATTTTGCAGATGAGTTAAATACTTTGGGTCAACCACACAAAGTAATGAAGAGTGTGGCAGAGAAGACAAGCGCAGCATGCAGGCAGGGTGTAGTGTCCAGAGAACAGCAGTGTGATTAGTGATAGAAGGGTATCTGCAAGAGTGAAAGGGAATATTTACAACACATAGTGAGATCAGCTATGCTGTACAGCTTGAAAAGACAGGAAAGCAGGGTGGGAGATGCTGTGGTTTTCATTGGGAGTGATGACGATGACAGGAACGTCACAGATAGGATGGCATGAGAGAGGTGAGACCAAGATGGTTTGTGCATGTGCAGGTGAGAGATGTGGAGTATATCAGAAGAAGGATGGTGAGGATGGAAGCTTGAGGCAAAAAGGCCAAAGAAAAAGTTTATGGATGTGATGAGGGAGTACAAACAGTAGACAGAATGATAGATGGACAGGGATTATCTGCAGTGTCGACGCTGAATGGAAGAAACCAAAAGAAGAAAATTTTCACTTTGATGTGGACACCTGCAGTCGCATTTGAGTGTGCTTTGTGTGCATATACCAGGGCTGCCACAGTTTGCTAAGAATGGTATAATTCATCACACCTAATTAATTCAAATCTTGCACAGAGAAGTATTATCCTTGTTGCTATCCTTGTTGCTCAATCAACTCCCCACTCTGCCTCAAAGAAACCAGATAAACTGTCAGAGCCTCAAACGCTGCAGCTTTTTGGAAGTCTCACGCTCATCTCAGGTTCATTTGTAATGCCTGTGTCGCTGGAGTCTTATTACCATTTAAATAAAGATGGAGTTAAATGACCACTAGCACAACATAAAAAGAAACAGTTTTTTGTTCCCATTGCACTTTATACTTTTATTCTTTTCACAACACTTAATTTGTTTGGACTGGATGCATGGTTTGTGCAGGAAAATCCAAAATGAACTCTTCACCTTTGATCGCAAGGTAAATCTAAGCTGTGTAATTAATATCAATGACTCACAAAGCTGAGCAGACCTGAAACAAATACCGTTCCTGAGGGATAAGATTATAAAAAATGTGGCCATAAACTAAGAAAAACATGTCAAACACAAATACATCAAAATGTAGAAACAGTAATCTAATTGCAGTTAGATCAGAAGTTACATCTATTATGTACTCTAATTAATCATCAGAAAAGGATTCATATTTTGTTTATTTGAATATCATGGAAACAGAAATTTAAAAAAGAAAATAACAGGACAAAGAACAAATGAGTTTACATGTTTCTGGAACATCTTGCTCAGTCTTCACTAACAAATGGATGTTTTTGTTTTTTGTTTTTTGAGCCGTGTCCTTGTGTGAGATGATGAAGGAGATCAGTTTCCACAGCACAGCATTTCTGCCACTGGCTTACAGAAACTGTGCAAGCAGCAATTCAGTGCCTTACTTGAAAACTTGCTTGTTTTAAGACAACAACAGACATGAAACTGTTCATTATTTGAAAATGGAATGGCACTGCATACAGCAGCTTGATGTTATCAAATTGAATGACAATTCTAAAGTGCCAGATCACCAGAAAATCCATAACCTTTCACTGTGTAACCTCTGTGTCATTCAGACCAAAGTTTCTGACTGTGTGAAAAACCAGTGCCAGCTGCAGCTCTCCCAAGTGCAGTTGATTATTTTTGAGACACACAAAAATGTGCAAAACTGTCATTATGACATTTGCACATTATAGGAAGAAAAATGTGAGCGTTATCAGCGGCTGTGTTTCTCTTGTAATCTAAAGTGCAAATTTTGTTCTTCCTGACCTGAAATCACCACTTTTGTGTTTTGACTTCTACCTCAGCAGAAGACTTTAGGGTTCCAGTGCTTCCTGTTTACCTCTATTCCCAGAACACTTGGTCACTAGCCACTAACTCTGATCCAGTATGCAGGTACAGTCCTTAGGACCCCAGCAACAAGAAAAGGCCATGGTGTCATCCATATTTCACCTGGCTACAGTAGATAGATGGCTACTTTTGTGAAGTGGAGATCAACTGGTATTCTGCCTGGGTGGTTGCCATCAAGGACTCAAGGTGATCCTGTAGTATGGTGGATGCTGTAACGTACAGCACCGCATGCTCCTAGATCTGAGCTGACCTTGGCATCCCACTGATCAACTCTCACGCCAACCTCTTGTTTGTCGCTGCTTCCATTCTCGATACAATCACGACGTCAAATGGTGGTTGAGCGCAAAGATGTTTAACATCTCTCAGGGCCCCTTCACACATGACATGATTTAAGCCGACTAGCGTACGAAGGAAGAATTGCATCCCATTCGTGAAAAATCGGAGCTACCTCCAACGCCTCGTACACGTGTTGCTACAACTACTTGCACACACCAGCGGCTGAAACACAGAGGGTGCCCTATGAGAGCCCATTCGATCCCTCTTGTGGCAGGTGGCAGCCAAATTCCAGGTGACACACACGAACATCTAACACCGCTCGCTTGGCACTTAGGAAATGTGTGGCCATTTGCACTATCAGCACCAAAACAGTGAGCAGACGATCACTTTCGAGCTGGATATGAAATTTGTCTCAGTGCCCCCATGAGTGTGGCATTGCAAAAAGCAACACACGTGGTGTGCATGTGTGTCGCACGTGTGTGTATGTTGTGTGCCCCCTGCTCCCCCCCGAAACACGTGGCGTATGTGTGTTTCACGCACCCCCCGTCCTCCCTACATATGTGGCGTGTGGGGGGGGCACACTTGCATAAAATGTTTATATGTATGTACACACATGAACACATGCAGGACCAAAGAGCCAGGTCAGAAAACACACAGCATGGGAAGGTGCCTCCCAGCTGCTGACCAGAGACACAAATGACGGCTCAGTGCACAGGACATGTCACAGTACAAACACAGAGACCTCAGCCAGGTATATTAATAAGTACTACACTACCTACATACAAAATTACATAAATAACTAAAAAATAATCATCACATAACAGAGTGACGTGTGTCCCACCCGGAAGCGAACATTTGCAAACATCAAACAAATGTTCATAGAATGTATGTTTACTGTTCAGCAAGTTTGTGAATGTCATGTAATGTTTGTGATGTTTGTGATGTTTGTCTAATGTTTGCATGGAGGCGAAAATTTGCGAACATCAACTGAACGTTCATAGAATGTTCATTTACTGTTCAGCAAGTTTGGGAACGTTCATTTAATGTTTGTGATGTTTGTCTAATGTTTGCATGGAAGCAAACATTAGACAAACATGTAAGGAAACATTTGCAAAAACCAATCAAGTGTTCATAGAATGTATGCTTAATGTTCAACATTCACATAATGTTGATGTTGTATGTGTAAAGCTTGCCTCTAAATAAAAGTGTGTGTGTGTGTGTATATATATATATATATATATATATATATATATATATATATATATATATATATATATATATATAAAATTTCACATTATACGAAAACATTAAATATAATTTACGGCATACAGAAAGTTAATGTTGGACTCCACTTAAATTATGTGTGCAAACAGGTAGAATGAACAATAGGAAATAATTTAAACACTCTACCATGGTAACCAAGAATTTGTCGATTTATGATTTATTCAGGCCTACTGAATATACTGTATAATTTCAAGATTACTGTAATAAACTGACAGAGCTAACTCCGAAACATGTCTTGGTGCAACTTGCATAAACATGCACTCTGTTAATTGGAATATTAATTTTTACAAAATAATTTACATCACTACAGACTGTGATTGTCAGCTACCAAAATATGTTTTTTTATGGGAACAGATTGCAATGGCAACTTATTATCCAGAAGTACCACAGACCTGAGTTACATACATTTTGCCAAATTTAAAAAAAGCCTATCTTTAGCATTTTTGTAAATAAGGAAAAATACATTAAAGTTAATAAGAATTGATTTACAAAATAATGTTTTCAACATACATGAGCAGGAAGCATTGACATTTAAATAAAACAGCTCACAGACAAATAATATTTTTTACTGGTCACTTCACAACTTGCAGTTCAAACATGTTTTTGAACAAACATGCTGAACATGAGATGAATATAGCAGTTACACACGTTACAGTGGCAGAAATCAACTAGATTTCACATTTCCAGAATGAACATTTGTCCAGGGTTTAGTGTTTCACTCAGGCTTCATTTGAGGATGACTTCATGTCACAGTCGAACAGTGGTTGGTGGGAACTGTTACCACATAACTGTTACAACATATTTCTTGCTTTCTGATTCCTTTAATTTCAGCTGCTTAATTCATGTTTGCAGTGAGGCATGATATTATAATTATCCAGGGTAAAACATGTACATTGTACACAATATAATTGTAAGACCTGGATACAATCATTTCTGTATGTAAAATGCTCATTCTGGTAAAAATAAAAAAAAATAATAATAATAATAAAGCAACAGTGATCATTGTGTATAATTTCCTGTAATCACATTATATATTCAAGTATTGCCAATTAAGTTAACAAATTTCTAATTTGGTTCCTTTATGGTTAAAGGTAAAGCCAGAGCAGGTTTATCAGCTCAGAGAAATGCTGTCTCACAAAACTACTGTAATAATTGGGTCAGAACGTCTGAAACACTATAGTGCTTTATTTTAAAACAGGTTTGACCAACATTATCAGAGGATACAATTCAAATGAATTCATTTTATTTAAAGTAGTTTGTGTACATAGATCTATTTACTATTAAATTATTTTGTTACTATACTTGCTGCTTCACAGTTGCTTGCAGTCCTGCTCATGAACCAGTTGGTGGCAGTAGTGCACTGAGTTGGGTTAAAACCCGCTGTTGAACAGAGCAGAAGAAGAAGACTTAGCTGAGTTACAGCACTCAACTCCGTTCTGTTTTAGCAAATAAAAGTTTGTGTTCCACAAGTTAATTCGCCTGTTCAGTCTCTATACTATGATTAAGAGACCACTGAGAGCAGAAGAGGAGACTAACGCTGGACGCTCGTCGACTGGGATTCCTCACAAAGAACCACCACATAGCTACCCATGAGGTAGATGCACCACTCTGCATTTAATCATTAGTGATCGATCTCTGCTCCCCTCCACAGCATGTCTTTTTCTTGGTTTTCTCCCTCAGCCCCAACCAGTCCCAGCAGAAGACTGCCCCTCCCTGAGCCTGGTTCTGCTGGAGGTTTCTTCCTGTTAAAAGGGAGTTTTTCCTTCCCACTGTAGCCAAGTGCTTGCTCACAGGGGGTCGTTTTGACCGTTGGGGTTTTACATAATTATTGTATGGCCTTGCCTTACAATATAAAGCGCCTTGGGGCAACTGTTTGTTGTGATTTGGCGCTATATAAAAAAATTGATTGATTGATTGATTGATTGAGGTAACAGCTAGCTTCAAATGGCTGGGCCTTTGTGCCGTGATATTGACGCTGTGACTATCAAAAGAAGGTAACGGATCCTGATGTGAGCACAAATTCGTTTTAGCCAGAAATAACAAAACTTGCTTGAAGCTTGATTATCATCATCATCATCAATTTTATTTATATAGCGCCAAATCACAAGAAACAGTTGCCCCAAGGCGCTTTATATTGTAAGGCAAGGCCATACAATAATTACGGAAAAAACCCAACGGTCAAAACGACCCCCTGTGAGCAAGCACTTGGCGACAGTGGGAAGGAAAAACTCCCTTTTTAACAGGAAGAAACCTCCAGCAGAACCAGGCTCAGGGAGGGGCAGTCTTCTGCTGGGACTGGTTGGGGCTGAGGGAGAGAACCAAGAAAAAGACATGCTGTGGAGGGGAGCAGAGATCAATCACTAATGATTAAATGCAGAGTGGTGCATACAGAGCAAAAAGAGAAAGAAACACTCAGTGCATCATGGGAACCCCCCAGCAGTCTACGTCTATAGCAGCATAACTAAAGGATGGTTCAGGGTCACCTGATCCAGCCCTAACTATAAGCTTTAGCAAAAAGGAAAGTTTTAAGCCTAATCTTAAAAGTAGAGAGGGTGTCTGTCTCCCTTCTCCGAATTGGGAGCTAGTTCCACAGGATTAATGGGAACCAAACCAACACATTTTTGACTAGCATGGAGCTAACATTAGCCACAGACAGGCACAGGCCTAATTAATATTTTGACTAAAACATGAATAAAATATATACTCTCTTTTATTAGGTGTTGACGCAATTGAAGTTTAAGTAATGTCAGTGCCCAGAAAGAGACTTTATGAAGATAAGCTTGTGATAATATTTTTCAATTATTGTTTTCCCCCCAACAGCAACCATGCCGGCTGCCATAAGAGTTGTTGAATCGGTGAATCCTCCATCTGATCAGTGGGTTGAGTGTGTGCCTGCAGTTGATTCACATCAGCCCGATTATCCCGAGGTTTGTACTATAATGGTTAAATAAGATTGTATAGTGTCTTGTGCCAATAGATTCTAAAATTAACATGTGGATCTATATACATTTTGTGTTCCAGTAGAAGCGGAATGACATCATTCACAGTATCGAATAGCTGAATGACAAAGTTGATGCAGTGCATCCTTGGACCATCCCTGAAAGTGTCGGTTCCCAGACATACCAAGAGAGAGAACAATGTGAATGCTGCTGACACGATTATCCGAAGGTTGGCCAGCTCTAAACCAGAAGTGTGTGCTTGAACCAATTACAAGCAGTGCCTGGAAGTAATGGGGCTTCCAGTAAAGTCACTCAAAGAAGTGAGTTAATGTGTTTTCTGTTTGTTAGATCCTCTTCACTTCAATAAAGTTTTGCTTTTTTTTTTTTACACAGTGTATTATAAACATGCTGTATTTATGGAAACTAGCAACTAAAGGGCCTTTCACACTGCATGCTTTATACGCGTCAGGCAGCAACTCCCAATGTGTCGTCAGTCACATTGTGTCAACACCTCCCTACGCTCTGACGCACCGTATGCAGCAGGGGGGGGCGGAGATTTTCACTCTGATTTTTTTTTTTTTTTCCCCCCCCAGAGGAAAGCTGAATGATTGCCATGTTGTATATGTGTCGATGAACCAAGAAAAAGCTTTAATATAGCAATTTGATTTCACAATCAAATTAATTTTTGGGTTAAACATTTGCAAGGATTTTTCTTCAGAAAACTGCTCTGTATAAATGAGCAGTCCTGTGACATGTTTCTGTTTTGTAGAGATCAGTGGTTTCTGCCACGAGTCTTCCATGTTTGGACCCAACACGTTTCTATTGGACAGTGCGAAGCTTTGTCACAGTTCAGAGCGCCAAAAGTTGGATTGGGTTGAACTTTGAACGTCATTCTGGTGACAAGCAGGAATGCGCACACTCCTGGCAGAAGCATCTGTTTAGCTCAGCTTTTGACGCGACACTTCTAACGCCTGTAAAAAGCTATGTGTTTCATTGAAAATAATGCTTTTTAGACCGATTTGTGATGCCTCTGACACTTCCAAAGCATGCGGTGTGAAAGGCCCTTTACACAAATAGCGGTGCGTGGGTACAGAGGATTAATCATTTTTGTCTGATCTGCTTTTACCTGTGTGGTATACCTCACTGATAACTAACCTGAGAAAAATTCTGCAAGCAAAGAAACAGCTTGTTAAAAATATAGGGCCTGTCCAATAAGCAGTTGAGTTGAATACCAGTTATGACAATGCCGGTCAAGTTATACAGTATCTGAACAGGAAAGTATATATAATTGCTTATGACTAACAATGGAAATGTTCAACTTGCAGCTCAAGAGTGCTGATGACAGACTTGATGGCGAGGATAAGTGAACCAGGCACCAGAGGAATGCCCTAATCAATGCCTTGACTGCATACACCCCTGGAATGGAACAAGGGAAGAGTATGGTAACGAGCATTGTCAGGGGCTGCTTGTACGCTACGTTTATCTTTGGCAGTGCTTCAGCAGTCAGGGCAAGTCAGGAACCGTCAAAGGCAGCCTTTCCAGGGACGTGCCACAAATTTACAAAGTTGTTATGGAGGCTGCAATAAATATCACATCAATGGACAGTAGTACCATCATTTCTACAATTGTGCCATAATCCGAAGATGTCCTATCCAAGCAGAAGAAGTATAGACGGGACCATCCTGAACTTCTTCCTGACCCAGATTACAGGTTTGAGAAACTAACAATCTTGCAAATCTTTCTTTTTGGGGGGGGGGTGGGTGACACCCAGTCACAGTAGAGAGGCACCGTGATGTCTGGTCTCTCTCTGGCTGCTAATGCAACATGGCAGAATCTGCTCCAAAACAGATTAATTTCCGTGTAAATCTAACATGTCTATCATATATTATGTAAAAGCTACTGAAAAACACTTCGAAAACAGAAAACGCTGTTTTCACAACCTGATAACACAAGACATCTCGCAGACATCAGTGTGCACACACATCCTGCAGTCGAAGGTAACTTCTACATTTTCCAGAAGCTCATGCCATTAAAATGTCATTGAGTTTATCCTACAACACCAATATAAACATACAGAGGCGAATATATTAGTGATACACAGATAACACAATAAAGGGCATATATATATATATATATATATATATATATATATATATATATATATATATATATATATATATATATATATATATATAATACACTTTGCACTGGGATACCAATTAAGTAATTATTAAGAAGACAATCCTCATATGACTGAGGGTATTTTAGCATTGTTTATATTTCATAATATCAAAGCTTATGAGCAGATTAGCAGCAGCATTTAATTTGCATTGTACATGGAATATTTTGGTAAAATTTAATTTTACTTCCGGAGAAACTTTTTCTCTGGTGATCAAACATTAATTTAAATTATTTTTATTATTTTTGTTTTTTTTTTTTTATCATGAATTTCCTCAGGAAATTTGATTGTAATGCGTTAAACTGTTCAGTTTCGCTCTTAAAAATGTGTTCAGCAAGGTGCATTGTCAAATCTGACTGTCATACTGAGTCTTCAAATCTGTGATTAAAAACTTTATATTAATATTTTTTCATAGGAATTTTCTCAGGGAATTTATTGAGTGTTTGTTTTAAAACTGTCCACAGTTTTGCTCTTAAATATCATAAAGTATTAACTGTATGTAGATGTAAGCTGAATCTATTTTTGCTCCTAAAATGTGTAGTTGGTTGTAGATCAATAGATGATTTTTTTTTTTTTTTTTTAGGTTTCATTATTATTTCTCGAAGATTTATTCTTATTTTGTCTGAACATCTTTTGGAGTAGTGTCGGTGGTATGCCATGTAAGAAATCTTTTGTAAAGTTGAAAATTTTTCATTTTCTGTGCTTTTTTTTTTATTTTTGAGCATGATGTTTAATTCTGTAAAGATAAATTCCATCATTGTTTTTTTTTCCTTCATTTCAAAAATTTCTGCATTATTGATTTTATATGTGAATTCCATAAATACATTGCAAGTTACTATTTGAATAAAACCTGTTAAATTTTAAAACATTTATAAAGTTTGTTTTACGTCATTTTTAGTTCTCAATAGGAAAAATCACAAAAAAATTGTAGATATATTGAGCAGGAACATTGCACGAACATCATATGAACAAAAAATGAGTACAGGTAATGTTAGCATTCGAACATTCTACAAATGTTCATTTAATGTTGTGGTTCAACTGTTCATATGATGTTTGTGAACATTTGTGAATGTTTGTATAATGTTCATTGAATGTTTGCATGCAAACATTACCTGTCCTCATTCTTTGTTCATATGATGTTCATGCCATGTTTGCAAACGTTCAATGAACATTCAAAGAATGTTCAGTTTCCGGGTGGGGTGCACTGAACTGACAGGGGGCATGTCTGCCAACAGCAGCTGCTGTTGAGATCTCTGGTTCTGGACGTCACGGCTGGTAGAGCTGGGTAGCGATTCAAATGTCAAGAATCGATTCCGATTCTTAAGATTCAGAATCCATTATTTTGATATTGATTCGGGTTAGTATTATTAAAACTGTTTTTGAGCTGTTACCTAACTGTCTAGTTATGCAACATAATACTAGCATTATATTGATATTTGACAGCAAATTAATGAAGTAATGAAGTATTGGTAGTTAATAATGATGGCTATAAGACTTATGGCACAGACCAATCCCCTAGAATGATAGAGTAGTATTTTTATTTTACAAACATACTGAAGGGCAGAATGACTGAACACATCCAGGGCACGCTCGTGCACTAAACCATTGCAATGGGATTGTTCAAACCTGCCCAACCACGTCCCTCCCGATGTCGGCTCAATGTTTTTGTGGTTCACTCATACGAGCTTTTTCGCCGTGATTTGTATTTATTCATACTATGTGTGAAGGGGCTCTCAAAATCAACTTGTGTACTTGTGCAATAGATAGTTAATTATGTCAATATGACAAATGGCATTTTTCCTAGTATTTGGAAATTAATCTAAACCAGTGTAGGCCCACATTCAGCTCACATGCATGAGGTCATGGCCAGATCATATTTGCTGTCTGGGTTGGTCCTAATCTATCGTCATTCCAGAAATTCTTTTACTTGAATCCAGTGTGTCCCTGACACACTCTTGTTGAACAGAGATGGGTATTAAATGGGTCCCGGGGATATGTTATTAAAGACCAGGGTATCGATAAGTTGTACCTCTACACAGTAATGCTTTGTGCATACAAAAGTGATGATGGCAGGCATAATTAAATGCTCAAAAGTGTGGTTGCATACATTGCACTTGATTGTTTGTTAAATGGTGTATAGAAAATAAAGTACTGTTAATTCTATTCTGGATTCTTTTTTCTCCAGAAAGTACAGATAAGGAATACCATTAAAGTTCTGGATGAATAAGTAGTACTGCTAAGAGTAGTAGCACCATTAAAATCTTAAAGATACCCATCCCCACTGTTTAAAGGAACTGACAGTATCATTCTGATTGGATGATTTTACATTTATACTAAGACAGTGGCCAAGGGAGACCTGCAGCCACGGCTCATGGGCACCACGCAGAACACACCTGTCCACGGCAGCTGGGATTATCTCATTTTTTTTCTACATCAGGACCACAATGGGAATAACTCTCATGCTGGTGGCTGTGAACCATGAGCATAGTAAGCTCAGCCGCACAGAGATTTCCTTCAGGACAGTTGTGGATGAATACTGATCATTCCCGAGAAGCGAGGAGGACATCTGTCCACAGGAGGATGTTGCGTGTGAACTCTGTATGATAGTGGCAGCCAAGAGCTCTTCCCTGGTGGACATTACATATTTCCTGTGGCTGGCGACCCTGCACGACTGGACCTCAATGACCAGAACCTCTTCAATGATGAGGACTGCTGGACATTACATATTTCATCCTGCGGGAAATCCTTCTACAAGTGGGCAAGTACCCTATTCACAATTTCTTCTTCTTGTATTTTTTTCTCCTCTGTGGAGCCACGCTAGGTTTTGTTATTAATTATTTATTTTATTTTTATTTGAAGGGCTGTTCTTTACTGGTTACAGTTGGGGAAATTTCCCCAGCATCTATTCAGACAATAAGAAGGATAATACCAGCTGAACACTTTGTGGGAAAACGTGTCATCTTTTCAGCCGCGAGTGCTGTTAGACATCCATGAGAGAGCTGCATGGCATTTGCACACAAATCAGCAGATCCTTGCAACTATGAAAGCAGTGCTACACATATGCACGTGGACATCTTCGCCACGAGTCTGTGCGATATTTGGCTGACATTTGGACTGACATTCGGTCAACATGTGCTAAGGTGTCATTAGTACCAATTCAGTGAGATACCAACTGTGAACATGTTTTGTCAGTAACTGGTGGTTTTAACTGCTCTGCGGCAGTCACAGCCCAGTGAAATAGGACAATAAAGACTGACATTCTTGACACATGCCTCCTTAGTTCATATTTAAAATCACTGAGTCAATGGCCTAGTCCCAATACTCTCTCTTCATGTTACCATTTAATATTTTTCCTTCATTTTACACATGAATATGGAAAATAAAGGGAAAGGGTAAAGTGATAATGTGAAAGAAGAGCATTTGGATTGGACCAATTGTAAGCTTGTTACTACATAGTAGTGCCTTTTTTGAGGACTTGTCCTTGCTGACTATTGTGCTGACATTCCAGCCCCATCACCATATCGGACACAGATTGACTGCCCTTGAAATCTAACAAAATTGCTTGGCTTGTAACAAGCTTTATTTATGACATTAAATGATCATTAAAATCCCATTAGTGCAATTAGTTGATTCCTGTTTTTAAACAACACATTGATGCTGAGGGAGAGACAAAAAAAGGAAGAATGGAGAGAACTAAAAGTTATGAGCTGTATGGAGAGAAAAGAAAGGAGGAGAGGTGAGTGCGGAAGGAGAGAAGGGAGGAGAACACAGCGAGAGATGAATATTAAGCAGCTGTCGTGATTAAGGTGGTGGTGCAGAATGGCACTGTGACAGTGACATTGGCTGCCACTGGCAGCCCCTGCCATGGTGATTCACTCAAACCTGCTTCATTTGGGCCATAATTAGCTTAAATGTTCGAAGAATGAAAAATTCATCATCTCTTTGAATCTTGTTAATTGGAGGAGCTGTCTGCATTAATAGAGGCCACGTGGAATGTGTGTGGTGTGTGTATATATATATATATATATACACAGGCATGCATGCGTGTGTGCGTGTTTGTGTGCACGTGTCGTAAAGGGCTCTGCTCACCTAAGAGGACATCACTTTTCAAACATTAACTCTTCATTTTTTGACGCTGACAATTCAGCTTCTTAAAGACTGTCATTTGTGGTATTGCCTAATGTTGGTTGTGTAGAGATAAGCACATGTGTTATTGATTTTGGGTACAAACATGCTAACAGATCATGTCATTTGCAAACACATACAGTGGCTGTGTACCAATTCAGGGGCATGCCTAGGCTGTCTCATTTTGAAGACTCCTTGGAATGCGGCCAACAAATATAGCCTTCTTTCCCCCGAAATCGAAGGATACAACAGCTGTATCCTTGGTGGTGCAAACAATCCTAAGAGTCCTTGTGTAATTTTTTTCCTCTCAAAATAAAAATAAAAAAACAAACAAAAACCCCCAAAAGGTTGGTATATTAAAAACAAACAAAAAAAAAAAAAAAAAAAACAACAGCAAAAGGACAATTTTGAGTTTCATACGTCCAATTATGAATAATTAAGCTTTAAAGGATAAATAAGTACTGAAAAAAAAGATTACTAATCTACGGGTTACATCACTACGAAGTGCCAAGTGTACTAGGCAACGGGGTACAACCAAGATCAGCTTAATGTGGAGCTGTCAAGTTTGCTAGGCAGTGGTGTAGGGCTGGGATAAGCTAATGACCCAACTGCAAAATGCTCCATGGGCTAGACCATCTCATTTCAGAACATTGGTCTCAGAAGGCCAGATCTTAGTACACTCAAAAACTGATGCATTGGATGAACTCAATTCAATTATGTGCAGGATTTCCATCTAATAAATATAATATGTAGCCCCAACTCAAATAAAGCACATCCATGCAAGATAATTTAATTTAATTTAGTTGGGACTATGTATATTTATCAGATGGAAATCCTGCCCATAATTGAATTGAGATCATACCATTGGATTGGATTTCCATGTAATAATGTAAGTAGTTCCAACTAAATTAAATTACATTATCTTGCATGGATGTGCTTTGAGTTGGGGCTACATATATTTGTTAGATGGAAATCCTGCCCATAATTGAATTGAGATCATACCATTGGATTGGATTTCCATGTAATAATGTAAGTAGTTCCAACTAAATTAAATTACATTATCTTGCATGGATGTGCTTTGAGTTGGGGCTACATATATTTATCAGATGGAAATCCTGCCCATAATTGAATTGAGATCATACCATTGGATTGGATTTCCATGTAATAATGTAAGTAGTTCCAACTAAATTAAATTACATTATCTTGCATGCATGTGCTTTGAGTTGGGGCTACATATATTTGTTAGATGGAAATCCTGCACATAACTGAATTGAGTTCATTCAATGAGCCTTTTTTCAGTGTAGAACACAGATTTTGAAGGCTGCAGCCCCTGAATTGAGACACAGCCACAGTATGTTCTCCCTTGATTTCACCAAAGCCCCTCAGCTTTGGTAATCTTACGACAGCCATATTCCTGAAAGATCAGCTATAATAGCACTGACATTTCGAATCCACGTAGAGAGAAACACAGACCAGAACTCTGCTAACAATATCACACGCATGCACCGTTGTGTAATGACACATTGCATTATGGGTAATGAGAAAACACAGAATGCTGTACATAAATGCTGTGTTGATTATTTGGGGAATAACTACTTATAGAAAATAACTCTCCAAGACATTAGCCAGCAAAGTGTAACCTAGGATACACAGAGACAAAATTACTGTGCTTATCAGTCAGTAATGGACAAAATGTTCCCCATCAGGCAACAAACCTAATCCCACTTATGTACTGCTAATTTGTTTTTTATTTATTTATTTTTTTTTTACATGTGTTTAATACTTTGTACTCAAATGTTTTGTACTCATATTTTGTACTTTAAATGTCAACTATGCCAAACACGTATCTCAATATTCTTTGTTCAATTCACAGGCTAGGAAACTTTTTTGTTTGTTCTTGCATCTACTGTATCTCATGATTTACTGTATCTCTCTATTAAAGGCAAAAAAAAGGCCCCAAAATGGATAAATTAAACAGCATTCAGAGAGTATCAGACCAACAGTCCTCTGACTAACATGTTTCCAGTGATTAGCATGGAATGCATAACACAGCCAGTCAGTGAGTCCACAAACTTTCCATCAGTAACTCTATAAATACACATACACATTCTGCTCTGAACCTGACACAGGAGAGGACCACTGAACCTCCTACTCCTACCATGTTGGCATTTTTTAACAAGCAAAATAAAATAGACACACCCAAAATAAAATAAAGACAGAAATGCCTAAGAAGTTGCTCGTGGACCTTTGTTGTTAGTCGTAGGGTCCTGGTGACATATTTGCTACTTTTGACAGTCATTGCTGGCATGTGATCCTGATCTTTGTTCCTCAACACTAATCTTTGATCATGTTCCTGAGCTTTGATTCTGATCACCCAACTTAAGTCCTGATTGCTGAACCTTGATGCTGATCACTCATCTTTGATCATGTTCTTAACCTTGGATCCTGATTGCTTTGATCCTGCACTCAGAATCTGATTCAAAGAGATCAGGATAAAACATATTAAAGATAAAGGTCAGGCTCCACTCCAAATTTTAGCAGGTTCTTCCTGCTCCTCCCATTTCACCAAGCTAATTCTAATTGTTTCCGTTACTTTTTTCATGCAAACAATTAAACAAAACACTGGTAATCACATAATGTGTGTGATGTAAGTACTAAAACAATCAAAATAGGTTAGTTACATAAAGTTGAATGAACATAATCTTCATGGTGGAGGCTTAAAAACAAAAGTGTCATATGTTTTCATATGTATGCTGTGTACTGACTGCCTGGAAAATAAAATTCATTTTAGAATACATCAGCAGTGTTGTTGTGGGGTGTGTATTTTGTCCGATTCTAAATTAACTGTGGCATTTATTGTACTCAGATGCTGCTACAAGCAGTTAGAAATTAAGACTAATAGCAGTAAGACTGGAGCCGGAACAGTGTAACAGCGTGCCAGCAAAGCTGAAGTAAAAGAAAAAACTGCAATCAAGAGCTGAATGTTAGCTTTTTTGCTTTTGTGTCCAGAGTGCCACTAATGTGAGCCTGGAAGTCTGTGTTATATGAACCATTTCATATTCAGTAATAAACAACCATGCACATGTCCTTGCACTCAACCTTGTGTTTGTGTGCAGCTCCTGGAACCATCAAATCTTATTACTCCATGGTAACATATGCACTCAGTGTACTCGCTTTGAACTTCCCTTTCCAGGAGGCAACAGAAGCTGTTTCCATTTTCAGATTCAAACAGTAACAATGTCATAAAAAGAATGCATTACTGCCACGTATTATGCAGCGCTGCTGTGTGCATCATGTTTGCATGAAAAGCAAAGATGGACAAGATGAATCAGACAATGTTCCAGCAAGCTGCATAAAGCCGCTGAAATGACCATATTCATTAGGTTGCGTGTGTGACATAAATACAATGTGTCTCTCTCTTATACTGCAGTGTGTGAAGAGGACACAACGCTCTGTGACAGACAGCGAAGCTGCAGAGCCCAGCCCAGTCTGGACCTGCTCAGCCCAAGTCGACCCAGCCGGCACTAATCCATCATCGCCACCACTGAACCATCATGCTGCCAATAAAGCCAGGCAGCAATACATTACAAGCATGTGGCAGGCTTTAGCGGTAATGACATTGAGAAGTCCCCTTGGGCTGCAGGAAAAGCTGAGTGCATGGCACACTTGCTTACAGAGGCAATAATATATGGAAATGCACCAGTGTGCAAGGCAGAGCAGAACTATAGGAAGGTGAGAGAGTGAGTTTATTTGTAAAGATGCAGGAAAGTGACAGTTCACAGTGACCACGTAACATCAACATTCAATAACGGAGGTTATTTTCAATTCACACCTCTCCAAACATGCCATCTTACAAGAAATCTGATGTCAACACCCAATTTCAGCGTTACCTTGCTCTCATGCCAGCGAGTTTATGCTGGAATATGGTTTAGACTTGCCCGACAGTCATTAACATGCTGGGTGGCAGAAAAGGAAGCCAAGTGCATGAAAATGAACTTGAGAACAATCTGTCCCTTCGGGGAGTGTGTCATTGCCGATTTTTGGTCCTGATTTCCATTCCATATTCAAAATTGAGGAAATCGCCCACCCGCCCCGCAAAAAATAAAATCTCTAAAATTCATATTGCCTACTATTTTATATCTGCTAACAAGCGTCTAACATAATTTTGCCAAATACACCTGAGCAGATATGATTTCCATTACACAATTAAAATTTTTTTCACTGCATTTAGCAAAATCTTAAATGTTTCTGGAAGCATCTCAAAATGGTCTTATTTTAAACAGCGCAAAAGGCTTTTATGTAGCGATGAGCAAAAGGAACGGTAGGTCCCGATTACTGCATGATGTAGCCACTCATCCACTTTAGTCTACTTTTACACAAGAGTATCCCTGATCTGCATCAGTTAAATCAGACTGTTCACATTTTGTCAATCAAGATTTTACCCAATTGGGTATTAAGTTTATCATTATTATTATTATTTTGGTTCAAGAACGGACACAATTGGGTATCAAACATGGGTGAAGGGAGACAGCCCTGAGTCCCTCGCCTTGAAAGCATACACCAAACTCAAAAAATGAATCTAACAGCCACTATGGTGTAGAAGTGTAGGTAAAGCAGGACTGAAGGTGGTAGTGACTGATACTGAATAGATCCCCGAGGATGGAATATCTAGCATCAGAAGTGGTGTGAATAGGCACACCGATGTGTACACAATGGAACAGACCGAGAAATAACATGATGCCTTACATGCCACTGTCTCAAAAGCTCCCAAATGAAATCTTTGAAAATAAATAGCTGCCATGGTACAACTTAAATGCCCCCAAACCCCTTCCCACATTCACTACACAATTTTGAAAACTGTCTTCAAATACATTAAAGTTGTCCTGGTCAATCGCAGTCATTTCTTACCAACTCGCATGACTTGTCTCAAACCATGACCTTGCTTTGACAGAGAAAATGCTTCATCTTGATTGAACCAAGAATTACAATTTAGCACAATATTAAGATTATCATGATATAGCCCTGTCCAAATACCCAATAATGTCTAGGACTGCCTTCAAGATGGAAGCAGGACAGCAAGAGGATTTCTAAAAGTTCTATGAGTTTTAAACTGTTATGGAGGCTTCTGGTAATTATCTACAGGACCTGAAATGATTTTATAATCACTGTAGTGTTGCAGTCAAAATATATGTGGGAATGGGGCTTAAAAAACTGCATTAGACTACAGGTCTTGAAGGCTTTATGAAGCCCATTCACAACACGTGGACATTAATTTGACAACAAAAGCTGTTCTGACAGTCAAATGGTATTTAAGTATATTTTTTAATAAACGTCATTTAAGCCTTGGTAGGCTTTTGCCATCAACTGGATTTGACCTTGGATTTGGTTTTAAAACATTGAGGTGAAAGGATCAGTTAGTTTCTGCACAAAAGCTTACTCTGAGGCTCGACAGCTTTATAAAATGCATCTTAGCAGCAGTTACAAGAATGTGGCATATTAACTTTTCAGAAAATGGACCAAAAAAGTATTACAAAAATGTTCCTGCCTGGAAGTTCTCTCATGCAGATGAATCAGAATGCAGCAATATGCATTTAAATAACATTTTAAACCTCCTGGATGTGACTGTCTGCAAACATATTATGGAAACTCCATATTATACAGTGCCACCCTGACTCATGTAGTAGTTTTTGTGGTCGTTGAAGGAGCACGTATCATGGGATGACAAAGAAACCACGACAAAAACAAAAGCACAAGAGGTGTGTGCTGATAGAATAAAATTCTGGATTTATTTCTGTTTATCTATACATTAAACAGGTATTCCTGAATGCAGCAAGAGAAAACACGGAACGAAATGCTAAGCGTCAAAGAGTTGCTCGCATAGCAGAGGTGTGGCCGGTTTAGCAAAGACATGTACACACTGTATAACTTATCTGTAAATGCAAGTATACCTTCGGGAGGCTAAAAGAGGATGATTGGGCTTAAAATTCATTTTTCACATTATTACACCAACTGGATATTCACCACACCGTAATAACAACCCTGTCATTTCCTCATGATCATTATAATGCAGTCACATATATTACAGACACGTTCGTACCAAGCAGACTCTGTCTGTTCAGTTTGTGAGTGTGAATATGAAGGATTAGTTCTGTCCAGATTTGTCATGTCGCAATTGTCCACTTTGACTAGACATCAAAGCTCTGCAGACACATTCAAAGGTTGAACACCGTCCGTCCAGGTCACCCTGGTTGAACCTTCACCCAACAGTGATATGGCACCAGGCAATTACCACTCAACACCTGCATAGGAATTCAATTACACACAGCTCTCTGGCTCACACCCCGGACCAGAGCGAAGCTTACAAGCAAATCATTACAAAACAATCCAATGAATGGCTTAAGCGCCTCCATGAAACCAACTACAGTGTATTTAATACACACTGGTCACAGTAGAGAGGAATTTCCAAACACACTTCATGATCACAGATAAGGACAGAGTTATAAAAAAATAAAATAAAAAATACATATTCACTGGCAGGTACAGTAAGTCAATGGATCAGTCAGTGGATCCCACTGATGTCATTACACTGGGAACAGAACAAAAAATATATCATGATATATATACCATATAATGCACTTTTATTTACCATGTAATTAAGCCAGGCCTTATAGTCCAGACACTGTACGGTGCTGTATCTATGAGTAGCTCACAGTAAGTTAATGTACAAATTGCTACACCACCACAGTTTTAATACTGAAAATTACATTTGTTAAAAAAACAAAATTCTTTTATCAGCAACAGGGGATACGATTGTGTGAACACAGAAGTGGATCAAAAAGGTGAAACTGACGACAGTCATCATGATTGGACTGAAGACTAGCTCCCTGATCTCCGGGTTCAACTGACCCCAAACCAGTTATTAACTCCATCAATTAGAACTGCTAACACTCTCCCATGAAAAGGGGTGGGGGTGTAAAGCTTTAATTAGAATAGGATTTTGGCAAGGACCTCATCTACTCTAACATACAACACAGTCAGATTCTCTTAGCAGTTCACTCTAGCAATGAGCCAGGGAGAAGTGTATGTGTATATATATATATATATATTCCTTCAATTATGTGTGAGACCTAATCATGTACTATCAAGTGTAACCTGATCAAATCATTAAACTGCATATTTCTGATATACAATGGAATAAAGAAAAGGTGGCAGACAACTGGTGCGAAAGCCAATGCATCCATTTAAAATCAGCAAGTTCTGAGGTACTTCTGAAACTCACAGCTCAGGATTATAATCACTATCTACAATATTTGGATGGACAGCATAATAGATACAGCTATAGCGAGGTTACCATTTTGCAAACTATTTTGGCTTAAAAATTCATGAAGTTGATTAGCTGAGGGGACAATGGCGGTTGACACACCTGAATAAAACACAGCTGCATGAGGATTAAAAACATAGAAAAACAGCACCATTTGAGGTCTGATAGATCAGTTTATAACTGTTTGCTGGTAGCACCGTCAACCAGTAAAAATCTCAGAACGCAATACAGAGACAGAACACGACCACCGATTACTGCACGACATAGCAAAGAGCAAAGATTATACACTCAGAGATGACCCCCCCCCAAACACCCTTTTACAGCAGCATCTTTAAGCAGGTAATAATTTTTTTTCTTCCTAAGAATATATGTGTGAACTGAGGTGTTTTACAAGTTTTATAAGCTGTACATGCTGGTTGTAACCAGCTCTAATGTTCCTAGTTTATCTTCATATATACACGTTTTATAGCCACTGACAAACAAACACCAGAGTAACAATGAGGTAGGACGGTGAAGTTAGATGAAGTAGAACCGGTTTGTGGATTGTATACAAAATTACGGATACTTTAAGAAAAATATATGTCTGATGTGATTACACAACCATTTGACACTACATCTGAGGCTCAAACAGTAATGGGTTCTTATCCAGGCTGAGATGAAGTTATTTATCTTGCTCACACAGTGAAGTGAACAAATCTTTTTTTCCTATAAGCTTATCAAAACTCAGCGTAAAGCTCCCAAATTCCTGAAGGTCTGACAGGTATTCATAAACAGCAGCTCAAACACCGAGTTAGCATTGCTGGATTTACCATCATCTTGAGTCTCATGCATGTGTAAATCCCTAGAAATGACAGGATAGTAAAGAACTAAAGGTGACTAAGAAAAGAGATCACAAAGCCAACGAGTTTATGTTTCCTCTTGCCCATCGCTATATAAGTGTGAAGTCGCTGGAAAGTCTGGTGCTGTTCCAGAGCCAAACTGACAAATACAGTACTGTTCATTTACAACTGTCCTTTGCATCACAGCAAAGCCAAAGCGGACTTAAAAAAAAAAAAAAATCATACAGCCCACACCATCTGAATTGCACAATATAAATAACTATCCATGACAACTCGACACAGAAAGCACAGAGGACAGCGAGTATATTTAAATGGTAAAAATGTCCATGTTGGCAATGTTTTTGAGGTGGAAAGCCAAGCGAGGTGTTATAACAAATTAGTTTTTCTAAAATCTATTTCTCACGAGCCATTTATTGCTCAAGACGACTCCCTGGAGAATATGCCATCAACATGTGATTTGTGAAAGTCAAGCTTTTCAAATACCCAAAATGAACAATCAATTTAAATATTTGTTTTGGAGGAATATGAGAAATATTTTGAAAAGCGCTTAAGTTTTCTGCAACCTACTGGCTTGCCAAGGGCATAACAAACTTCCAAGGGAAAATTCTTTCCATATGTCCTTGTCACACCAAACAATAAACCGAAGTGATCTAAGGTGCTTCAATATAATACAATGATTGTTAGTCTTTAATTTACATAGAATTTTCAAAAGGAATAATACCACAAATACATTTCAATATTTGAAGAAATTGCCTTAAAGTTTAAAGTGCATTCAATGGAAATGTTTTGCGGTGATCTAACTACTGCATCTCAGTTGCTGGAGTATGATGTTTTTAACAATGCATACACCCGCATTATTGTGGCAGATCATTAGAAATAAAAGGTAACTAGGCCTATTAAATATTACTTGTTGTAAAGTAGTTAAATGTATGAACTCTGTCAAAGTCTGCTATTATGGGAAGCCTTGCCTCTCTCGGTTCACAGATCACTTTGGCTAAGAAAAGGGGATAGTCTACTAATTTACATTTGGATATAATACAATATATTTAGCTTAAAGCCAAGAAGCCATGAAAGAAAATACATTTATGTATTTATTTTCATGATTTCTTGGCTGAAACACACTGCCAGAAAACAGGAAATTACATCAATTCAGCAAACCAAAATTTTACCGGAACGTTAAAATTATAAACATGAAACTAAAACACTGTTTGACAGAAAACAAAACATTTTTTGTATGTTAAAATGCACCACAAATGTAATGCAGCTCAAGAAAAGCTGAGCTGAGCTTTCAAAATGAGAAAACCAAGAGAAACCGGATGAAATAAAACAACCAGCCTACAAGCAAGAATCTAGAGGTTGAAAAGTACAAAGGTTTGATGGGCAGCTCGGCAGCAGATTCACAGTTGGCCACAGCTCGGTCACAGTTGAGATTTCAATCTGCAGCATTTAGTTCCAGCCTGCAGACTGCCACGCGAACCATTCGGATCACAACCAAAAGTAAAAGATCAAACAAAAACAACAACAAAAAGGGGCATTTTCAAAGTTTGGATAGCATGGCTCAAAGGAAATTGTCACCGGTGCGACCTTACTTTGTTCCCCAGTGGCATGGCTTTTTAAAAGAGGGAGCTATAGGGTTCATCAAGCCCAGAGATCTTCGACAGCACAATTGTGTTTCAGACAGCTTTACCCACAGTTAACACGGTTTTCACACACCGAATGATTTGACCCGCGTAAAGCTGCAGACTAATTTCCTCGCACTGTAGTTTGCAGCACAGAATCAACAGCAAGCGGCCCAGCTCAGCTCAACCTAATGGTGTGAATCACAGAAAATAGTACCCAACTAAATCTTACATTCTCACAGAAAAGTGCAGGTGTAGCTCAACCACATCAGCTTACAATACACTTACAATCATAGCTTACTAGAAATCTCAGGGGCAGACCGGGCCCTGGCAATTGCAAATCCATTTTAAGGCCTTTCTAGCAACAAAATGCCTGTACCACCACAGCTTATTAAACAGTCATATCGTCCACACGTGACAGCTCTTAGAATAACACAGGAACATGGCGTACTTTCCTGTTCTTATTAACGAGAAATGCTCATAACAAAAATATTAAAGAAAAAAACAAATACAGCATATTAGAAACCAAAAGACTCTGCATTAGAGTCACACTGCCCACTAAATGTCTGCTAAGCCTTGGTTTATTAAAGTGATGTATTGTAGCTGTCCTATAATTAAGGGGGCGCACATGGGTGATTCTTTAACTATGAGCACTATTGGCCTTGTAAATGTAATTTCCACCACACCATTGCCTTAGAATATAAAGCGCCTTGGGGCAACTGTTTGTTGTGATTTGGCGCTATATACATGTGCTCTGATGTCACTGTTTATCTCCATAGAAACTACCCAAACAATCCTTCATACAAACTGTTTAAAGGGACATTAGTGTTGTGGTGGAAATTACAGCAATAGAGTGGGACAACTACATTCTGTTAAAAAAAAAAAATCACAACAGTTGTATGACATTGAATACCCCAATTATGTTTTGATTATTTTACTGATATTTTATTCAGAGATATTTTAAAACATTAGAAAAAATGTTTCTTTACCATTCATTTTTATCATTGAAGATCAAAAGTCTGGGTGTGGGACAAGCACAAAACGGCAATATTTGCATATAATGATGCTGAAAAAAGGTGAAAAGGTCATCATAGACTACTAGAACAAATTTATTAACACACTTTCATTGTAAAGATAACTATAAAAGGGTGAAATTTCCCCTTTTTTCTGTTTTTCATACAATATGATCAAAGGACATAATAAGTGCCCGTAGTCTAAGAATCACCCACATACAAAATTAATCTCGACCAGCAACAGAATCGCTGAATGCGCAATTAAGACTTGTGCATTTGAGACAGCAATGTCCCATTCTATGCGCTTAAGTACCAACAGTAAACACTGACATCCCCAGCATTTCCTGACTCATCACCAAAATATACACCGTTCACACATCCAAGATCGAGTGAGACTGGCATCATCTTCGTGATAGTATAAGATTTTATCTTGGGGAAAATAAACTTTCCCAAGATAAAAGTTTTTAGACTTAAAATGATGTTCTGACACAGAACAATAAATTAACTCTTAACAATCATGTCTAATCATAACTTTGACACAAATGTACGCATTTCTGTACCAATCCCACTGAAAAGCTTATATAAACACTCACACCGGTTTAAAAGCTTCAAACTATTGCATTCAATCTATGACTGCTGGGTAAAGCTGTCCATCTGCCAATGGGCAAAACAAACACTCAGGAAGGTAATGGTCTTTTTGTATTCATGTCTATTTGTGTTACCTTTCACATTGTAGCATTGCATTCTAACATATACATCTCCCCTTGAAATAGTGACTAAGATCCTCGCAAAATCCCTCTAACATCCTGTGAACCACAGGGGGCAGAAGGTGCTGGCGTGACGACAGCTGATTACTACATGCCATCATAGGTGAAGTTCTCCATCTTGACTGTCTGTCTGATCAGCAGCTTGGACTCCCGTCGCTCCTCATTTTTGATGGACTTGTTGATGTCCATAATTTTTTCACAAATGTATTTGTTCACTTTGGATAATCTCTGTGTGATCTCTGCGCTGTCGGCTGTCTCCTGAGACACTCTGTCGTAGAGACACTCTGAGGAAAGAGCCAGTGTGAGTCGTCAGGATAAATCACATTAATAAAAGCTGATTCAACAGCAGAGATAATCTTGTCTTTCATATCAACTCAAAATATTCACTGCAAAAACCTACAAAATCTTACCAAGTATTTGTCTAATTACTTGTCAAAATATCCAATTACATTTCATAGAAGACAAAATCATTGAAGGAAACTTTTTGTAAGATATAAGGCCTAGTTTAAAAATAATGAAGCCTAACTGCTGATTTGCATTGCATTTGTCATGAACAAGCCATTATTTTATTTAGCACCATCCAGATTTATCTGGGAGTTGCCTATAGTCTCTTTGACAGGTACTGAAAATTTCATGGAAAAATTCTGCACGGTTCCAGAGATATGCACGAAATTACCCCAAAAATAGCACTTTTTTCATCAATTTTGTGTGACATTGATATTTAGCATTATCATTTAAAGTTGAATGTTAAAGAAATAACCTTGTATTTTGTAGTTTGTTTGTGCTTCATACTAACACAGTAACACATTTTTGTAAAGGTAGAAATGCTATTTCCTAGAAAAAAACAATGTTTTTAAAGCAAGGTAAAACTGTCGCAAGCGTAATGCTGAGAATAACTCCTTGGTTTATTTGTGTCAAAACCTTAGCTATATCTCCTACTCTGCTTCAACAGACTAATTATATTACTTTTTCAATAATACCAGGAACTAATGGACAGAATTTCTTTGTTTCTGGCTTCTGCAGACTAAAGAAGATACCTCCAACTGTTGTCGCAAGCGTTACCCTCTTGAACATTATAGTATATATGCACTGATAATTTCTAGCAATGACTGAACCGAGACCAATAGAAATATTGAAACTCTGATATATAACCACACCTAAAATGATAACGTTTCACAAAAAAGACCACTTTTAAATTTTGATGTTTATGTCACACTTTGGCTTCATTATTTGTGAACAAGGCCATAAAGAAAAATTGGAAAAATGTTAAGTGAAAGTCTTGGCCACATCTTGTTATGAGTCATATTTGAGATGAAATAAGCTTTTTTTTTTACAGCTTAGATAAGGTCTTGAACAGAGGTCAACCAATATGGCTGCAAACTCAGTTTCGTTTTTGTGTAAATATAACCTATCATATATTATGTAAAGGCTAGTGAGAAATAAACACTTCAAAAACTGAAAAGGTTGTGTTTGGAACCTGATAACACCTCTGGAGTGATTTGCAAGGTATTTCACAGATGACAGCTAACTCAACGCTAACTTCCACTCTTGTCAAAAGCACATGTATGCGCACACGCATGCCCTCCTTCAGACGGTGTTAAAACATAAATAAAATATTGTTTATGACTGACTGATTGATAGATGGGCTTCATTGAACATGTAAATTTTATTTGAGACAATAGGATCTTAATTAATGCAAAAATAAATGTACAATTTATATATATATATATATATATATATATATATATATATATATATATATATATGGCACGTTTCCATTTATATCAGAAAGTCAAAGCACTTTACAAAATTTAATGTATCCTCTGGTCCTGGAGCCTCTGGATACCAAACAATCAAAGACGGCAGATCTGGAGGGACGCAGCAGACATCAGAATGTCCAGATTGTAGGTTTACCTAAAGCTGTTGAGTGTCTATGTCCTTCGGTTTTTGTTTTTCTCCCAACTCCTCATCAATGTTTTTGGAACGGAGGTACTCACTTCGCTGCTGGACTTTGACATGGCACACTGGAGTTAGGCTCCTAAACCAGCTCTTGGAAAACCCGACCAGTAAAACCTGACCAGTTATCCGGCGCTTTCATCGTTATCAAATTAAAGCTCTGGTGATTCACAAGGGATGTAAGAGGGTGACCTGACCTACAATGGACATAACATTCGGTTCTACGAAGATTACAGCCCCGAAGTGGTGAGACAGTGCACGGAGTTGAAGAGCGCCATGCTGGAACGCTACAAGCGGGCACTTAGGTCTGTGCTCCCGTACCTGGCCAAGCTGTGCCCTAATTTGCAGACGGGGGAGAGAAAGTAGCGCCAATCTGCATCGGACGCCAACAAATTTGTACAGGACCTATGCAAAGACAAGCGGTGTTTTTTTTTTTCTTGTCATTACAACAACCGCTATCTGCACTATTACAGGTAAAGGGGACTGATCGTAGCCGTTGCTGCTTCCGTCTTTTTGGTCAGACTGAGATGAGACACTTTTGTGCTTTGTTTTGTGCCTATTCATAAGTAATACCTTTGTCTCAGCCGGAACCGTGCTGAAGGACCCCAATTTACTGTGTTCAATTAAATTCAATTTATTTAGTTTATAAAGTGCCAAATCACACCAGAGCTGCCTCAAGGCGCTTCACACAAGTCATGTCTAGCCTTCCCTGAGTTGCCCTTCATAATGCCTCCTGTCCGTTTCTCTTCACCTGCTTGGACAATACTGCCCTCCTCTCGAACTCTGTATTTTTTGTAATGTCCAGTGCTTACTTCTATGTGTCACTGGATTAATAGCTTTAATAAGCTACATTTCACTGATTTTGAATAATTGTTTAGTTTTGTTCTTTATATTCACTTTGCTTCTGCCTTCACACAAAGCAAATAAATAAATAAATTCACTCAATCATATTGAGACCTTTATCATCTGAGGTAAAACTTTTTTTGTTTCGGTTTTTATAAGTCATGAGGATAGTGTGGTTGAAGCCTGCAGTAGGAAGTCAGATGGTGTGCCCGTCTGTGTGTTTGTTACAATTTGTCATTTCGATCTTTTTTTTCTTATACTATTTGTTTTTATTTAGTTTATTGTGTTTTATCTCTTTCACGACCTTGATGCTTAAGGTGGCCCAATGCTTGTTTCGTCATTTGTTGTCAATATGTGACCGTATCCACATAGTAATACTGCTGTCAAAGTGCACATACAGTAGTGTTCAGAATAATAGTAGTGCTATGTGACTAAAAAGATTAATCCAGGTTTTGAGTATATTTCTTATTGTTACATGGGAAACAGTAGATCAGTAGATTCTAACAAATCCAACAAGACCAAGCATTCATGATATGCACACTCTTAAGGCTATGAAATTGGGCTATTAGCAAAAAAGTAGAAAAGGGGTGTTCACAATAATAGTAGTGTGGCATTCAGTCAGTGAGTTCGTCAATTTTGTGGAACAAACAGGTGTTCCACAAATTTTAAAACTTGACGTCAGTATGCCCGGAAACCTTCCCTGAACATGTATAAGCAACGTCTTCATTTGCAATTTGAGTTTGATTTGATCTTGACGAGCAAAGCTGAGCAGTTGTTACTACAGACTCATGGTAACTATTAAGAATATGGTGATAAAGCTACTCGCTTATTGGTCCACCAACTCAGGTGTCACGTTGCCACCTGCCAAATTTTACAATCAAAAAATACATCAGGTACTTTGACATCTGTCACAACTGCAATTAATTCTGTTTTAAAATCAATTTATGCCCTTGATTAAATTGTTACAGCCAGGCAAATCCCCTGGCCCTGATGGATTCCTCTCTGGTTTGAATAAAAAGTATTATATGAAATTAGCCCCGTTACGTTTGTCAGTTTTTGAGGAATCATTGGAACAGGGTTCTCGCCCCATAATGCTGAGACAGGACTTCATTTCATTACTGCTCAAGGAAGGACAAGATATGACTTCCTGTGCTTCTTACAGAGCTATAAACCTCCTTAATGTGGATGTGAAAATTGTCACCAAACTGATAGCATCCCATATAGACGGAATTATCTCCTCTGTTATATCAAATGAACAGAGTGGTTTTACCAAAGGAAGGCATTCCTTTTTTAATATACACTGCATTTTCAATATACTGTACTCCAAACACCATAGAAATCTCCCTGAAGTAGTAATTTCATTCGATGCCAAAAAACATTTGATATAGTGCAATGGAAGTACCTTTTTGCAGTCCTGAAGGAATTTGGCTTGGCCGACAGATTTACGTATTTCTTGGATTCGTCTCTTGTATACTTCCCCCTAGTTCTGCGTGTACTAATAAGGTAAAATCCAAGTAGTATACTCTGTCACGTGCTACACATCAAGGTTGCCCGCTCTCCCCTTTACTTTTGCTTTAGCAACAGAGCCACTATCAGTAAGTCTTAGAACCTCCTCTTTGTTCCAGGGTGTGACACGTGGAAGTACAAAACACAGGGTGGCTCTGTATGCACATGATTTACTTTTATATGTCACAAATCGAACTAGTCATTTCACGTCTATTATGGCAGTACTCCAAACTTTTGACTCGTTCTGGATACAGGCTTAACATTCAAAAAAGTGAAGGCTTGCCTATAAATGTAGATGTACAGTGACTCAGACAAACTGACCTTTCCATATGACTCATACTGGTTTAAGTATTTGGGAGTGAATGTAAATGATTCACCTCAGGCTCTGCGGGCTGCAATATTTACAGCTTTATTGTTCAATATAAGGTCAGCTTTTCAAAGACAGGCTAGTTTACCAGTATCTCATTTAGGTAGGATTCATATAGTGAAAATAAATGTTTCACCCAAGTTTTTACACCTACTTCAGTGTATTCCTTTGTTCTTAGCCCAAACCTTTTTTTTTTTTTTTTTTTTAAATCTATCAATGAATTGATTTCCTCATTTATTTGAGAAGGAAAACTCCAAGAGTACATAAATCATTATTACAACAACGTCGGCTTAGTGGAGATCTGTCTTTACCAAATTTGATGCTTTATTGCTGGCCAGTTAACATTCAAAAATACATTTTGTGGCAAAAAGATCCTCATACAACTTGGTATCAATTAGAAGGTCAGTTGTGTTGGTCTACCTCTCTCCCTGCCTTACTATTTTCATCCCTGTGTCCCTGTCTTGGTACACAGGGACACTGTTGTACTTGCCTTTCTTAAAATATGGTATCAATTTTGACTTCAATTCAAATGTGTTTTTGCTTCTGCTCTTGGCACATTATGTAATAATCCTCTCGTTCCTCCCCCCTTCTTAGACACTGTACTTCATCTATGGGGTAAGAACGGCATTAAATGTTTCCGTGATCTTGTTAAGGATAATACCTTTTTCAATTTTACCAATATGTCTTCCTTACATGGCTTGCCCTCATCTCATTTATTTTTTTTTTTCCAAATTAGACATTGTGCAGCTGCTATTTTTACAGAGTTGCCTTCTAAGACCCCTAAACACCCCCAGGAGGACTTCTTTGAACTTATGCTCCATAAGAAAGCTGTTATATCGCGGATATATCATCTTGTTCTTTCAATGGACAATCATCCAGTCCAAAATGTTTTTTTATCTAAAATTTGGAACAAGAGTTGGGCCTGGAATTTGTGGCAGGTTTTTGGGATAAGGCAGATGACAGAATTCATATGTCATCAACTTGTGCAAGACTTTTCCTAATTCTATTTAAAGCCCCAGTCACACGGCACTAATGAAGGACACCGAAGCCAAAGCGAAACACAAAATCTGGACTTAGGTTGACTTTCGGAGACATTGTTTAACCGTCATCCAGCTTCGTTTCTGTAGCTGGCGCTTCATCAGAATTTTCCAACTGTTGAAAAATGTGAACGAATCCTGACAACAACCTCAATTTATCCGTATTCTGTTTTGCTTTCTGTCTTGAAGGTTCCTCATCATTTGCGTAGTTCCCATACCGTCAGTGTTTCGTTTGATTGTCATCCAACCTCCAGCCTCTCTCTGTCTCTCTCTCGCTCTCTCTCTCCAGCCTCTCAACACCTGTGGCTGCGATGTGCATGTGTACGCACATGTTGTCAAGACAACGCAGCTGCAGGTGGCTGTTGACAGCACAGACTCACTGCAGAAAAGAACACATGCTGGTGCTTCATTTTGATTTTGTTTTAAAGTGTCAAGGTCGCCGCTCGCTTCGTTTTTCTTTTGTTAGATTTGGTTTCGTTTCGGTTTTTGATGCGCTCTGCACTCGCAGGCTTTTCGGTGATGGGAGAAGTCCAGGCTCATTCGTCCACTTTTTCTCAATTTGTGACTTTGGGACTTTTTTTTTTCCTTTCGTTCAGCTAACGCCGTGTGACTGGGCCTTAAAGTAGCACACAGGCTATATTTGTTAAAGTCCAAATTTTCTAAAAATTATCCCAATGTTTCTGATCTGTGTGACAGATGTAACTCCTCTCTCTGTGATTTAAGTCATATGTTTTTTCTTTGCCCCAAACTTCAGCCACATTGGATTTGGTATTTTGATGTTGTCTCTCACGTCGCTGTTTTTGGAGTTCCCACTGTGTCCCTTACCAACTCGTAGGCGGATATAATCGCCTTTAACGCTTTGCCAGCAGAATGCAGAATATTATTATCCTGGAAAGTTCCATGTCCATCTATTTCTTTACGATTGAAAGCTGTTTTTCTTAAAACATGGAAAAAAAAAAATCAAGTTTTGTCTTAGACGGAGTACTGATGGGTTTCTAAAAGTGTGGCAACCATATACAGTTGTATGCAAAAGTTTGGGCACCCCTGATAATTTTCATGATTTATTTTATTAAGAATTTTACTTAAGCGGTTTTGTTTTATATTAAGTGTAATTATATATTTTTAAAAGAAGTCTACGAGTTTTTGTATTTTTGCAGTGTTTCCCTGATATAAGAGAAAGTTTAAAAATGCAGGGTTTTTTTTATATTTATCTATATATTTTAAAAAGATCTTTCAGAATAGAACTTGCCTGCCAGTGCTGACTTTAAAGATTTAAAACAAGGACACAGGTAAGAAAAATCTTGCCTCTGACGATTTTCAGCTTGCTGGGTGATAATGGCGGCTTTGGCAGAGCATCTTTCTTCTTTTTAGTGGCCACCCCAGTGACACTACGGTTCTTCAGAGTTTCTGTGCCCCAGATCATGACAGCCAGGTTTTTTGTAAACTTGGAGTCTCCCTGGGTCCGTTGCAATTGGTGCCACTTCTCCTCCTCAACCCAGATTCCGCCACCAAGGTGGACCTATAAAGACAGAGTAGAAAACAGAAGACCATAAACACACTTTAAACTGTACTGCCGCAGGTAGAGAAATGTATCAAACAACAGATTCACAGGTTACACTCTGAAGGACATAACGTACTGCTCTGGGGTTACACAGGGTACTGTGCATACTGGGAGTACTCTTACTCAGCGAGTGAGATTGAAGAAAACGATACTGCAATCAACTTTGTGAATCTCTGTGTTCATGCATATATATATATATATCTCTTCTTGCCAGTAATGACATGTTCTGAGGTATTTACTATCGTGATCCTCCCTACTATAGTATATGATGGTCAAGACCTCTGAACATCACAGCAGTTTATTAGGACTTCTTCTCTACTTAAAATGAGCAACATATACATTACACTTGATTAGTGACTTTCTGTTCATAAATGTCATCCTTTGCTACAGGATACAGATTAGCGCATTACTTCCCTGTATGAGACCTTTCCTTCCAGAGTCCACGATTCTTGCTTTGCTCCCGTAAAAGTGTTCAAAAGACCTTTTCTACACCATGACAGGTTGACATTTCAGGGGGAGAGGAAAAAATAAAGGCTACATGTCATGTAGGGGAATATATTTAGGGACATTTTCTTTCTTGTATAGTAAATGAAACAACAAAGACACCAAAATTTAAGCTCAGGAGTACTCCGTATACACTGCAAAATGCTTTACATTACCATGTGAGATTACTATTTTAGAGGAGAAAGTTCTTGCATTTAGAAAGCAGAAAATGTAAAGCAGATAAGTGTTCAATACAGCGAGCTCCAAGGCCTAGTGTCCGTTTGATGGGTGGACCATCACAGCCTCATTTTTACAGAGGGAGGCTTGCAGCTTCTTCTGCATAACTAACAGCAGGTGGCTAATCTCTATAATAATTTGCAAATGGTTCCCATGATTGCATTTTTGTGAGCAGTTACATATCACATAGCCTCCTGAATTTGCATAACTACAGGTTCCGACTAAACTGTAGGGGGAACTGGTTGGACCCGAAAAGACGTGATATCGTCCACAGAATTTGGTAATTCTCTGCCAGAACATCCTCTTCTTCTCCAAACAAAGTAACAAATACCAATACAAGCTATTGTTAGGAATTCCCCTAATGATTCCTTATTCCCTACAGAGGTAACAGTTGGACCTGTATTAGGATACAGTATGATCTACAAAACCAGGTGCAAACTCAAACCTAATGCTGTCTTTTCTTTCATTCTAAAGTACAATGTTAAATTAAATCACGGTGCAAATTTATAAATGGTAAATGATAAATGGACTGCATTTATATACTCCTTTTCCATCTGTATCAGACGCTCAAAGCACATTACAATAATGCCTCACATTCACCCCGATGTGAGGGTGCTGCCATCCAAGGTACTCACTACACATCGGGAGCAACTAGGGGATTAAGGACCTTGCACAAGGGCCCTTAGTAATTTTCCAGTGAGGCTCGGATTTGAACCAAGGATCCTCTGGTCTCAAGCCCAACTCTTAACCACTAGACCATCACCTCCCCTATTTGTGTCATGTATTCTCCATTTGCCAATTTCAAAACTGTAGTATTACCTCAAGCAGCCAACAGCAAGAGCTGTCAACATTAGGCAGCCAACAATGTCGGACTCTGTAGTTTTCTCTGGGCCCCTCCCCAATCGGACTGGGAGTGACATGTTTAGCCGCATGTTCTCCCTGAATTGCTGGCTGTCTGAGTGGTGTCCAAAAAATGAGGTGGGCTTCATAGATAATTGGCAAAGCTTCTGGGGAAAACCTGGTCTTGTTAGGAGAGACGGCATCCATCCCACTTTGGATGGAGCAGCTCTCATTTCTAGAAATCTGGCCAATTTTCTTAAATCCTCCAAACCGGGACTATCCAGGGTTGAGACCAGGAAGCAGAGTTGTAGTCTTACACACCTCTCTGCAGCTTCTCTCCCCCTGCCATCCCCTCATTACCCCATCCCCGTAGAGACGGTGCCTGCTCCCAGACCACCAATAACCAGCAAAAATCTATTTAAGCATAAAAATTCAAAAAGAAAAAATAATATAGCACCTTCAACTGCACCACAGACTAAAACAGTTAAATGTGGTCTATTAAACATTAGGTCTCTCTCTTCTAAGTCCCTGTTAGTAAATGATATAATAATTGATCAACATATTGATTTATTCTGCCTTACAGAAACCTGGTTACAGCAGGATGAATATGTTAGTTTAAATGAGTCAACACCCCCGAGTCACACTAACTGCCAGAATGCTCGTAGCACGGGCCGAGGCGGAGGATTAGCAGCAATCTTCCATTCCAGCTTATTAATTAATCAAAAACCCAGACAGAGCTTTAATTCATTTGAAAGCTTGACTCTTAGTCTTGTCCATCCAAATTGGAAGTCCCAAAATCCAGTTTTATTTGTTATTATCTATCGTCGACCTGGTCGTTACTGTGAGTTTCTCTGTGAATTTTCAGACCTTTTGTCTGACTTAGTGCTTAGCTCAGATAAGATAATTATAGTGGGCGATTTTAACATCCACACAGATGCTGAGAATGACAGCCTCAACACTGCATTTAATCTATTATTAGACTCAATTGGCTTTGCTCAAAATGTAAATGAGTCCACCCACCACTTTAATCATATCTTAGATCTTGTTCTGACTTATGATATGGAAATTGAAGACTTAACAGTATTCCCTGAAAACTCCCTTCTGTCTGATCATTTCTTAATAACATTTACATTTACTCTGATGGACTACCCAGCAGTGGGGAATAAGTTTCATTACACTAGAAGTCTTTCAGAAAGTGCTGTAACTAGGTTTAAGGATATGATTCCTTCTTTATGTTCTCTAATGCCATATACCAACACAGTGCAGAGTAGCTACCTAAACTCTGTAAGTGAGATAGAGTATCTCGTCAATAGTTTTACATCCTCATTGAAGACAACTTTGGATGCTGTAGCTCCTCTGAAAAAGAGAGCTTTAAATCAGAAGTGCCTGACTCCATGGTATAACTCACAAACTCGCAGCTTAAAGCAGATAACCCGTAAGTTGGAGAGGAAATGGCGTCTCACTAATTTAGAAGATCTTCACTTAGCCTGGAAAAAGAGTCTGTTGCTCTATAAAAAAGCCCTCCGTAAAGCTAGGACATCTTACTACTCATCACTAATTGAAGAAAATAAGAACAACCCCAGGTTTCTTTTCAGTACTGTAGCCAGGCTGACAAAGAGTCAGAGCTCTATTGAGCTGAGTATTCCTTTAACTAGTAATGACTTCATGACTTTCTTTGCTAATAAAATTTTAACTATTAGTGAAAAAATTACTCATAACCATCCCAAAGACGTATCGTTATCTTTGGCTGCTTTCAGTTATGCCGGTATTTGGTTAGACTCTTTCTCTCCGATTGTTCTGTCTGAGTTATTTTCATTAGTTACTTCCTCCAAACCATCAACATGTCTATTAGACCCCATTCCTACCAGGCTGCTCAAGTAAGGCCTACCATTATTTAATGCTTTGATCTTAAATATGATCAATCTATCTTTATTAGTTGGCTATGTACCACAGGCTTTTAAGGTGGCAGTAATTAAACCATTACTTAAAAAGCCATCACTTGACCCAGCTATCTTAGCTAATTATAGGCCAATCTCCAACCTTCCTTTTCTCTCAAAAATTCTTGAAAGGGTAGTTGTAAAACAGCTAACTGATCATCTGCAGAGGAATGGTCTATTTGAAGAGTTTCAGTCAGGTTTTAGAATTCATCATAGTACAGAAACAGCATTAGTGAAGGTTACAAATGATCTTCTTATGGCCTCAGACAGTGGACTCATCTCTGTGCTTGTTCTGTTAGACCTCAGTGCTGCTTTTGATACTGTTGACCATAAAAGTTTATTACAGAGATTAGAGCATGCCATAGGTATTAAAGGCACTGCGCTGCGGTGGTTTGAATCATATTTATCTAATAGATTACAATTTGTTCATGTAAATGGGGAATCTTCTTCACAGACTAAGGTTAATTATGGAGTTCCACAAGGTTCTGTGCTAGGACCAATTTTATTCACTTTATACATGCTTCCCTTAGGCAGTATTATTAGACGGTATTGCTTAAATTTTCATTGTTACGCAGATGATACCCAGCTTTATCTTTCCATGAAGCCAGAGGGCACACACCAATTAGCTAAACTGCAGGATTGTCTTACAGACATAAAGACATGGATGACCTCTAATTTCCTGCTTTTAAACTCAGATAAAACTGAAGTTATTGTACTTGGCCCCACAAATCTTAGAAACATGGTGTCTAACCAGATCCTTACTCTGGATGGCATTACCCTGACCTCTAGTAATACTGTGAGAAATCTTGGAGTCATTTTTGATCAGGATATGTCATTCAATGCGCATATTAAACAAATATGTAGGACTGCTTTTTTGCATTTACGCAATATCTCTAAAATTAGAAAGGTCTTCTCTCAGAGTGATGCTGAAAAACTAATTCATGCATTTATTTCCTCTAGGCTGGACTATTGTAATTCATTATTATCAGGTTGTCCTAAAAGTTCCCTGAAAAGCCTTTAGTTAATTCAAAATGCTGCAGCTAGAGTACTAACAGGGACTAGAAGGAGAGAGCATATCTCACCCATATTGGCCTCTCTTCATTGGCTTCCTGTTAATTCTAGAATAGAATTTAAAATTCTTCTTCTTACTTATAAGGTTTTGAATAATCAGGTCCCATCTTATCTTAGGGACCTCACAGTACCATATCACCCCAATAGAGCGCTTCACTCTCAGACTGCAGGCTTACTTATAGTTCCTAGGGTTTGTAAGAGTAGAATGGGAAGCAGAGCCTTCAGCTTTCAGGCTCCTCTCCTGTGGAACCAGCTCCCAATTCAGATCAGGGACACAGACACCCTCTCTACTTTTAAGATTAGGCTTAAAACTTTCCTTTTTGCTAAAGCTTATAGTTAGGGCTGGATCAGGTGACCCTGAACCATCCCTTAGTTATGCTGCTATAGACTTAGACTGCTGGGGGATTCCCATGATGCACTGAGTGTTTCTTTCTCTTTTTGCTCTGTATGCACCACTCTGCATTTAATCATTAGTGACTGACCTCTGCTCCCCTCCACAGCATGTCTTTTTCCTGGTTCTCTCCCTCAGCCCCAACCAGTCCCAGCAGAAGACTGCCCCTCCCTGAGCCTGGTTCTGCTGGAGGTTTCTTCCTGTTAAAAGGGAGTTTTTCCTTCCCACTGTCGCCAAGTGCTTGCTCACAGGGGGTCGTTTTGACCGTTGGGGTTTTTATGTAATTACTGTATGGCCTTGCCTTACAATATAAAGCACCTTGGGGCAACTGTTTGTTGTGATTTGGTGCTATATAAATAAAATTGATTGATTGATTGATATTGAAACAGTCAAATGGGGCTTACCATTACTGGAAAATTACATATCATAAAAATATGGATTAAGTGTTAGGTATGTTGCTGAGCTTGTTCCTGTTTGAGTGTGCACTGTAGATGTCCATTAATAACATGATAAAAATACACAAAAAAAGAATAATCATTTTGAATATAATTACCTTTAAATGTTACAACAAATTTTAAAATATGTTACCAAAAAGTTGGCTTGATTTGCATGCAACGATTCCACTTAAAAGTGCTTCGTTAAAATACTGGTCATAAAATGAAAAAAGCTAGGACCTTAAAATTAAATAAAATAAAGCTACTGCTGTATACATTGATTAGTTCAATGAAAGTAGTTGTCGCATGTGGCTGATTTTAGCAAAAAATTCTTTTTGTTGGCCACATGGCTTAACCGTCCCCGTTTTATGTGTTTTACCAGAGCAAAAAATACTGGAACATTAAATTTCAGAGGAGAACGATTAGCACAGTTGTTGTAGATAGATAGATAGATATGAACTTTATTGTCAGATCATGGAGCTGAAATTTGTTTTGCATATTCAGCAGCTCCGTATAACACAAGGACAATAGACATCATACATTAAAACAATTACATCACACAAAGAAAACAACAATAAGCAATCATCCATTTGCCTTCACACTGACTCTATGAACTAAGCTCCTTATTTAGTTTAGACTAATAGACTGATGTATAAATGATTTCTTAAGCCTGACTTTATTATAGCGCGGCACACAGTAGTGTCGCCCTGATGGTAAGAGCACATATTCAGAATTTAGGACACGGCTGTGGTCAGATGCGATGTTCTTTGCTAACCGCATCATGTTGTTGTGATATGCGGCTTCATACCGACCATCCAGAGACTGTCCCACTATCTTAGAGCAATAAAAGCAATAAAACAATCACCCCCCCCACCCACACAAATGCAAACAAAATAACCAAATAAATATATAAAGTTTAGTCTAGTATTATGACTAAGTCATCTGGAACTTTTAAAAGAAAAACTGATGTTTGTCACACCTTCATCAGTGAGTCAAAATAATGTGTGACGCCAAACTGCTTGAAGTTCATGATGACTTAAAAAAAAAAGTTTTTTTTTTTTTTTTTTGTTTTTTTTTTACTTTTTTGGTATGGGAGTGCATTGGAGTTTGTTTTTGGTTGTTTGTATAAAGTATCCCATCCAAAGAGCACCTCAAACAAACAATTTTTTTTTTTTTTGAGTCCAGGGTTCCATTGCACCAAAGTAGGATAAGGGATTAAGCCAGGACATCATGATTATCCTGGCTCAATTTATTTGTGATCCTGTTGCACAAAAGCGGGAAAGTGTAAAATGTTATGGCATAAGACATCATGGAGATTTATTTTGTGGAGCTTGCCTGCTCCAGACCAGGCTATGTGCCAGGATCGATTTAATCCTGTTAACCCCAAAACATAAATCAGATGCAAATCATGAATTATCTGCATACTGTGAATGGCAAGACGTCAATACTGAAAAAACATCTCCCGAAACTTGAACGCACATCTTGCAAAACGTGAATTTCCACGTTTAGTGTTTCACATGCGCTTGGCTGAGGAGCCAATGGTGTGAAGCTACCGTCTGTGGAATTATGACTGCACGTCCCTCACTTCCATTGCACGACAGGCTTCGCTCCACCCCTCGACTTGCCCACGTTACGTTTGACAGGTGTACCACCCCAGTCAGACTCTCCACCTGCCACTGTCTCTGGAGCGGGTCACGCCTAGCATAGGCCGGACGCTTGACACCAGAAGTGAGAGCCCGCTCGGGGCTTGCCTCCCCACCTCACCGGGTGTAGTGACCCCCCCCACACAAAAAAATAAATAAATAAAATACAATTTGCAGAGATAGGGTTTGCGTGCAAGATTTCCTGAAGTAACTAATTTGTAAACTGACATCTGTAAACTACTTAAACTGAATGAAAATATATATCATGAATGATATTCACATTTTGCAATTTACATTTTGCGAAACCTGTGTTCACGTTTTGTGGGATATTTTAACGGTTTGCAGCAAAATTATTTTCCGTTCGCGGATATTCACAGTTTGCAGCATAACTATTAATGGTTTGTGGATAATTCGCGATTTGCAGCAGATTCACGTCTTGGGGTCAGCACCCTCATCCCTTATCTCAGTCAGCAGTCACTTCAAACCGAAACCAACAGTGTTTCCACTCCCAACTCCACATTGTTATCACATTCAGCTTGACCCACTGTTTTATTTAAACACCCGTGATCATTAATTCCAATCACTTTAGATAAATGATGATTTTAGATGATTAGAGAGATTAGACAGAATTTTATTAATCCCTTGGGAAGACTCCCTCAGGGAAATTGAGGTTTCAACAGCATTGTACAGCAGCACACAGAACATCAAAAGTAAAAGTAAAAAAAAAACAAAAAAACAAAACAAAACAAAACAAAAAAAACTATTTGCAAATATAAATACCAAACATACTGATCGTTACTACTGTTCCTCTTCTTCCCATCCTTTGTCTTCCTGTTACTCCTCCTTCCCCTGAGTGAGGGGTTGTACAGTCTGATGGCCTGATGGACAAAGAAGATTTTCAGTGTGTTGGTCCTGCACTTGGGAAGGAGCCATCTGTGGCTGAAGAGGCTCCTCTAGTGGCTGATGACTGTGCACAGGGTGAGTGTCATCATCCATAATGCCCAGTAGTTTGTCCAGTGTTCGCTTCTCTGCCACAGTCACCAGAGTCTACCCTCATGTCAACCACGGAGCCAGCTGCCTGATCAGTTTGTCCAGCCTGAATGTGTCCTTCTTGGATGTGCTGCCTCCCCCCATGGTGTAAAAGAGGACACTGGCTACTATGGATTTGAAGAACATCCACAGGAGTTTCCTGCAGATGTTAAATGACCACAGCCTCCTCAGAAAGTGCAGGCTGCTCTGTCCCTTCCTGTACAGGTGGTTGTGTGGGTTGTCTAGTCCAGTCTGCTGTACAGCCAAAGCTCAAGGTACCTGTAGGAATCCACAGCCTCCACCTCAGCTACCTTGTTCAGAACTGGTCACGGTCTTGGTCTGGACTTCCCAAAGTCAATGACCAGCTCCTTCGTCTTTGAGGTATTGAGCTGTAGATGGTTTGTGTGGCACCGAGCAGCAAAGTCCTTCACTGGGCTCCTGTACACCTCCTCTCTGTCATCCCTGATGCATCCATCAATGACTGTGTCATCTGCAAACTCCTGGATATAACACAGCTCAGAGTTGTAGCAGAAGTCAAAAGTGTACAGGGTGAAGAGAAGAGGGACTAGCACCGTGCCCGGGGGTGCTCCAGTGCTGCTGATCACAGTGTCAGACGTAGTGTCCCTCAGCCTGACATACTGTGGGTATGTGTGGATGTTGTGTGTGTTCCTGGTGTTGTCTGCAAATGAGTGTTCCCACCCGGTATCATTTTACATTACAATGCCACATAAAGTTGCCATGTTCACTCCTGACAGTTTTGCAGGGCACCTGTCAGATTCTCTGTGTGCTAGGGCCCTGCCCTCATGATCTGGGTTATGTTCTCCCTGGTGTTTGGTCTCATTTATGTACGCCCTGTGATCTTGTCGTTATTTTGCCCCTTGTGTTTACACTGTGTCCAGTTTATGTTCCACATGTTTATTGATCTTAATGTCTGCCTTGGTTAGGTTTTTCTGTTAGATATTGTTCCACATTAGTTTCTGTGTGTGTTGCATTATATTTGTCGGTGTATTGATTTATGATCAGGTTTTATTTTCCACTCCATTTGTCTGTGTGTTTTTCATTGTGAATTGTGTGATCATGGTTTTATTTTCTATGATGTGTGTTTAGCCACTTTGTGGCCCCACATGTTGTTGGTCTCTCCCCTGATTGATCTCACCTGTCACTCATTAGTTCAGTTTTGGTATTTAAGTCACACCAATCGGTACTCTTGCTGCCAGTCGTTTACCTCACTACCTGTTCCCTCATTGCCACCATTTGTCATCATCTGCAAGTGTTCTTACCCCGCTGTATGTTTTGTTATTGATTTGTCTTTCCACCATTTGCCCTACTGACGTATCCCATAATCCCTTGCGCGCCAGAGTCGCTGCAATCAAACAACATATAGAGAATCCACATGACAATTGTAAACAAATATTATACTACAAAAATGTAATTTTTTTATGCTTTTCGTCACATTAATAAGAAACTGCATGCATGAGACCCTGAAAACTTGCTAAAACAATTATAACAAATAATCCGTGTCTGCTACATTTAATCTGCGTGGAATTTAATAAACGCAAACTGAATTTTGGACATATTACATATATTAGTCTGGAACAAAGAGGACAAACAGTGTTGTAAAGAACAATAATCAAGACGTTAAAGAGTAAACTTCACTTTCCCCCAGAATGACATGATCAGGAAGCGAGCGTAGCTCACAGCAGCTCCCATTGAAAATAACGGCGAGACAGCCTGTGATTTTCCCATGTTTACATAAAACACACGCAATAACAATGTCTATAAACCCAGAGAATATATTCATGACAGTTTTAGGCACAATATAAAAATAGTTTTATGTTGCAATGTTAATGGGGTTGTCCATGTGCAGTGGTTCAAGTCATCCCAATCAGAGCGTCTCAATGCAGTTCTCAATGTTACTGAAATCTCACAGCGCGGCGACCTCTTCGAAGTTTTGTGTGATTTGAAATGTCAATAGGGAAAATGTTAGTTTGTTACTTTGTCGGTTACAGTGTTTATCCACCATGTTGCTTTGTTACCTTGTCTGTTTAGCATTTTTGGATCTTGGCACTCGAGAGGGTTTTGTCACTTTGTATTTTCATTGTCACTCTGGAGGAATAAAACACTGATTTTTGCACCCAACCCTTCTGTGTCTGCCTAGCTGCATCCCGGGGTCTCATCCTTGAGCTCCTGTGGTTTTGACCACAACACAGTGAGGTTTTATGAGATGGTGTCATTTGCAAAATCAAAGAAACTTAAAATGGACAAAATACTGAAGGCGGTCTGGCTCAACAAGTCAAGCAACATAAAAACAAAAACAAACAAACAAAAAAAAGCAAAATACTTAATGAGCAGCATAGTAAATGCATACCAAAGCAAATGACTGGATGTAATGCTATTCATAACCATTGAATAAAAAACAGTTTACATTTACACTTTGTCTCTCAGTGCTAAAATAGCTGACAGCAACTATCTGCTACTCACAGATTACAGCTAATGTATAAAGATTTGAAAAACTTTCAAAAACCAAACTCATACTGAACCACACTGTCTAAATTGCAGTGTGAACCAAGCATGATTTGTCTGTACTGTGACACCCCTAATCAATATATATATATATATATATATAAACATCATAATTTAGAGCGGCCCCAGTTTAAAATGGCAGAACATACAGTATGTTAGCAACTCCCCACTCAGGCCATATTACAAATCTCAAACAAGACTACTTTCTCATCCAAGAAATAAATATGTTCAGGATAGGATTACTTTCACTATCAGCTCACCCTGCACCTCTCAAAAGATGCCCTGCACATTGCATAGGCAGCCTGCCCCAAAACACTCCAAGCCGATTTCCCTGGTCTTCTAGGTGAACTAATGCAACAGGGGCCATATGTGACTGTTCACTCTTCCAAATCTTATCACTGTAAAGTATTTAGGATAGGATCCGAAAGGCTTTTCCCAGTGCACCTAATGTGCTTTAGGGCCCTGGCCAGCAGACAAGCTTTTTACTGCTCTCAACTTAGACAAGAATGTTTTCATCCGCCTCCCTGTTGCCACCATTCATCGCCTTCTCTCTCTCTCTATAGGTCTCTTCTATTTCTACCATTTTCTTCTCTCACTAGAACTAACCTGTCAGTCACTTTAAATTCCTCTCGTGCAAATAATTAATATGGGGTCCCTGATGTAGGAGAGTTCTAATTTGCAAGTGTTCTTCACGGTTGAAGTGGCTACAGGCCCCAGAGCTTGTAGTACCAATTCCCCCCTGTCATCAGAGACAGGACGCTAGTTGAGTTACAGCGGTGCAGAGTGCAAAGAACCCTAACAGGCTAATAAACACTGATGATGCTGGCTGGGCTTACAGGAGCAATAATAATCTTCTCAACCTTGTTTACCTGCTAGGGTAAGGCAACAAGGGTCAAAAGATTGATCAACTACAACAGCACATTTCCAACTCCATGGGTGTTTAGAGAATGTACAACACTCCATTAAAAAAAAAAAAGAAAACCTATGTGCCCCCCCGATAGAGAGCTAAAGGTGCAGATGATAGAAATGAATGGTTCATGAGGTCATTGAGATAGATTTATAAGTACAGGAAACTAATAGCTTGTTCACAGCAGCCTTTGAAAATTACTACTGCGCTAGTCTCTTCTTTAAAACGGATGATCAAGTTTGTTTTTAAGAGTAAATATCAAAGCAGAAAAAATGTGAAAAATGACTGGAGCCATGACAAATATGATAACATGGTAGTTATGATAGCTGATAGAGGGGTGTGTAAAAGGCTCTACAAGATAACCAAGCACCTGACAAAGTGCCAATCACAGATCAAACCAAAGAAGACTGAGAAGAGCAAGCTTAGTAAGTGACTGGCAGACTGCAGAGACTGACCTTCCCATCGTTGCAGGTGTATACTGTTCTGGGTGAAGGAGAGTAGCTGGAACTGGTGTTTGCTTCTTCTCTGCACATCTCCTGGGCTTCAGCAATGGGCTCAACCACTTCAGCCTTGATTGTTTGAGTACCGTTGTCATGCATAGGCTCTACAGACCATATAAACCAGGTATTTCATGAAGGCACACAAATTAGGAGTACATGTGTGAATCAAACAAACAATGTCAAAGAGTTTACCATTTCTAATCAAATTCCAAAATACTGACAATACTCAAAAACAGCCAATAAATGCACTTGATGTCACATAGCCAGTTGTGTGCTAATCCCTGCAGCATCGGCTACAACTTGTCCAGGAGTTTCTTGGACTGTAACTTGAAAGAGTTGCTTGTTTGTTTTCCCATTTTACAGCAAGGCTTTGTGTGCTTCAAGACATCATTTTTGCCCAGTAACTAAGGAAGGTGTTAGCTTGCTGGCTAACCATACAAAGCTCAGCTGTATTACATGAATTTTAATATTGGTCAGTACACTCCATCTGCTGTCCTAAGCCATCACAGGGTGTTCTAATCTACAGCCTTTCCATTAGATTGCTTGTGGTCAGGGGTCTCTATAGAAATTCACAGGCAGGATTAATTTAACCTGCTTACATCTGGCACAGCAAGCGTATATAAACTGCTACAAGTTCATCATTTATCATTACAGTGGCAGTCCATTTTTTGTCATATTCTGACAGAGGGATTTCTGTGTAGGATCTGACACTTCATTTATTTGAGCCAGATTATATTATTATTATTATTATCCTAATTTTTATTGCCCTAAATTGTATTTTTCTGTGTAACTGTTTCAACTAATTACTCTGGAATGGAATGTAGGAGTTCTTCCATGATCACATCCTGAAAGTTGCTGAGGATTGCACTGGAGTCACTAATGCTTACAAGAAGAGGTGCTTCACATCTGAGGGCACTCTGAATATCATCCAGAGTCATTGTCTTGCACAGTTTGATGGAAATTCCAGGCTGTACAGGATACTGATAAAGCAGGCTGCGATGGCCCTGAGAGGTAGGCAAGGAGGTGAATTTGAGAGGAATTTGCCCAGGTGACTCACCATCTGTGGCATAGCGGCTCTTGGCCTGCTTACAGAGGCATCAGAACAGTTAACTTCCACCATCCAAACCTACGTGCCACCCCATCGCAGTCAAATCGAGTGACTGCTCAATCCTGACAAATGCCTCTGCTGTAGTGTCACACTTGGCTGGCTACTTTGAACAGTTGTGTAAGACTCCAGGTGGGATGTTGGACATCTCCAGCATGAGGGTTTTGGTGGCTGATGTTTTAAGTCAACAGAAAATGACCAAATGTAAGTAAAACAGTGAAGGTAAAGGAACGCTCTAAAGATATGAAGTACTGGAACTGAGCTCCTCAGTTCCAGTACTGTATCTCCAGTTCCTGGACATACTGTTCGGGCATTCCAAATAATCTCCAATTCATTTTGGGAGACAATTATCACCTCTACAAACTGGAAGAAAGGACCTACTGTCCCAGGCTGGAAAACTAAGACGAATCACCAGCACTGCAACAACTACAGTGGTATTACACTGTTCTCTCTGCGAAGAAAGGTATTTGCAAGACAAAATCTGAACAGGATTTAGTCCCAATCACTTGGTGCTTAGTGACCACAACATTAGAATGTCATTGAAAAGTTAATTTATTTCACCAATTCAATTCAAAATGTGAAACTCATTACACACACAGTGATATATTTCAAATGTTGACTGCTTTTAATTTTGATGATTATAGCTTACAGATAATGAAAACCAAAAATTCAGTATCTCAAAAACAATTGAATATTGGGAAAAATTCAATATTGAGGTCAATGCTAAGAAGCTACATACTGGCCCGGGCTGTGTGTTCTCAGGGCACAGGACTACTTTGTGTCCCTAGAGTGAATAGTCTGTAGGTCATAGAGCTTTCTCTTATCGTGCACCTGCTTTGTAGAATGATCTCCCTACAGCAATAAAACAGTCAGATTCTGTAGAGACTTTCAAGTCCAGATTTAAGACGCATTTATTCTCCCTCTCGTATGGCTAGCATACTGGCATAATATGGACCTATGCTTTCCTTTTAAATTCATTTTATTAGCAACTGAATGGGTCTCGGCCTTTATCTAAATTCTGGATCTGTTAGTGAACCTTAGGGCTAGCGGCTGGCAATCACCAGGTTGGTATTTTCTCTGCTTTCCTTTTGATTTAATGCTGATGAATTATACCTTAACAGTAGTTATTCCAGCCGACTGATTCTGTTTTTTTCCTCTCTGTCCGAGGTGCGGATAACGTCGCATAGGACTGCAGGATTGACAGCTACAGACCGCAGGGTGCCAGACTGACTGCGAGATGCCATGCCTGATGTTGATGCAGCACACTGAGGCAGTCTGTGTTTGGAATGGACTCTGCTGCAGGAACAAGCCCATTGATGGCATGAAATATTCTGGGTGACCCCTGCCTGTGGAATAAACACCTGTGCATCTTCTTTGGCTATGTTATGCTGTTTTGACTGGACAATGACAGAGGCAGATCAAATGATCTGGAACACTCATAACCACTGTGATGGGCAGACTCAGTCAGGAAAAAATAAATCCCTCCTTTTCTCGTTTGGGAGTGCATTGCCCAAATTGCCCTTATGAACAAGCTGGCTGTATTCAACCATATTGTGTAAAACTGAGTGGAAGGGAAAAGTGTGGTGGAAAAGGTGCACAAGCAACAGGGATAACCACAGCCTTGAGAGGACTGTGAAGCAAAGGCCATTGAAGAATTTGAGGGAGATTCATAAGGAGTGGACTGGCTGGACTGGAGACAGTGCTTCAGGAGCCACCACACACAGACGTATCCCGGACATGGGCGACAACTGTCACATTCCTTGTGTCAAGCTACTCCTGAACCAGAGACAATGTCAGAAGCATCTTACCTGGGCAAAGGAGAAAAAGATCTAGACTGTTGCTCAGTGGTCCAAAGTCTCTTTTCAGATGAAAGTAAATTTTGCATTTCATTTGAAATTCAAGGTCCCAGAGCCTGGAGGAAGAGTGGAGAGACACAGAATCCAAGTTGCTTGAGGTCCAGTGTGAAGTTTCCACAGTGGGTGATGATTTGGAGAGGCAAGCATCTGCTGGTGTTGGTCCACGGTGTTTTATCAAGTCCAAACTTAGCACAGCCATCTACCAGGAAATTGTAGAGAACTTGAGGAATGTAAGGCAGTAGTGTGTGCGCTTTGAGCATCTGATGCAGATGGCAAAGCGCTATATAAACGCAGTCCATTTAACTTCTTGATTCTCTCTGCTGAAAAGCTTTTTGGAGATGCTGCCATCATTTTCCAGCAGGACCTGGCCAATGCCCACACTGCCAAAAGTACCAATATCTGGTTGATGACCCATGGCATCACTGTGCTTGACTTGCCAAAAAAAACTCACCTGACCTAAACCCCAGAGAAAATCTATGTTGTATTGTCAAGAAGAGGATGAGAGACACCAGACCCAATAATGCTGATGAGCTGAAGGTTGCTATCAAAGCAACCTGGGCTTCTGTAACACCTCAGCAGTGTCACAGGCTGATTGTCTCCATGCCACACTGCATTGATGCAGAAATGGATGCAGAAGGACCAACTATTGAGTGCATATACTGTATAGTACATGCACATACTTTTCAGTAGGCCAACAGTTCTGCATTAAAAAAAAAAATTCTTCTTTTGGTCTTATGCAATATTAAAATTTTCTGGAGATACTGAATTTTGAGGTTTCATTAGCTGTAAGTGGCAGCATTGTGGCTTAGTGGTTAGCACTGTTGCCTCACAACAAGAAGGTCATGAGATCGCTTCCCACCTGGGGCCTTTCTGTGTGGAGTTTACCTGTTCTCCCTGTGTTTGGGTGTCCTCCAGGTACTCCGGTTTCCTCCCACATCCAAAGACATGCAGGTTAGGTGAACTGGAAACTTTAAATTGACCGTAGATGTGCACACGGGCGTGAATGTGTTTGTTTATCTACATGTGGCCCTGTGACAGAATGGTGGCCTGTCCAGGGTGTACCTCGCTTCACGCCCTATGACTGCTGGGATAGGCTCCAGCCCCCATGACCCTTAATTGGAGCAAACGGGTATAGAATATGGATGGATTAGCTGTAAGCATAATCATCAAAATCAAAAGAACACTTGAAATATATCACTGTGTGTAATGAATCTATTAGGGGTGTCAGGAGAAAAAAAAAAAAAAAATTGATTCACGTCCGAATCATGATTCTTATTTATTACGATTCTGAATTGATCCAAAATGTCCAAGAAATCAATTTTTAAAAAGCATTTTTTAAAACATTTTCTTGCTTACTCGCTGAGTGTACTGTTTGTCAGGCAACGGCTTCCGTACTGCAGCGTCCCCGCGAGGGGAGGGTCCAGAGTGTTTCAAACATTCGTGAGCTGCAGCTTAGCATGGCAGACAAAGAGCTAATTCAGCCAGCACCGTCTTGCTGAAGGCAAATGTTTGGGCTCATGTTGGATTTTATTATTTGCTGCGTAAGAAGGACATTGACATAACTTATGCAGTGTGCAAAATCTGCAAAATGAAAGTCAAGTACTTCGGAAACACTTCAAATCCGCAAGCCCACATGCTACGCCATCATCCAGAGCTAAAAGAGGGGAGCAGCGGTCTCTGCCGACTACTGACCAGCACTTCGCTAAACTGCCAGCCAACTCTGAACGAGCAAAGCAGATAAGTAAATTTACATCTTTAGAATCACTTGATTAACCTTGTAAAGCTGCATTTTCTTAAACATAAACACTTTTTATGTAATATAACTATTTCTCAGAGCTCTTTGAATCAAAAATTGATTCTGAATAGAATTGTCACCCCAAGAATCGGAATCAAATTGAATCGTGAGTTGTACGATTCACATCCCTAGAATCTATATACGAACTTCACTTGTTGAACTGAATTACTGAAATTAATTAACCTGTCAATGATATTCTAATTTATTGAGAACTACCTTTAAGTCACTGGAATGGTTAGATTACAGCAGGATCAATGAAAGCAGCAACACACACCGGTCTTGTAGAATTGCCCATCTGTGCTTATTATAGTGAAAGTGCTGAAATTGTAAAAAAAATTCACTTGTCTTAATGTAAATATACAATGGGGAAAATAAGTATTTGACCCCGTCAGTTTTGCAGGTTTTCCCACCTACAAAGAATGGAGAGATCTGTCATTTTTATCGTAGGTACACTTCAACTGTGAGAGACAGAATCTAAAAAAAAAAAAAAAAAATCCAGAAATTCACATTGTATGATTTTTAAATAATTAATTTGCATTTTACTGCATAAAATAAGTATTTGATCCCCTAGAAAAACAGAGCTTAACAATTGGTACAGAAACATTTGCCTGCCATTCCAGAGGTCAGACATTTCCTGTAGTTCTTGACCAAGTTTTCACACATACAGATCTTCTCCAAATCTTTCAGGTTTGGAGTTTCAGCTCCCTCCAAAGATTTTCTATTGAGTTCAGGTCTGGAGACTGGCCAGGCCACTCCAGAACCTTGAAATGCTTCTTACGGAGCCCCTCCTTAGTTGCCATGGTTGTGTGTTTGGGGTCATTGTCATGCTGGAAGACCCAGCCATGACTCATCTTCAATGCTCTTACCCAAGGAAGGAGGATGTTTGCCAAAATCTCACAATACATGACCCCATCCATCCTCCCTTCAATACGGTGCAGTCGTCCTGTCCCCTTTGCAGAAGAGCACCCCCAGAGTATGATGTTTCCACCCCTATGCTTCACGGTTAGGATGATTTTCTTGGGGTTATTCTCATCCTCTAAACATGGTAAGTGGAGCTGATTCCAAAAAGCTCTATTTTGGTCTCATCTGACCACATGACCTTCTCTCATGCCTCCTCTGGATTATCCAGATGGTCACTGGTGAACTTCAAATGGGCCTGGACATGTGCTGGCTTGAGCAGGGGGACCTTGCTGCCCTGCAGGATTTTAAACCATGACAGCATCATGCGTTAATGTAATCTTTGTGACTGTGGTCCCAGCTCTCTTCAGGTCATTAACCAGGTCCTCCTGTGTAGTTCTGAGCTTTCTCAGAATCATCCTTACCCCACAAAGTGAGATCTTGCATGGAATCTCAAACCGAGGGAGATTGACAGTCATGTGTTTCTTCCCCTTTCTAATAAATAATCATAACAGTTGTTGTCTTCTACCAAGCTCCTTGCCTGTTGTCCATCTCAGCCTTGTGCAGGTCTACAGTTTTGTCCCTGGTATCCTTAGACAGCTCTTTGGACTTGGCTATGGTTGACAGGTTGGAGTGTGATTGATTGGGTGTGTGAACAGGTGTCTTTTATACAGGTAACAGGTTCAAACAGGTGCAATTAATACAGATAAAGAGTGCAGAATAAGAGGGGCTTCTTAAAGAAAAATTAACAGGTCTGTGAGAGACAGAATTCCTGCTGGTTGGTAGGGGTCAAATACTTATTTTATGCAATAAAATGCAAATTAATTATTTAAAAATCATACAATGTGATTTTCTGGATTTTTTTTTTAGATTCTGTCTCTCACAGTTGAAGTGTACCTACGATAAAAATTACAGACCTCTCCATTCTTTGTAGGTGGGAAAACCTGCAAAACTGACAGGGGGTCAAATACTTATTTTCCCCACTGTATCTATATTGCATTTACCATCTGAAGCAGATGCTCCAAGTGTTTTACAATGATGCGTGACATTTACACACACTCATGCATGCAAGAAGACATAAGCCTCAGATTAGGGATGGGGCTGATCCGATCCAATATCAGTATCGGCTTCCGATACAAATGGAATTCATGGATCGGAAATTTCCAATACAACCTGCAGAGTTTTCTGATCCAGGAGCCGTCTGTGTTTGTGCTGAAACATCTCCATAAGCGCAGTGAGCTGCTCTGCTTGCTGGCTGTGGAGTTGGGGGGAGGAGGAGTTTCTGAACGGAAGCATGACACCTCTGTTCACGAGGTCCCAGTTTGCAGCAGTAGCAGGTGAGCATTGAGGAATACTGTCACTGACATGTCTGCTGAAACAGCGCAAAGCAAGATAGCAATGTGCAATGTTTGCAAAGCCGTTATACCGAGAAGCGGAAGCTCCGTCATAACCTACAATACAGTGAACTGAATCAAACATTTGAAAATGCGCTACATTAAAGAGCACGAGGGTTTTAACGCCGGGACCAGAAAGTCTAAAATAGCCCGCAGGAAAGGTGCGATGATTTACCCAGACTGACTCCAATTATGAATAAATTAAATAACTTAATTTTTTTTTTTTTTTTTTTTTTTTTTTATGGTTTCATGTTGCATTTTGGAAATGCGGAAATGCTCTCCATCCTGAAAATGGTACATGTACTTAGGGCGGGTGTGCCATCTGGTGTTCAAGAGATGAAACATCAGCCACTGACCCAACAATAAATAAAAGTACTTAATTCTTTCACCAAAACATCAAATCTAGGCTTGCATCTTAGATGTACCTGCTAGTAAATTGTAGATGAACTTTCAGGTCTTCTTTTAAAGAAAATCCTCCTCTATACCTCTTCATTTTGAAGATGTATAACTGAGGATACAAAATATCCTCATAAAATCAACAATGATAACAACATTAAAGCAAACATAGCTCTGGTATTGGAATGGTATCGGCAGATGTCCAAATTCAGGTATCGAGATTGGATCGGAAGTGAAAAAATGTGGATCATGCAAGGCACTCACCTCCACTAAAGGAGCAACTTCAGGATTAAGGAACTTGCTCATAGGCAGCTAAGTGATTTTCCTGTCTCGATATGTCATTGAACTTTTGACCTGCTGGTCACTTATCTATCCCTTTGGCCACCACTTCCCTAAAACTAAAGTTTCATGACAAATTCCTCATATTTCCTTGAAGCCAGAAGCTGGAATTTTGGTGAACATTTTGTTGTTTAAATTATTTTCTTTGCCGTTTCTTGTAGTCTGGAAGGAACTCAACAAGAGGCAGCTCTCGATATAACCCCTTCTTGTTTGATGTGTATTAATTTTCTTTGAATCTTCAAAAGCTCTAACATGCCTGTTTTAATGTTCATTAAGGTAGAAGGACATGGGCAAACCATATCAGAAACAGAAATTTACTGAACTCATAAATGCTGTATGAAATTGCAACAAATTTGAGATCCTTTTAAAATCACATAACTGCACTTTTGCGAAGGAAAATAATTCTTTCAAATTTAAAGTCATAACCAGTCAAAGTCCCTTTGCATGTGTCTCTTATAAAGACAAGACATGGTATTTTGATGTCAATTATGCGGCACGTTAACATAGGGGTCACAATTGGATATTAAAGTGAGTGTTTTCAATGTCTTACAGGGCTGACAGTCAAGGAGCCTAATCGGTTGGAAATTCAACTGCCATTCGAAGAAGGAATTGATTGAGTGGTGCAGGATCTGTCTACATAATGAACATCATCCTGTGAAGCAAGATGAAAAACACTTTGACCTTCAAGAAGCATCAGACAAGAACAATCAATTAGCTCACACCTCAAAGACTCAGGCTGAACATCCCAAGTGTCACCGTATCAAGTGATTCAACTATCCCTCAGAAAATCACCAGGTATTCATTGTTAGAAGCCTCTGCTGAAGTTTTCAATTTCTGTATGCAGTGACTTTACCGTGGGGAAGGATGTAATATTGAGACAGACAAGAAGCCCTCTTCCAGGTGAAGAGCTGCAAACCTCTTTCAAGAGACAAAGCAGTTCATATTTGTGCAAAGAGATATAGTGATGTGGCAAAACACATTCAGCATCATACTGATACGGCACTTATTGATCTACATGCAGCAGATGCTGGATACCATCTTGACTGCAGACAAAGGTTTGAATCTGTCAACTCACCACCAGGGGAGGCTGCAAGTAGAAGGGAGGATTCATGGAACAATGATAAAGATCACCCCTTTGGAGGTCAAAATGGGGAATTCTGAGGCTTCTTGAAGGACCAGTATCTGGTTGTTAAGTGTGATGTAACGCATCATTTGACTTTCAACTTCTGGGTCCAAACAAAAACGGTGCGCTGTCATTAACACTGAGAACTGCACTGAGACGCTCTGATCAGGCTGCACTTAAACCGTTGCACACAGACAACAGCATTAACAACGCAACATAAAACTCTTTGTATATTGTGCCCAAGACTCTCCTGAATATATTAACTGGGTTTTTAGATGATGTTATTGCATTTGTTTTATGTAAAAATGCCAGAAGCTCAGGTCATTTCTCCGTTATTTTCAAGGGAGTTGCTGTGCGCTGTCGTTCGGGGGGGAAAGTAAAGTTTGCACTTTAACGTCCTGTTTATTGTACTTTACAACTCTGTCCTCTTTGTTCCAGAGTAATACATATAAGGTGTCTGAAATTTGGTTTGAGTTTATTAAATTCCACACAGGTTAAATGTAGTAGACAGAGATCTTTGGTAATATTTGTTTTAGCAAGTTTTCAGGGTCTCATGGATGCAGTCTCTTATTAACGTGATGAAAAGCATAAAAAATTACATTTTAGTAGTACACTGGAACCTTGATTTACAAGTTGAATTGTTCCGTGACCAAGCTCGTAAGCCAATCTGCTGATATTTCAAACAAATTTCCCCCATTGAAAATAACTGAAATAATTTTAATCCGATCCAGCCTTGTAAAACATCCCCAACAGACATGTATATTTTACCTGTGCATAATAAAATATATAAAGTAAAAGAAAAAAGTTTTATTAAGTGTTCTTACCTTAGCAACAGATGAATGCGGTTAACAGAGGCGGAGAAGGGAGGAAGGGAGGTTTGCGCACACTGTAAACATAAACTAAACTTAAACTGTAGATCCTTAAAAGGATCATACAGACGTAACTTTAATTGTAAACTTGCAGGTCTTTGGACCCAGAAACAGATGTATCACGTGATGCGTTACGTCAGAGCTTAACAACCGGATAGTGACTCAGTATGTAAGGAAAAGCAACTCAAATGGGAACGTTACCACAGACGCAGAACATTGCAGAACTCTAACACTGCAGACTACGTTTTGCAATCAAAATGGCAGTGTGAAATAACAAGGTGGATCAGAGGAACAAATGTAAGTAGAGTGAGGTATATAATAAAAAAAAATAAAAAAAATTGAAGCTGTCGGACTGCGAGTGCCAATGCTAGGGAGGGTGTAGGAGGTCATCCAGGGAAAGTTTTTTGAAAATGAGGTACCAAATGGTGCATTTTTACCAAAATTTTAAGAATGAATAGAGCAAAAAGTCCTTATTTTACATAATTACACAGAGTGAGAGTTGTGGTAGCAGGACAAAAAAAAAATTCTTCTGTTTTCCATTACAACAACTTTCCATTCATGACACAGAAATCCAGCCACAGCAAGGACACAATTATGCAAAATTTAAAACTACACAGCAATGCATGGTAAACTGATTGAACAATATTAACTTATTTGAATTGATACTGAATAGTAGATTAAATCTGTCATTCATAGCTGTGTAGATTTAAAACAATTAGATTCTTGATGATATGAGGTGAAATAATCCATTTTAAAACAAATGATACCTCCTTCAGCAAAAACCTAGCATCCACAGGACAACCACCACGTCATGAACAGAAGAAATTCAGGAAATAAGATTTTTTCAAGAATCTTTTTATAAAAAAACAAAAAAAAACAAAAAAGGAACTGACCGTTGCATTGATAGCCTTTGTGGTGAGAAACGAGAAACATTGCTGGAAGTTGTTGCGTTGAGTGCACTGAGTTTTGAGAAACTGTTTCACCGTTGCCTCGTGGTGACCGAAGAACTGTTTTCCATGTGAAGCGTGCTTCAAATGGTTGCGACACCAGATGCATTCAGTTTCCTCATGTACTCAGAGAAATAATCTCAGAGCTCACCCTTTTCCTCTAGCCATGACCATTTATAGTTGTTTTTGATGATGTCAGTCAGTAAAATGTTATCATGGCTTTACCATGTGGACAAAGCCGAAATCCCACTTCAGTTCAAAATGCCTGTGCTGTTACACTCATACCATCTAAAGACGCTGCACTAAGAGCCTTAACTTATGGCAATTTAAGTTCAATATAATGCAAATGTCCAATTTCGTAATTTTTCATGTCATTTGATGTTACGCATAGGTCATAAATAATGTTTAAAAGGTTCAAAACATATTAAAGTTGGATGAACATAACATTAACCCTCGCTCCCCCACCCTTCCATGGAGCAGCAGTCAGTTTAAACCCCGCCTCCAACATGGAACATGCAGTTACAGACACTGGAGGATTTATTCCTTTAATCCAGGGGTGGGCAATCATGTGCCATAAAGGGCAGAGACACTGCAGGTTTTCTGTGCAACCAATCACCTCAGCAGGTGATTTCATTAATGATCATGTGTCTCAGCAGGTGATTTCATTGACAACCAGGTGTTTATGTTCAGAGCAGAAGCTCATCACCAACCCACCTGCTGAGGTGACTGGTTGCACGGAAAACCTGCAGTGTCTCGGCCCTCGATGCCCACCCCTGCTTTAATCAGTTTTTTTTCCTCTTTGTTCAACTTTGCACTGAAATTTGAGACCGAGTGCAGCTCAGAGAGTGAGACAGAGCGCTGTGTGTGTCTGTTCACTCCAACACCACACAGACAGGAGTGAGGAGAAACGTGCTAGAGGAATGGGTTCTTTTATCCTAAAACAGTATCAGAAAAACAATTCTGCTGCCCCAGGAACAACAGTGAAATTAGTTGATTTTTCTCCGGATTTCATTCTAAATGCAGCTGAAAATTAGCTTTATGTCAAGTAAAGCATGAGTCTGACAGCACTGTTCACTCGCCAGTGTCGAACAGGCAGCGTTACTGTCGATCCCTCTCATATATGGTGTTTTTGCCACACAATTGACGGAAACCCATCATAGCGACAGGAGAATTTAATCCCTGCAAAACATGGAAGCCGCGAAATAGGACATGTTTACACATTCTTACTGTCATTTTGATACATTTTTAGTATTTCGGAAAAAAAAATACACTGTTTATTATGGAAAATGGACTGCATTTATATATTGCTTTTCCATCTGCATCAGACAGTCAAAGCAATTTACAATAATGCCTCACATTCACCCTGATGTCAAGGTGCTGCCATACAAGTCGCTCACTACACACCAGGAGCAACTAGGGGATTAAGGACCTTGCCCAAAGGCCCTTAGTGATTTTCTGGACAGGCTGGGATTTGAACCAAGGATCCTCTGGTCTCAAGCCCAACACTTAACCACTAGACCATAACCTCCCTGAACGGGTTTGCATTTCCTAGCATCAATGTTATGTATTTCAGGAAGCATTTATCACTGAGGGAAAGCTGTATGCCAGGAATAGCACTTAAAAAAAAAAAAAAAAATTGTAATTTTGGCAAATGGGCACACAGCCAAAACAAGGGAGCGTGCACCCCTATTTCCCAGTTTAAGAAAACACCTAATACAATTGCATCTAGGAACTGTGCCTCACAGACTCTCAGACTTGTAAATGACAAAAAGGATGAAATTGAGACTTTTCTTACAAAGTCCAGTAAACAAATCCTTCTGGATATGAAACATGTTGATATTGACATCAGTATAATTAAAAATCATCACAGAGACAGTAAGTGAATTTCTGTTAATGTTACTGGCAGCGGTTTCTCCAAAGCTTGATAATACCCTTCCTGCATTGTACATTGGTTCAACTGCGCCAAGTACTGTCAAGTCCCAATCAACTAGTTTGCAAATAGATTCAGCAGGATAGATGCTGGAATCCAAGAAAATTATTTAACACAGATTATTATGATGTTTATACAGTGAGTACCAACAGTGCAAGAAATCTTCTGCTAAAGCAGCAGTAGTCGATTTAAAGTCATCTGGCATATCCAATGCTGATGATGGTCTAGTTCACTTGTGGGTAATTTTAATGACAATTCCTCCCAGACTCATGGGCACACCACACACTCACTAGCCTTTCTTCTCACATAGTACTCCAAGAATGTGGATGAAATGTTCTACATTATTAAGCAGACTTCATGTCTTTATTTTGTGCAGATAAATTACACCTTATGGTTGTCTGAAATACAGAAATGTATTCATTTGGAATACTTGGAAAAGGACTAATTTTCCACGTTTGAATTATATTTGAAAATATATTAAGTACTGTATGAATAAATATCAAATTGTAAACGTGACATATTTGATACCAGTATTCACCTTTAAATTACGGGTGTTAACACAGTTGTATGCTAATGTTTGGGCACCACTGATAATTTTCTTGATTTTCCTTTATAAATCATTGGTTGTTTAGATCAGTAATTTCAGTCAAATATCATATGGCAGACAAACACAGTGAAATTTGAGAAGTGAAATGAAGTTTAAAGAATTTACAGAAAGTGTGCAATAATTCTTTAAACAAAATTAAGTAGGTGCATAAATTTGGGCACCCCAAAAGAAAACAATATTTAGTAGATCCTCCTTTTGCAGAAATAGCAGCCTCTAAACACTTCCTATAGCTTCTAATGAGAGTCTGGATTCTGGTTGAAGGTATTATGGACCATTATTCTTTAAAAAACATCAGTTCAGACAGGTTTGTTGGTTTCCGAGCATGGACAGCTCACTTAAAAATCACACCACAAATTTTCAATATTATTCAGGTCTGGGGACTGAGATGGCCATTCTAGAATGTTGTACTTGTTCCTCTGCATGAATGCCTTAGTAGACTTTGAGCAGTGTTTAGGGTAGTTGTCTTGTTGAAAGATCCACCCCACGGCGCAACTTTGTCAATGATTCATGAACATTGTTCTCAAGAATCTGCTGATATTGACTGGAATCCATGTGACCCTCAACTTTAACAAGATTACCAGGACCTGCACTGGCCACACAGCCACACAGCATGATGGAACCACCTCCAAGTTTTACTGTAGGCAGCAAGTGTTTTTCTTCGAATGCTGTGTTCTTTTTCAGCCATGCATATCGCCCCTAATTCAATTTTAGTTTCATCAGTCCACAGCACCTTATTCCAAAATTAAGCTGGCTTGTCCAAATGTGCTTTCGCATACCTCAAGCAACTCCATTTATGGTGTGTATCCAGAAAAGGCTTCCTCTGAATTACAGCATCTCCTTGTGCAAAGTGCGCTGTATAGTTGAATGATACACTGAGACACTATCTGCAGCAAGATCATGTTGTTGGTCTTTGGAGCAGGTCTGTGGGTTGACTATGGATGTTCTCAACATCCTTCACTTCAGCTTATGAGATTTTTCTTGACCTGCCACTTCAGGCCTTAACTAGTACTGTGTCTGTGGTCTTCCATTTCCTCACTATGTTCCTCATAGTGGAAACTGACAGCTGAAATCTCTGAGATAGCTTTTTGTATCCTTCCCCTAAACCATGATGTTGAACAATCTTTGCTTTCAGGTCATTTGAGAGGTGTTTAGAGGCTTCCATGTCACCACTCATTAGAAGAGATGCAAAGAGAGGAAACATTTGCAAATGGCCACCTTAAATACTCTTTCTCATGATTGGATTCATCTGTGTAAGGAGGTAAGGGTCAATGAGCTTACCAAACCAATTTTGTGTTCCAATAATTAGTGCTAAATGTATTCAAATCAATAATATGACAAGAGAACCGGAATTTATGCACCTGCCCAATTTTGTTTAAATAATTATTGCACACTTTCTGTAAAGACTAGAAACTTCATTTCACTTATGAAATATCAGTGTGTTCGTCTGCTATATGATATATTTAACTGAAATTTCTGATCCAGACAACCAATGATTTATAAAGGAAAATCATGAAAATCATTAGGGGTGCCCAAACTTTTGCATATAACTGTATATAACTTAGAAATATGTATGATTCCAAATGCTCTAAACCCATGTTAATGCGTGGGTTTAATGATGTATTTTTTTTTTCATGATTTGGGCAAATAGGGCATTAAGGGGTTAATATATGAAATTGCCCAAAGGACATCATGAGGCACTCTCCTAAATCTTAAAGCATTATCCCACATTTACAAGATACCCTAGAAAATAAATAAACACCCTTTAATTGACAAAACCAGGTTTGACCCACAACTCCCGCACTGTCTGCTGTGAAAGCTTTTACTTTATTGTAAACTGTTGGGAGTAGTGAGGCTGTAAAGCTTATTCAGACAACATGCACCAGTTAGCCATATAAACATGACCTCCATTCGGATTTACAGTGTACTTGAATTACATAACCAATCACTGACAAAATATACTCTTTAACATGGAGCTAAATTTAAGAAGTGGGAAAATATTTCATCTTCATTTACTCTGAACGACTTACAACTGAAAGGCAGTAATGGTATCATCACCTTTTACCTCCACTGGTGATCAAGTTATCAATTATTGCTTAAGATTAATAATTTATTTCATAGCTTGCCAGAAAAATCACAATAAAATTAAATAATGCCAATTTAAATTTTCAAGAAACTACAGAAGGTAGTTGAGTGAATAAGGAGCTGGCTTGCCAATACGTAGACCTGGGTCATGCTACGTGTCTGTGTCCTCGGACAAGACACTTAATCTACACTGCCTCAGTCCACCCAGCTGTAAATGGGTATCAGCCTCAGCTGGGGAAGTAACCTGTGTTGTACTGCTGTCCAGTCCAGGGGGGAATTGCAGACTCTCATCTGCTTGGCACTATGGAATCCAGGTCTATGTATGACAATATTGTCAAAGCCATTATTTATCCATAGGAGTGCCAAACGTGCCATTTACACCAACTCTTATATCAGAACAGAAAATTTAACATCTTACACTGTGTGCACATACAGTATACTCTAGAATTTTCACATGCCCCCACACTTTCCTTTCTGCTCCTTTCACTTTCACTACCAATTCCTGATGGTACAGAATACAGATGTTTTGCATTTTCTAAAATGTTTAAATATATTTGCTTGAGTTTCTCTAGTATTCATGCTCAAAGAGTATGATTTGAAGTTTGATACACAAACAGACTTTGTCCAAGTCACCTGTATAAGTTCCTATTAAACTCTGAGGTACAGGAAGGAGTTTTGATGTATGTATTCCTGGACTCACCGCTTCCCAGTCTCATGAGAAGTACATCTTGCAGCCGCCTGTTGAAGTCCCTCAGTTCCTTGACCTCGGTCAGCAAGCTACCATATTCCTTCAGCTTTTTGGCTTGCTGTACCAGCTGCCTGCGGGTCCTCTCTAGCTCCTGCTGCAACCTCCTCATCTCCTCCTCCTGTTGCCGGTAACTATGAACCAGCTCCTCGTACAGGACTCTGGGAACCACAGCTGCAGCTGCCTCAGATACACAATCTGTGTCCACCTCCAAATGCTGTTGGTGCTGGTGATGATGTTGATGTTCTGCCTCCATATCTTCATCTTCGTCATCTGCATCCTCTCCCTCCTCAGCGAGCCGGTCCTCATCGAGGTCATCTTCCCCCTCTATACATGAGCTGGCTGCATTTCTCTCCAGGCGAGCCACTACTGCTGCCAGACTCTTGGAGGAGTTGGAGAGGGGGCGGCCATGGTCTTGATATAGGGGCTGAGGAAAACAACATTTAAGCAAGACAAATAAAAAAACAACCCATTCACAAGGCAATTGAAATGTCCACAGGGCTGCAGTTGTTGAAGTATTCACTAAACTTTTTGGGGAGCCCCAAACAATAATATGATGGTCCTATGTGTAGCTTCTGCATTTCTATTCACATGAGCCCCTCATTTTAAGCAGGATATTTAACCATAACTTGATAAAAAAAATTACTATTTGTAACATGTAGTCCTGGTCAGAATTGTTGGCACCCTTTATTTTTATGTATAAAATTTAAAATACAGTATGTTCAGTAACAAATGCAATTGAATCAATTTTATATACTCAAAATACTTAACCAAATTTCAAAGTTCCTGAACAAAAACACCACCAAAAAAGCTTTCATATTGTGAAATAAAAATACAGAAAAAAAAAAAAAACAAAACAAAAAAACTATATGAAAGTTACAAGTAGGGATGGGTATTGATAAGATTTTAATCAATATCAATGCCATTATCGATTCTGCTTATCAATTTGATTCCTTATCGATACCTCTTGTGAATTTTCTGTGTACTAAAAGTAGGCTTTACAGGTTTTCTATGTCAACAACATTTTATTGAGTCTTAAAGTAAATAAATATGAAACTGGTCACTGGATCCTTGATCTCTGGACTCAAATAAAGTTACATGGTGGATCCTTGATCTCTGGACATAAATAGAAATAAACAAAATCTATAGTTTTTGTCAAAAGCATTTCCTTTCAGACATTCTGGCATGCATGTAACTCCATACCTCTGCGCTTAGGTCAGCCGGCTGCTGTATATCAGTGCAGGACGTCTCATTTTTTGGAGGAAAAACATTTTTTTTCTGATCGATCGCAGTACAATGTTCAGAAAGAAGTGTCATTTGATTTAAAACGGTGATTTGTTTTGAAGTTATTAATTCCGATCGGACTCTATCTTTCTAACTTGACTCGGCAGAGAACCGCGCAGCATTTGGAGCTGTGCGAATGGAACGGAAAACGATTGTTTCTTTCTCGCAACAAGACAGGAGTCCCATTTAATGACTTTAATTCGCACAAAAGTGACTCACAATTGACATATTTTAATGGCTTTGAGAGTGGCTAAGAAGTGGATTTGCCGATTCCGAAAAGCAGCGAAGCAAAGAACCAACGAAGCAACGGGTCGAAGCACTACTTCATTGCTTCAAGCTTCAAAACAGAGCTACTCTGCAGAATCGGTTGATTACAGACCCGCTGCAGGGTGTGCAATCAACATTGAGAAATGATCATTTTCCCCACAAACACCCTCAAAAACAACAGCCGCTCAGAAGGACCGATAAGGGAATCATTAAGCAAAAAGGCTATTGATGTTGGTGGATCAAATCATTTCTTAACAATTGTCGAAAAGAACTGATTCCTGATACCCAACGCGAGTTACAAGCATACTTTGATGACTTTAGTGTAAATCAACACTTTCACAAATAGTTTTCTTCAGAAAAATCAGGGGATGGATCAATGATCATTTCTAAATCACTGAATATGTCTTGAGTTTATTTCCATCAATCATTAAGAAACATCATGGTACTATTTATGACGTAAATCTGTCAGTAGTGGGAATTTCTCAAAAACTGAGTGACTGCGCAAGCAGAAGGCTAATAAGAGAAGCAACCAAACACACAACCACTCTGGAAGTGATAGGGTTCTGGAGAGGTGACTGCAGGAACGCGCAATGTGCAACTTCTGTGTGCGTTTTTTAAGAAGATGCTTCTCAAACTATCCCAGCGGTCTTAATGTGAGAGGCAGGGTACATCCAGGACAATATGCCAGTCTATGGCAGGGGAATGATCCAATATTTATGTAAAATATTGAATAAATGTTCATTGTAAAAATAAAATATTTATTTTAGGTGAACACTTGTATACTGTAAGAAAATTCCTCACATCTGATATTTGGACAAAATGACCATTGCTCTGATCTAAGACCTCAAAATAAATGACTTTGTGACGTATGAAAAATGCACTAACTAAAGCCTAGTTCGTGTCCATGTGTTCCCATCAGTTTCTAGGTGGGCTCCAGATAGAATCAGGAAGCAAACAGTATCCTAAACTGCAAAAAGGGAAAACGCTGAAGCTGGCAGTGACCTTGTCACTGTCGACACCTATTCACAGGATGGAATATTTCACCAGCTGCTTGCCGCAGTAAGGTTTAGGATGCCAGATTGGGTACAGATCTGCTTCAGTGTTTGGTACAAATCTAATGCTGTCAGCTTGCAGCAGGGTTTCCAGGACGTTGCATATGGTCTGTTAAGCTGCCGTGAGCTTGCTGGTGACCTGGTCGGGTTCCCAATGTTTTCTATCGGCGTCAAAATTTTGGACCTTCCAAAATTTGTTCTTGATTATCCTGATACTCCAGATGGTGGGTGATGCACTCCAGGATGACTAAGAATGCTTGCAGATGCATTGCAGTGGGGTTGGTGATTATCCTGTGAGTTTGCCATTTTGAAATGTTTTTCTATCGGAAAGCCAATGGCAACCTAACAGAATGCATGTGGGCAGGGGGATTTACACAGTAAACAGACCAAAACTTGCTTGCATTTTTGCTGTGTTCTCTTCAGCTCTAAACTTGTTGCCATGTACGATAAATTGCGATCTTCTGTTTTAATCATCTATTTTACAGCCGTCACTGAAGTCGGAGGGGTTAGTAAACAACAGAAATGATGGGGTTTCCATTCCCCGAATGTCAATTTAAGGCAGAGCTTTTCCACAAGCATGGTGCCAATTTTTGGGCTGTATTCCTCTTGCTTCGGAGGTAAAAAGGACTTAAAGTTTCTCTGGCAGATGCACGTCTCACTATTTTTAGGCAGCGATATGGCAAAACCACTTTAAGAGGTATGTATACTAGTGTACTAGCACCACTATATTCTATTCTGCACAAAGTACGCAGGAGGATAGGTGTAAATATCACCCAGAAATGATGTAAATCCTAACATTTTATATGAACTTTGCAAATCTCAATACAAACTGGCAGGAGTAGAGTCACTGACTTCTGTGATGAGCCGCTCAGAGGATTTGTCAGTCAAAGGGAAGCTGCCCAGAGTGCTGAATTTGTGTTAATCCAGCATATGGTAAAAATAGCATGGCAGATTTTGGGTACCAGCCAAATCTATGGTAGTGTCACACTATCACTGACAGACATTTTTATTAGATACAAGACTTTCCATTCATTGATATCAACTTGACACTTGCAATCATAAACACCGACATATAGACATATAGAATACGGTCTGTTGTCAAAGAGTGAAGTAGTCAAGGTTAATTGCTTTGGTGAAGAAAATGCTTAAGGAAATGCTTGCACACACATTACCACCATTGCCAACTGCATTTTAAAAGTGTTTCAAATACAGATGTACTTTTTAGGAATATCAAAAGCCAGTGAAATGGCATTTCAAGACACTGCTGCCATTGAAATCAAAGAACATTTTGATATTTAGGAGTCTACAAAGAAATATGTTAAAATAAATCATTTAAATGTGTAAACACACTTGTTCCACAAGTAGTATGTGCTTGCAAAGAGCCTACCTTTTTATGCCTAAGTGGCATTCTCTCCTCTCCAAAATTGTTCTCAATAGAGATTCCTGAATTCCTGATGGACATCTTGGGCATTTTCATCTTCTTCTGCATTACACTATCGTCAAATTCTTCTACTGTATCTGTGAAGTACAAAAGTAAAATGAGCAAGACTAGAATCATGTTCACAGAATTTTTCTTTTTAATATAAATCTGGACACGGTACCTACTGAAATATTTTCATGCATTTGTCCAGTCGGTCGACACTATTTTGTCTCTGATCTGCTGTGATGCAGTATTTTGACACAACAGTTGATCAGACCGAGCTTTTAGCACACACGGCTCAGATTCAGGGATTAGTGGTGTAGCTAAAAATCAACCTTTCAAAGCCAACGTGTCATGACACCTCATTAGCGACGAAAAAGTCAAAAAGAACTGAAGCGAAGCAGCTGTGATGTTTAACATGTCTGAGCCAGAGATGCGCTGAAATCTGCACAACCTTCTCCATAACACAAACTAAAAAGCTAACCCCGACCCAGCATCAACAAAAGCTACAGAGCCAGCGTTTCACGTCCACTTCAGAACTAACTGGAAAAAATAGCAGCTGGGGGCATTTTAACCTTCGAGAAATAAGTGTACAGCCTTGCGTCTGTACGCGGCTAACTAGCATGTTGGCGCTAACGTGCTAACGCGGAACACACAGTAACTGAGCTAACGTTAGCTGGCCAATGATGTAAACAACAACCGGTGTGGCTGGCTAACGTAGCGAAAACAAGCTACTCTAAGCTACCGAAACGAGCCGTAATACAACACAGCAAATGTAAACAAAAAATAAATAAATAAGTGAAGACCCGGTATTATTTTAGCACACTTAACTAGCATATCTAGCTAGCGTCCGCGTATGGTGTTGTTGCTCGAACTGTCAGATTCCAGCTGATCGCGACTTTGACTGACAAGACAGGACAAAAGGACGCGCCTGGACACAAGTCCGAGGATTTCTAAAAAGCGACATTACTTAGTGACGACGGGGGAGAAAAACCCTGGTAAAAAAAAAAAGAGCGCGCGCGAGAGAGAAAAGCTGATCTGTTAGCAAGACGACTTACCTGCAAGGGCGAGGATGTGCGCCTCGCACGGCTGGCCTGCGCTGCCATTCTCTCCTGTTCTCTGAACCAGATACACCTTCTGATCATCAAAATCTGTTCTGTGCACAGGTCGGAAATCTTCCACGTTTGACACGGGCAACGCGTAGCACATATCCTCTTCAAAGAATCGAACAAAAGCATACATTATTTAGTTCTCTTTGGTCCTGCACTTTGGATATGGTTGACAGTTCCCCCCCAACAAAGTATTTTTTTTTTTTTTTTTTTTTTTTTAATGTACATGATTTCTGCGCTCGATTGCTCCTGTCTGGTCCACATCATCGGCGCGCATCATCCAGGCAAAACTAAAAGACAAAGTTTTGTTTTAGTTTTTTAATAGACACTAAAGTTTTAGCAGAAGAAAACATGCCAAATAAAGTTTTGTATCAGTTCTCTGAGCAGAGTTGTAGTCTTACACACCTCTCTGCAGCTTCTCTCCCCCTGCCATCCCCTCATTACCCCATCCCCGTAGAGACGGTGCCTGCTCCCAGACTACCAATAACCAGCAAAAATCTATTTAAGCATAAAAATTCAAAAAGAAAAAATAATATAGCACCTTCAACTGCACCACAGACTAAAACAGTTAAATGTGGTCTATTAAACATTAGGTCTCTCTCTTCTAAGTCCCTGTTGGTAAATGATATAATAATTGATCAACATATTGATTTATTCTTCCTTACAGAAACCTGGTTACAGCAGGATGAATATGTTAGTTTAAATGAGTCAACACCCCCGAGTCACACTAACTGTCAGAATGCTCGTAGCACGGGCCGAGGCGGAGGATTAGCAGCAATCTTCCATTCCAGCTTATTAATTAATCAAAAACCCAGACAGAGCTTTAATTCATTTGAAAGCTTGTCTCTTAGTCTTGTCCATCCAAATTGGAAGTCCCAAAAAACAGTTTTATTTGTTATTATCTATCGTCCACCTGGTCGTTACTGTGAGTTTCTCTGTGAATTTTCAGACCTTTTGTCTGACTTAGTGCTTAGCTCAGATAAGATAATTATAGTGGGCGATTTTAACATCCACACAGATGCTGAGAATGACAGCCTCAACACTGCATTTAATCTATTATTAGACTCAATTGGCTTTGCTCAAAAAGTAAATGAGTCCACCCACCACTTTAATCATATCTTAGATCTTGTTCTGACTTATGGTATGGAAATAGAAGACTTAACAGTATTCCCTGAAAACTCCCTTCTGTCTGATCATTTCTTAATAACATTTACATTTACTCTGATGGACTACCCAGCAGTAGGGAATAAGTTTCATTACACTAGAAGTCTTTCAGAAAGCGCTGTAACTAGGTTTAAGGATATGATTCCTTCTTTATGTTCTCTAATGCCATATAACAACACAGTGCAGAGTAGCTACCTAAACTCTGTAAGGGAGATAGAGTATCTCGTCAATAGTTTTACATCCTCATTGAAGACAACTTTGGATGCTGTAGCTCCTCTGAAAAAGAGAGCTTTAAATCAGAAGTGTCTGACTCCGTGGTATAACTCACAAACTCGTAGCTTAAAGCAGATAACCCGTAAGTTGGAGAGGAAATGGCGTCTCACTAATTTAGAAGATCTTCACTTAGCCTGGAAAAAGAGTCTGTTGCTCTATAAAAAAGCCCTCCGTAAAGCTAGGACATCTTTCTACTCATCACTAATTGAAGAAAATAAGAACAACCCCAGGTTTCTTTTCAGCACTGTAGCCAGGCTGACAAAGAGTCAGAGCTCTATTGAGCTGAGTATTCCATTAACTTTAACTAGTAATGACTTCATGACTTTCTTTGCTAACAAAATTTTAACTATTAGAGAAAAAATTACTCATAACCATCCCAAAGACGTAGCATTATCTTTGGCTGCTTTCAGTGATGCCGGTATTTGGTTAGACTCTTTTCTCTCCGATTGTTCTGTCTGACTTATTTTCATTAGTTACTTCATCCAAACCATCAACATGTTTATTAGACCCCATTCCTACCAGGCTGCTCAAGGAAGCCCTACCATTATTTAATGCTTCGATCTTAAATATGATCAATCTATCTTTGTTAGTTGGCTATGTACCACAGGCTTTTAAGGTGGCAGTAATTAAACCATTACTTAAAAAGCCATCACTTGACCCAGCTATCTTAGCTAATTATAGGCCAATCTCCAACCTTCCTTTTCTCTCAAAAATTCTTGAAAGGGTAGTTGTAAAACAGCTAACTGATCATCTGCAGAGGAATGGTCTATTTGAAGAGTTTCAGTCAGGTTTTAGAATTCATCATAGTACAGAAACAGCATTAGTGAAGGTTACAAATGATCTTCTTATGGCCTCGGACAGTGGACTCATCTCTGTGCTTGTTCTGTTAGACCTCAGTGCTGCTTTTGATACTGTTGACCATAAAATTTTATTACAGAGATTAGCGCATGCCATAGGTATTAAAGGCACTGCGCTGCGGTGGTTTGAATCATATTTATCTAATAGATTACAATTTGTTCATGTAAATGGGGAATCTTCTTCACAGACTAAGGTTAATTATGGAGTTCCACAAGGTTCTGTGCTAGGACAAATTTTATTCACTTTATACATGCTTCCCTTAGGCAGTATTATTAGACGGCATTGCTTAAATTTTCATTGTTACGCAGATGATACCCAGCTTTATCTATCCATGAAGCCAGAGGACACACACCAATTAGCTAAACTGCAGGATTGTCTTACAGACATAAAGACATGGATGACCTCTAATTTCCTGCTTTTAAACTCAGATAAAACTGAAGTTATTGTACTTGGCCCCACAAATCTTAGAAACATGGTGTCTAACCAGATCCTTACTCTGGATGGCATTACCCTGACCTCTAGTAATACTGTGAGAAATCTTGGAGTCATTTTTGATCAGCATATGTCATTCAATGCGCATATTAAATAAATATGTAGGACTGCTTTTTTGCATTTACGCAATATCTCTAAAATTAGAAAGGTCTTGTCTCAGAGTGATGCTGAAAAACTAATTCATGCATTTATTTCCTCTAGGCTGGACTATTGTAATTCATTATTATCAGGTTGTCCTAAAAGTTCCCTGAGAAGCCTTCAGTTAATTCAAAATGCTGCAGCTAGAGTACTAACGGGGACTAGAATGAGAGAGCATATCTCACCCATATTGGCCTCTCTTCATTGGCTTCCTGTTAATTCTAGAATAGAATTTAAAATTTTTCTTCTTACTTATAAGGTTTTGAATAATCAGGTCCCATCTTATCTTAGGGACCTCTTAGTACCATATCACCCCAATAGAGCGCTTCACTCTCAGACTGCAAGCTTACTTGTAGTTCCTAGGGTTTGTAAGAGTAGAATGGGAAGCAGAGCCTTCAGCTTTCAGGCTCCTCTCCTGTGGAACCAGCTCCCAATTCAGATCAGGGAGACAGACACCCTCTCTACTTTTAAGATTAGGCTTAAAACTTTCCTTTTTGCTAAAGCTTATAGTTAGGGCTGGATCAGGTGACCCTGAACCATCCCTTAGTTATGCTGCTATAGACTTAGACTGCTGGGGGGTTCCCATGATGCACTGAGTGTTTCTTTCTCTTTTTGCTCTGTACTCTCCACTCTGCATTTAATCATTAGTGATTGATCTCTGCTCCCCTCCACAGCATGTCTTTTTCCTGGTTCTCTCCCTCAGCCCCAACCAGTCCCAGCAGAAGACTGCCCCTCCCTGAGCCTGGTTCTGCTGGAGGTTTCTTCCTGTTAAGATGGAGTTTTTCCTTCCCACTGTTGCCAAGTGCTTGCTCACAGGGGGTCGTTTTGACCGTTGGGGTGTTTCCTTAATTATTGTATGGCCTTGCCTTACAATATAAAGCACCTTGGGGCAACTGATTTGGCGCTATATAAATAAAATTGATTTGATTTGATTTAATGAAACTTATTCCCCACTGCTGGGTAGTCCATTAAAGTAAGTGTAAATGTTATTAAGAAATGATCAGACAGAAGGGGGTTTTCAGGGAATACTGTTAAGTCTTCAATTTCCATACCATAAGTCAAAACAAGATGTAAAGTATGATTAAAGTGGTGGGTGGAGCCACCAGTTGAGTCTAATAATAGATTAAATGCAGTGTTGAGGCTGTCATTCTCAGCATCTATGTGGATGTTAAAATCGCCCACTATAATTATCTTATCTGAGCTAAGCATTAAGTCAGACAAAAGGTCTGAAAATTCACAGAGAAACTCACAGTAACGACCAGGTGGATGATAGATAACAACAAATAAAACTGGTTTTTGGGACTTCCAATTTGGATGGACAAGACTAAGAGTCAAGCTTTCAAATGAATTAAAGCTCTGTCTGGGTTTTTGATTAATTAATAAGCTGGAGTGGAAGATTGCTGCTAATCCTCCCCCTTGGCCTGTGCTAAGAGCATTCTGACAGTTAGTGTGACTCGGGGGTGTTGAATCATTTAAACTAACATATTCATCCTGCTGTAACCAGGTTTCTGTAAGGCAGAATAAATCAATATCTTGATCAATTATTATATCATTTACTAACAGGGACTTAGAAGAGAGAGACCTAATGTTTAATAGACCACTAGAATACTTTGTTAATGCACCTTTGGTAGCAATTACAGCCTCAAGTCTTCTTGAATATGATGGCGCACCTATCTTTGGGCAGTTTTCCCATTCCTCTTTGCAACACTTCTCAAGCTCCATCAGGTTGGATGTGGGAGCATCACCATTTTCAGATCTCTTCAGAAATGTTCAATCGAATTCAGGTCTGGGCTCTGGCTGGACCACTCAAGGACATTTACAGAGTTGTCCTGAAGCCATACCTTTGATATCTTGGCTGTGTGCTTAGGGCTATTGTCCTGGTGAAAGATGAACCATCGCCTCAGTCTGAGGTCAAGAGCAGTCTAGAGCAGGTTTTCATCCAGGATATCACTGTGCATTGCTGCGTTCATCTTTCCCTCAATCCTGACTAGTCTCCCAGTCCCTTTCACTGAAACACATCCCCACAGCATGATGATGCCACCACCATGCTTCACTGTAGGCATGGTGCCTGGTTTCCTCCAAACATGACACCTGGCAATCACACCAAAGAGTTCAATCTTTGTCTCTTTAGACCAGAGAATTTTGTTTCTCATGGTCTAAGAGTCCTTCAGGTGTCTTGTGGCAAACTCCAGGTGGACTACCATGTGTCTTTTACTAAGGAGTGGCTTCCATCTCGCCACGCTATAATAGAGGTCTGATTGGTGGATTGCTGCAGAGATGGTTCTCCTTCTGGAACGTTCTCTCTTCACAGAGGAATGCTGGAGCTCTGACAGAATGACCATCAGGTTCTTGGTCACCTCCTTGACTAAGGCCCTTCTCTCACGATCGCTCAGGTTAGATGGGCGGCCAGCTCTAGGAGGTGGGTCCGAACGTCTTCCATTTATGGATGATGGAGGCCACTGTGCTTATTGGGACCTTCAAAGCATCAGAAATGTTTCTGTACCCTTCCACGTATTTGTACCTTAAGACAATCCTGTCTCAGTGGTCCACAAACAATTCCTTTGACTTCATGCTTGGTTTATGATCTGACATGCATTCTCAGCTGTGGAACCTTATATAACCCCAATTCCATTGAAGTTGGGATGTTGTGTAAAATGTAAATAAAAACAGAATACAATGATTTGCAAATCCTCTTCAACGTATATTCAATTCAATTCAATACACCACAAAGATGAGATATTTAATGTTCAAACTGATAAACTTTATTGTTTTTGTGCAAATATTTGCTCATTTTGAAATGGATGCCTGCAACACGTTTCAAAAAAGCTGGGACAGTGGTATGTTTACCACTGTGTTATATCACCTTTCCTTCTAACAACACTCAATAAGCATTTGGGAACTGAGGAGACTAACTGTTGAAGCTATGTAGGTGGAATTCTTTCACATTCTTGCTTGATGTACGACTTTAGCTGTTCAACAGTCCGGGAAATCTGTTATCGTATTATGTGCTTCATAATGCACCACAAATTTTCAATGGGCAACAGGTCTGGATTACAGGCAGGCCAGTCTAGTACCTGCACTCTTTTACTACGAAGCCACGCTGTCTTAACACGTGCAGAATGTGGCTTGGCATTGTCTTGCTGAAATAAGTAGGGATGTCCCTGAAAAAGATGTTGTTTGGATGACAGCATGTGTTGCTACAAAACCTGGATGTACCTTTCAGCATTGATGATGCCATCAGAGATGTGTAAGTTGCCCATGCCATGGGCACTAACACACCCCCATACCATCACAGATGCTGGCTTTTGAACTTTGTGCTGGTAACAATCTGGATGGTCTTTTTCCTCTTTTGTCTGGAGGACATGACGTCCATGATTTCCAAAAACAGTCTGAAATGTGGGCTTATCAGACCACAGCACACTTTTCCACTTTGCATCTAGGAGGTAGGTGGTGGCGTAACAGCTTGCACATTGGACTGGGATGCCAGCAACTCGGGTTCGCTTCCCGATTGCAACCACGCTCCCGACTGGCACTCTTAACATCAGTGCTGGGGGGGAGGAGTGACACGTGTCGTGGGCCCTTCTGGAAATAAGTCGTAGACTTTCGTTGTCGTAGACTTTCGTTGGTTACCCACGTTAAATAAGAAACTCTTCTTCTTCTTTTGCATCTGTCCATTTCAAATGAGCTCAGGCCCAGAGAAGGCAGCAGCGTTTCTGGATGTTGTTGATGTATGGCTTTTGCTTTGCATGGTAGAGTTTTAACTTGCACTTGTAGATGTAGCAATGAACTGTGTTAACTGACAATGATTTTCTGAAGTTTTTAATGCAGTGTTGCCTGAGGGATCGAAGGTCACAGGCATTCAATGGTGGTTTTCGGCCTTGCCACTGACATGTAGAAAGTTCTCCAGATTCTCTGAATCTTCTGATTGTATTATGGACTGTAGATGATGGAATCCCTTAATTCCTTGCAATTGAACATTGAGAAACATTGTTCTTAAACTGTTGGACTATTTTTTCATGCAGTTGTTCACAAAGTAGTCATCCTCGCCCCATCTTTGCTTGTGAACGGCTGAGCCTTTTGGGGATGCTCCTTTTATACCCAATCATGACACTCACCTGTTTCCTGTTCACCTGTGAAATGTTCCAAACAGGTGTTCTTTGAGCATTCATCAACTTTCCCAGTCTTTTGTCGCCCCTGTCCCAGCTTTTTTGAAATGTGTTGCAGGCATCCATTTCAAAATGAGCAAATGTGAATACTTATGTACATGTGATTTCTTACTTTTTTATTTTTAATAAATATGCAAAAATTAAAAAAAAATAAAAAATCATGTTGAGGTGTGTAGAATTTTGAGGGGGAAAATGAATTTACTCCCTTTTGGAATAAGGCTGTAACACAAAATGTGGAAAAAGTGAAGCGCTGTGAATACTTTCCAGGTGCACCGTAACATTTAACGTCTGAACCAGTTAAGCATTTCTGCAGCAATAATTTAACATTTGAAGGGATATGAACCAGTGTCTCACTTGTGTAGCAATAATTTATGATACTGTTTGGACAGTTTTGCACCAGTACATAATTTCTGCAGCAATAATTGAATTTAGTATATGGAGAGTTCTGGACCAGTGAATCATTTCTGCAGTAATAATTTAATTTTCTGTATGGAGAGTTTTGAACCATAAAATAATTTCTGCAGCAATAATTTAATTTGGGATTTAAAGAATTGTGAATAATTTTTGCTGCAATAATTTAATTTGGTATCTGAAGTATTTTCAAACGGTGAATAATTTCTGTCATGATAAGTAAATTTAGTGTATGGGGAGTTATGAATCAGTGAATAATTTCTGCAGCAATAATTTAATTTACTGTATGGGAAGTATTGAACCATAAAACAATTTCTGCAGCAATAATTTAATTTGGGTTTTGAAGAGTTTGAAACCAGTGAATAATTTCTGCAGAAACAATTTAATTTAGTGTTTGAATACTGTGTTTGAATAATTTCTGCAGAACAAGTCTGGGAGTATTGTAGCACACTGCCACATTCACAGAACTGTGTTGGGTCTTGAATAGTAACCACCCAGGCAGACAACTGTTTCATCACATCTCTCAAAAGTAACCAGTCAGAAGAAAGCTACAGTCTGCTACAGTCAGAAGAAAGGTGGGCATCTCCTTGGTCTTCTCCAGCCACTGTGGATGCCAGCACAGAGCCATCTTCAAGCTGGTTCATATCCAGAGCAACGTGCCACATGGCCAAAATGTTGTAGTTGACATTCCTTCATTATGTAAATGATACTCCCCTCATCTTAGTCTCCCTAAAAAACTGTTCGTTTGACACAAAGTCATTCAACAATACCAATTTTTTTTCTGTCTGCATATATATATATATATATATATATATATAAAGTCCATTTAAATACATATGTACACATTTATGCAATTTGTTCTTGCTAGACAGGTATAGCATGTAGTGCTAAAGTTCTCCATCTCTGAATGATGCATTGTTCTGGACGAATTTGACCCTCAACCTTTTCTTTCTGCAATCATCACCTCCAAATCATTTCCTTACCACTGTTGCTCTGGGGGTTGGTAAGGTTAGCCCTTACCTGTGTGAAGCGCTTTGAGGCAACTCTGTTGTGATTTGGCACTATATAAATGAAAATAAATTGAAAAATTGAAACTGAAAATCAAAGGTATGCTGTACAATTTCCTCTTTTACCGACTTTGTGCTGTAAATGTGATGTGGACTTTTCTGATCCATTTATCAGCATGCACGTGATAAAAACTGTTATAATATGATGGGAGATGAAGGATTAAAAGCAGAAGTGTCAAAAGTGTCAAATCACAGCCTTTTGTGTTTGATTTAACAGGTGCACATCAGGCTGCGGGTCTGAGTCTGAACACCATTTGAAAAAACTAAACGGTCGGACTTTTAATCACAGAAATTAGTCCTCTCCCACCTTCCACAAATCAGCAAGTGTCAGAGCTGAACTTTAATTTGTACCTCTACATGTCCAGACTGCTCGGAGTTTTTAATGGAAATACATTGCGATCGGACGAGACATTTTATCTGATGTGAGCAAAAAAATCCGATGTACAAAATCCATTATACGGTGTTTATTAGATGGAAAACAATACAAAAACTTTGGGACTTTTTTGTCCGGTGACTGCGAATATCTGGTTTATACGACGATGGTTTAGGTGAGTTTTACTGCACATGCGACTGAACAATAAATTTACCTCGCAAAGCTTTGACGATTATGTCAGTTTCCATCCCATACGGCTGACTTTATTTTACCAGTTTTTCCTTCTGTTCAGATCTGAAGGGAATCTGTGCATCTTGAAGCCCTTGCTGTGACTGTGCATCCAAATGCACAACAACCCATCATTTTCAGTGAATAAATAAATGAAATAGTTGGATTTACATGCAGACACATTAACAGCCAATGCTATTTTTGCCCCAAGCTGGCACCATCACGTGACCGATTTTTTTCGACTCATCATGTCGCTACTCTCTGTAATAAAGGCACTCTAAGCGGGACAACAACAACACCCCCCCACCCCCACCCCCTCCGCCGAGACCATGGCTCCCATCCCCAGAGCAGCCGTCCACCCCTCAGTGCCATCACACGTGCCCCACCACAACACCCACCTCCCCAATAGACCACGGCACCCTGGGCCCCACAAGCCCCAGAGTAGGGCCCAAGACCACAGCAGAATAGGACAGAAGGCTCACCCCCCACCCCAGTGCCTCAGAGTGCATCCCCATCCATCCAGGGCCGACCCCACGTGCCACACTTACCCTACCTAATAAACCCACCCTTGTTATAAAGTGTTGCATTAAAAGCAGGGCAGGAACGGCAGGTGGCAGACTGCCGTGGGAGGCCGCAGCACACTGCTGCACCACAGCCTTCCCTGCAAACCCAGCACCAACTAGGGACCCCAACTCTAAAGTGGTGAATGTGTTTACTAAATGTGTAGAAAAAAGTGTATGCTTTAAAATGGCAGGGCAGGAGCAGTGGATGGTAGCATCCTCGGACCCAAGGGAGGCGCCAGGTCAAACCACGAGAAGGGAGGTGGCGGACAATCCCAGTGGAGTACCGGAAGCTAGTGGGAGAACAAACCAACAGGGGGAGGAGAAGAAGAAGAAGGAGGAGCCACCCCGCAGGGCAGTCCCCCGACCAGGGAAGGTGTGAGATAAGGCCCAAGAGCAACAGGGGCAACCGAGGAGCCGGAGGGAGACAGGCGGGCCCCACAAACCCCAAGGGAGAGGCAGGGGCATGGAAGGCCACAACGATTCTATAGACAAGCCTGTGCTGAAGACATCTACAGTGAGGCAAATAAGCATTTTGATCCACTGTCGATTTTGCAAGTTTTCCCACCTACAAAGAATGGAGAGGACTGTAATTCTTATTGTAGGTACACTTCAACTCACTGTAGTTGTTGCCTTGATTCACTGATTAGCATGATTAGCTAAGTCTCACAACTATACAGTGGACCTAATTGACTAAACGTTTGCATGTGTCAAAACATACACGCACACACACACACACACATACTACAGCTCCTTCAAAGAAAAAATAAAAAAATATACATGCTGATTTATTTATGTGCACACTGAGGAGTACATCTGTCCAATGCCCAAAATAGTGTATACTGCCCATTTAACACCTTTACCTTCATGCAATTTAGGGTGTGTCTACTCAAGTTTGCAAACCTGTGGGATGTGAACATGGAAATAGGTGATTTTAGTACATGTAATGACATTTAATTCTTTACACATTACACATGTATTTGCCTTACTGCTAATGTTCAATTTCTACACATTACTACTAATATTTACAGCACTGTAACCTGGCATCGAGCTACATGTTATGTGCGACCGCGGGTTGAGGAGCGGACCTGCATCGACGAACCCAGTGCTAAATAACCAGAAAGCGGTTTCCAAAAACAAAACATTTATTTCCCTTTCTGTGCAATAATTGTGTACAACATAATCTACGGTTTGTCTGGCGGAGTGAAGGACGGCGCGCTCTCCAGCGCCCAAAGGGATCGAAGCCCGGCGCTCTGGACACAAATTCACCGCCAACACCCCCCAGGGGGACACGACAAAACTGACTCTGTGAAGGATAGAAGAGGTGAGTAAGTCAACAGCTACAACTGATATCCTTCAAAGGCACACACTATCAGCAACACATTCAGGTCTGAATTTAAGCTTTATGTAATGAGCAGCTTCTCACAACAGGTGGAGGATCATCAGTCCGCACGCCACGCCGTGAGAAGCGAGCTGCACAATTCTCATCAATGTTCAAATATACTGCATAACAAAATACCTATTACTATTAACACTTATTCAGACAATCAATCACCTCTGATGTGTGCTGACAGCATGCGTCCCTCACCCGTCCTCCTTCACAGGCACGATGTGCAAACCCAGACGCGGTCTCAGTGTCTCACAACGAACGTCACCAAGGTCGTAGTTCCCGGCAATTCTGCTTGAATCACTCATGGCTTAAATGCAGAACGCCATCTCATTATCTGCTTCAGCTGAAAGTCCTGAAGTCTGCACGTGAGCATCATCCACAGGTGCTGCGAGTCATTAGGCCTGCACATGAACATCCTCCACAAGTGCAGCCAATAATGTTGATGAGGGTGAAGGATTCTTCTGCCAGCACCTTCTCCACAGACAAAAACCAGTTTGCATACCACCTGGAGAGCAAAGAAAAGAAAACAATACAAAAACATCCAGCCAAACCCCCCAACACACAACAGTACCCCCCCATCAACGGGAAGCCTCCCGGCGACCGAACAGACCAGGCCCGAGAACAGCACCTCCCTCCGGGGTCCATGACAGCAAGCAGACGGCGTAACGTTCTCAAGGTCCACAGCAGACAGCAGGACAGGGCACCGTGGCTGGAAGGCCGGCTGGCATCAACAAAACCCCAAAAAAGTCCCATATACAACCCATACAAGAAAAACACAAAACCCACCCAAAACCTCCCCAGGGGACCGTCCCATCCAACCCCGGGAAGAAAGAAAAAACCCCAATGCAAAAACCCAACACAGCCCCAACACACAATAGAAACACAAATTTACAAAGAAAAATAACAAACAACCCCCCCCCCAGAACGATATGCAGAGCCCAACCCCCCCCCAAAGACCTTTACCGCCAGTTCCAGGAGAGACAACCAAAACCGGAATCCTACAGAGGTCCCCAGGTTTACATGGAGGAGCAGCACCCCCCAGCGGACCATACCATCAACCCCAGGAGGTCCCCTCCCACAACCCAGGAACCCAGACCCGGCCACACTTGGTCAGTCGGCCCCACAATCAATTCCCCCCAGAGGACCGTCCCATCAACCCTGGAGGGTGGAACCTGGAAGGAAGCATAAAAACACAAAAATCCAACCCCCGGCAGACTTCACTAAAACACCCGGGGGCAAATAAAACAACTGGAAAACCCTGTTACCATCCCCCAGCACCCCGAATGACCCCAGATCACTCCCAGAGCCAGTCGTTAGCTCCATTTTGGCGAACAGCACAAAATTACTAAGCCGGGGAAGGAAACAGGAAAAACTAACCCGATCCCAACCCCGAAGCGCAGCGGAAAAACCGGAAATAATGTCCGGTGCCCCTACCTGACCATACCACCAGCCTATCGGGAGGGGCGGAACTACCGAAATGGTGAATGGCAACAGATCGGCCCACCCCTCCGACTGAGGTATGTTCCCGCTGCACCACACCCCGGTAACACCATAACGAATGGTCAAAGGCCCACCGAGGCTGGAGTGGAACAGGGCCATAACCAAACCCAAAAAACGCCCCTGACAACCCCCCCCCCCCCCAGGTGCAGAGGTCTTCTGAGAAACACTCAGCGTGACCACCTGCACCACCCACAACCCACAAGACAACGGTCTTAGGGCAAGTGAGGTTGGGGTTAGGGAAGCAGGAAATGAAAATGAAAAACATCAAAACAAAATGACCCAATCCCAAACAGAAATACCTAAGTTCAAATAATAAAAACCAACGATTGGCTGAGTCCAGCCGAGTTCCGAACCGCCAGTCGTTCACCTCCACCAGAACCCCTTACAAAAAAAACAAAAACAGCCCACATAACTAATTCTTTTTTGTGTGTGTGTGTCCATTATTGTGCCTGTCCCAGAACACCTGGAGATACGTCATCACTATCTTTCTTGACGCTTATGTGACCGGGGCAATATGGCGGCTTCAGCTCGTCTGAGCTGCATGGGCTCAATCCGCAAGAGGAGCCAGAGGTCCCGTCGGAGGAGTCTCAGTGGGGCGAAGAAGAGGCAGCCCAGATCTGTGTCGGGGAAAGCCCCGAGACGAAAAGACCCGCTCTGATGTCCGCCTTCTCTCGCGTCCACGCTCCTTTATCCGATCATCTAGACGAATAACCAAAGATATTAGCCTCATCTAAATCTTTTGGTTTGTCACGGACTGCTAGCTCGTCTTTTAAAGAATCGTTCAAAACATCCACAAACACTCCTCTTAAAGCTGCGGCATTCCAACCGGATCTGAGCAGAAAAAATTCGGGAATCCACGGAATAATCCGCCGCACTCCGCCTCCCCTGCCTGAGATTCAGCAACCGTTGGGCAACGGTATTTGTTTTCACCGGATGGTCAAAAACCATTGGAACTCCCGGGAGAAATCCTTAAAGGATCCTAACAATGGAGAGTTATTACTCCATAACGCAGTGACCCAAGCTAAGGCGTCACCTCGGAGCAAATTTGTCACATATGAGACACGGCTACCATCAGAAGAGAAGGAAGCCGGTCGCTGAGCAAAAACCAGAGAACATTGCATCAAAAACGGAGCACAAGCTTCAACGTTTCCCGAATAAGGCTCCGGATGACAAATAATTCGGAAGCCGAATCTCTGGGTGACGGAGTTATCTGCACCGGTATCGATGGTGCCGCAGCTGGAGCAGCAGGAAACGGAACGGCTTGCGCTGCAAGCTCCGTAACGCGGGCATCTGTTTGTTTAATTTGGTTTGCGAGATGTTGTAATTGCTCCCATATTTTCTCCAAGTGTTCTTGAACTCTTTCGGCAATGGAACCGCTTCTGCCGCTGGGTCCATTTTGGAATGGCCGGGAACTACTGTTATGTGCCGACGCGGGTTGAGGAGCGGACCTGCGTCTGACTGAACCCAGCGCTAAATAACCAGAAAGCGGTTCCAAAACAAAACATTTATTTCCCTTTCTGTGCAATAATTGTGTACAACATAATATACGGTTTGTCTGGCGGAGTGAAGGACGGCGCGCTCTCCAGCGCCCAAAGGGATCGAAGCCCGGCGCTTCTGGACACAAATTCACCGCCAAACACCCCCCAGGTGGACACGACAAACTGACTCTGTGAAGGATAGAAGAGGTGAGGTAAGTCAACAGCTACAACTGATATCCTTCAAAGGCACACACTATCAGCAACACATTCAGGTCTGAATTTAAGCTTTATGTAAATGAGCAGCTTCTCACAACAGGTGGAGGATCATCAGTCCGCATGCCACGGCCGTGAGAAGCAAGCTGCACAATTCTCATCAATGTTCAAATATACTGCGTAACAAAATACCATATTACTATTAACACTTATTCAGACAATCAATCACCTCTGATGTGTGCTGACAGCATGTGTCCCTCACCTGTCCTCCTTCACAGGCACGATGTGTCAAACCCAGGCGCGGTCCTCAGCGTCTCACAAACGAACGTCACAAGGTCGAGTTCCCGGCAATTCTGCTTGAATCACTCATGGCTTAAATGCAGAACGCCATCTCATTATCTGCTTCAGCTGAAAGTCCTTAAGTCTGCACGTGAGCATCATCCACAGGTGCTGCGAGTCATTAGGCCTGCACATGAACATCCTCCACAAGTGCAGCCAATAATCAATCAATTTTTTTTATATAGCGCCAAATCACAACAAACAATTGCCCAAGGCGCTTTATATTGTAAGGCAAGGCCATACAATAATTATGTAAAACCCCAACGGTCAAAACGACCCCCTGTGAGCAAGCACTGGCTACAGTGGGAAGGAAAAACTCCCTTTTAACAGGAAGAAACCTCCAGCAGAACCAGGCTCAGGGAGGAGCAGTCTTCTGCTGGGACTGGTTGGGGCTGAGGGAGAGAACCAGGAAAAAGACATGCTGTGGAGGGGAGCAGAGATCGATCACTAATGATTAAATGCAGAGTGGTGCATACAGAGCAAAAAGAGAAAGAAACAGTGCATCATGGGAACCCCCAGCAGTCTACGTCTATAGCAGCATAACTAAGGGATGGTTCAGGGTCACCTGATCCAGCCTTAACTATAAGCTTTAGCAAAAAGGAAAGTTTTAAGCCTAATCTTAAAAGTAGAGAGGGTGTCTGTCTCCCTGATCTGAATTGGGAGCTGGTTCCACAGCTGGTTCCATTGGGGTGATATGGTACTACGAGGTCCCTAAGATAAGATGGGACCTGATTATTCAAAACCTTATAAGTAAGAAGAAGAATTTTAAATTCTATTCTAGAATTAACAGGAAGCCAATGAAGAGAGGCCAATATGGGTGAGATATGCTCTCTCCTTCTAGTCCCCGTCAGTACTCTAGCTGCAGCATTTTGAATTAACTGAAGGCTTTTTAGGGAACTTTTAGGACAACCTGATAATAATGAATTACAATAGTCCTGCCTAGAGGAAATAAATGCATGAATTAGTTTTTCAGCATCACTCTGAGACAAGACCTTTCTGATTTTAGAGATATTGCGTAAATGCAAAAAAGCAGTCCTACACATTTGTTTAATATGCGCTTTGAATGACATATCCTGATCAAAAATGACTCCAAGATTTCTCACAGTATTACTAGAGGTCAGGGTAATGCCATCCAGAGTAAGGATCTGGTTAGACACCATGTTTCTAAGATTTGTGGGGCCAAGTACAATAACTTCAGTTTTATCTGAGTTTAAAAGCAGGAAATTAGAGGTCATCCATGTCTTTATGTCTGTAAGACAATCCTGCAGTTTAGCTAATTGGTGTGTGTCCTCTGGCTTCATGGATAGATAAAGCTGGGTATCATCTACGTAACAATGAAAATTTAAGCAATACCGTCTAATAATACTGCCTAAGGGAAGCATGTATAAAGTGAATAAAATTGGTCCTAGCACAGAACCTTGTGGAACTCCATAATTAACTTTAGTCTGTGAAGAAGATTCCCCATTTACATGAACAAATTGTAATCTATTAGACAAATATGATTCAAACCACCGCAGCGCAGTGCTTTAATACCTATGGCATGCTCTAATCTCTGTAATAAAATTTATGGTCAACAGTATCAAAGCAGCACTGAGGTCTAACAGAACAAGCACAGAGATGAGTCCACTGTCCGAGGCCATAAGAAGATCATTTATAACCTTCACTAATGCTGTTTCTGTACTATGATGAATTCTAAAACCTGACTGAACTCTTCAAATAGACCATTCCTCTGCAGATGATCAGTTAGCTGTTTACAACTACTCTTTCAAGAATTTTTGAGAGAAAAGGAAGGTTGGAGATTGGCCTATAATTATCTAAGATAGCTGGGTCAAGTGATGGCTTTTTAAGTAATGGTTTAATTACTGCCACCTTAAAAGCCTGTGGTACATAGCCAACTAACAAAGATAGATTGATCATATTTAAGATCGAAGCATTAAATAATGGTAGGGCTTCCTTGAGCAGCCTGGTAGGAATGGGGTCTAATAAACATGTTGATGGTTTGGATGAAGTAACTAATGAAAATAACTCAGACAGAACAATCGGAGAGAAAGAGTCTAACCAAATACCGGCATCACTGAAAGCAGCCAAAGATAACGATACGTCTTTGGGATGGTTATGAGTAATTTTTCTCTAATAGTTAAAATTTTGTTAGCAAAGAAAGTCATGAAGTCATTACTAGTTAAAGTTAATGGAATACTCAGCTCAATAGAGCTCTGACTCTTTGTCAGCCTGGCTACAGTGCTGAAAAGAAACCTGGGGTTGTTCTTATTTTCTTCAATTAGTGATGAGTAGAAAGATGTCCTAGCTTTACGGAGGGCTTTTTTATAGAGCAACAGACTCTTTTTCCAGGCTAAGTGAAGATCTTCTAAATTAGTGAGACGCCATTTCCTCTCCAACTTACGGGTTATCTGCTTTAAGCTACGAGTTGTGAGTTATACCACGGAGTCAGACACTTCTGATTTAAAGCTCTCTTTTTCAGAGGAGCTACAGCATCCAAAGTTGTCTTCAATGAGGATGTAAAACTATTGACGAGATACTCTATCTCCCTTACAGAGTTTAGGTAGCTACTCTGCACTGTGTTGGTATATGGCATTAGAGAACATAAAGAAGGAATCATATCCTTAAACCTAGTTACAGCGCTTTCTGAAAAACTTCTAGTGTAATGAAACTTATTCCCCACTGCTGGGTAGTCCATCAGAGTAAATGTAAATGTTATTAAGAAATGATCAGACAGAAGGGAGTTTTCAGGGAATACTGTTAAGTCTTCTATTTCCATACCATAAGTCAGAACAAGATCTAAGATATGATTAAAGTGGTGGGTGGACTCATTTACTTTTTGAGCAAAGCCAATAGAGTCTAATAATAGATTAAATGCAGTGTTGAGGCTGTCATTCTCAGCATCTGTGTGGATGTTAAAATCGCCCACTATAATTATCTTATCTGAGCTAAGCACTAAGTCAGACAAAAGGTCTGAAAATTCACAGAGAAACTCACAGTAACGACCAGGTGGACGATAGATAATAACAAATAAAACTGGTTTTTGGGACTTCCAATTTGGATGGACAAGACTAAGAGACAAGCTTTCAAATGAATTAAAGCTCTGTCTGGGTTTTTGATTAATTAATAAGCTGGAATGGAAGATTGCTGCTAATCCTCCGCCCCGGCCCGTGCTACGAGCATTCTGACAGTTAGTGTGACTCGGGGGTGTTGACTCATTTAAACTAACATATTCATCCTGCTGTAACCAGGTTTCTGTTAGGCAGAATAAATCAATATGTTGATCAATTATTATATCATTTACCAACAGGGACTTAGAAGAGAGAGACCTAATGTTTAATAGACCACATTTAACTGTTTTAGTCTGTGGTGCAGTTGAAGGTGCTATATTATTTTTTCTTTTTGAATTTTATGCTTAAATAGATTTTTGCTGGTTATTGGTAGTCTGGGAGCAGGCACCGTCTCTACGGGGATGGGGTAATTAGAGGGGATGGCAGGGGGAGAGAAGCTGCAGAGAGGTGTGTAAGACTACAACTCTGCTTCCTGGTCCCAACCCTGGATAGTCACGGTTTGGAGGATTTAAGAAAATTGGCCAGATTTCTAGAAATGAGAGCTGCTCCATCCAAAGTGGGATGGATGGATGGATCAATAATGTTGATGAGGGTGAAGGATTCTTCTGCCAGTACCTTCTCCACAGACAAAAACCAGTTTGAATACCACCTGGAGAGCAAAGAAAAGAAAACAACACAAAAACATCCAGCCAAACCCCCCAACACACAACACTACATCTCTGATCTTGTAAGGACCAGTGAGCCTATTGAAGCCACCTGTTATCAAATCTACAGTAAAGCCGACAGGTGACCAGGCCCGTTGCAACAAGGCAAGCAAACCAAACAACTGACTTTGGCCCCGAACTGGCCTGGGACCCCCAGACAATGACTGGTTATGAATTTTCTGCAATGACAAACTGTGTGAGCACCCCTTTAAATTCTGTGACAGAATCCCCTCAACGGGGCCCCTCCCACTAGTTGCTGACAGTATCCAGCCAGGTTTGTGATTCCTGCAGCTGGAAAATATAAAACTTCAGCAATCATGAAACAGAGTTATCTGTCAGTAAGGCAGAAAAGAAAGAAGAGAAAGGAAGAGGAAGAAAAGAAAAACAAGACAGCGGTAAATGATAATTTATATAAATTAGGCCTACATGTCTTGTACAAATGCAGGTAGGCAAGCAACAAAATCTAATGTTTATGTTAGCTACCTGCCTGGCACTCAACGCTAGTAATGAACTAGAACAGTTAGTGCAACGTTTTTCAAACAGGTTGATAATATGGCTACACACTAATATGTTATATTACAGGATAAGGAAAACACAGATCTGCTCCAGATTCACTGTTTACTGTATTTAATGACATCATGTCATTATCATGACATGATATTGCAATAGTCTAACGTTCTTAACTTCGGTTTTGATGAAGATGGCATAGCTTTTATGCTATGCTAGCTATTCTACCGTGATAATCTATCTACCAATGGGGGGTAGGAATAACCTATGATAATTCTGCGCATCATATATCCAGACTGCAACATGAAGGCAAAGTGAATTTCTCCCACTGAGCTCTTAATAGTGGCATCTTCCAATATGCTAACATTGTTATAAATGGTCACACGTATTTTCACTGGACATTTCAGATTTTTGATTATGGGGCCCTCCTAATGTCTATGTGATGCACTCTGTACATGAAAAATATGATATACGTAGAGTTAATCATTTTCCCAGCTGCACCATCAACTTTCCCTCGCATTCACGAGGAAGAAGACGACACGGGAGAGACTGCATCCACTGGTACCATGGCCACAACGCAAACTGAGTCTGCACCACTTCTGAGCACCTCTAAAGCATAAGGTACCACAAGCTCTGGAACTAGAGCTGATGACCCTGCACAATGGCCAAGAGTCCTAATTGATAGTGGGTGCTGTGAAATTGTTAGAAAAGGACCAGTGCGAATCGCAGATATTGAATTGCCCCAAAATTCTGAAAATACACCTCCAAGAGTCACAAAAGAGAATTACAGAATAGCCATGAAAAATCATGAGAAAATTCTTCGATCATGGCTGATATATTCCATGAGCACAGACTTAGTGTTGTGTCTCCCTTGCACTGTTTTTGGAAGCGTGAAGTATTTTGGATTTTGCAGTTACTACACAATTTGCACTTTCTTTACATGTTGGTTGTTATGGGATGTGGTGGTGGGGTTTTTGCAAATGTTCATATGACTGAAAATGTTATTGTTTCTTACTAATTCTACAGTTGTAAACCTGTTCTGTTGTATATACTGTAAAGTGTGTTGTTTGTTCCATTTTTGTGATTTACCTCTGTGTTTCTCCCTATCCACCAGGTCGTTATTGTAAATAAGATTTTTTTTTTTTCTTAATAACTTACCTGGTTAAATAAAAGCTAAATAAAAAAAAAAAATCAAATGCACTGTCAAAGAAATAGTTTATTGATATAAAGTGTGAGCTTAAACAGTGTGTCTATGCTGTGGTTCGTGTAGGCTTTGTGCGTACGGAGCAGAGTGGTGAGGTGTGGAGGGCCCTCCAAGTCTATTTTGCTTGAGGCCCCCAAATGACTTAAAACAGCGCTGCAGGTGACCAAACCTAAAAGTTTTTTCTTCTAATGACCTTTTTATGTTCTAAATCACTTTGCAACATTGAGAAAAGTGCTCCATAAATATAGTTGGTTGTTATTTGTGTTATCAGTAGACAGCCATTCCTCCTCATTCTGCCGTCGTACTGGAATTGTTTCTGGGTACTGCAGAAACAGCTCTGAGGTGATTACTTGCCTGGTGTGATTTCTTTGGTCTGTGTGCTTTCATGTGTTTCCTGGTGGACACCTCTCATCTGTTCCTTGTAGCACACCAGACTCTAGGCCGGCTGAGAGAAATGAACAGTTTGTTATTGTAAGACAGCCAGGTGCTTAAACAACAGGATCAGTTGTTACTCTAATGGAGTACCACGCCACAGTCGATAAATGACACTAACAGTTTTGTTCTGCTTGGGCTGCTGTAATTGAAAAGTAACTGATGCAGAACTCCATCAAGCTTTTTTCTTCCTCTGATATTTCATTTCATAGTTTCAGGCATTTAGTTCATTATGATTAGGGCCCATTTCAAATGCCAGCTTCCTCACAATATTTGTTCACTGTTCTTTGTGGCCAGTCAGAGTGTGACAGATGTATACAAGAGGATTAAAAAAATAAAAACAATAAACAAACAGCACTTTGATGTTTTCAATACAAATGACTTGTGCCATTATATTTTTTTCTACTACATTTTTCTACAAAGAATAAGTTAAACTGATAAAAAGTGCTGTAACACAGTACTTACATATATACAGAGGTGGAAGAAGTACTGAAGTTTTGTACTTAAGTAAAAGTAGAAGTACCCTGCGAAATATTTACTCAAGTAAAAGTAGAAGTAGTACACTAAAAATGTACTTAAGTAAAAGTACTAAGTACTAACTTTTAAATTTATTTTTGAGTACAAAAGTACAAGATTCAAGTACAAAAGAACAGATTCTACCTTTGCAAAATCAAATCTTAATGCTATTTTAAAATATTGGGCTACTCGACCGCACCTGCTGAGCCTGTCAGGTCATAATCTGCACATAGCATTTGACATAACGGCAAAGCATACAGTTAGCCTTACCTCAAGATGCTTTTTCAAATCTGATGGCGAATTTTTAAACGCCATCAATTCCTTGATCTTCGGCCTGCATGGATCACACCTAAAGACAACAGAGTTGTCTTTATAATGTTGGAACTGAAATATTTTCTCTAGGTATGGCCACGGACTTGTGTCACCTGTCTTCAAGTCCATTGTTCTTCTTCTGAATTCTGAATATTCATGCAATGCTTTGCATCCTTGGGTGCTTTGAGTGGAAGGGTTCTGACCCGTCAGATACTTACCTGATTGGTTGAAATGTACAGTAGCAATGACAGTAGCAAATATCCACGCAGCACAACAGGAAAACTTTTTAATGCAGTATTTTCAGACTAATGTAACGAGTAACGACGTCAGTTCCAGAAATGTAAGGAGTAGAAAGTACGGATAATTGTCACAAAAATGTAACGAAGTAAAAGTAAAAGTATGCATTTTTATTTTTACTTAAGTAAAGTACAAATTCCAGAAAAACTACTTAAGTACAGTAACGAAGTAAAAATACTTTGTTACATTCCACCTCTGCATATATATAATGTGCGTGTGTGTGTGTGTGTGTAAGTAGCTTATTCCAAGACCACAACCTCGTCGAGGAAGAAGCTTGACCAATCTCCATATGAACAAGCATGTCAACTTGTGAGATTTTTTTGGACAATAATAACTAATGAATTATAACTGGGGGTTTTTGTTGTTGTTGTTGCTGTTCTTGTTATTCATGTTTGAAAATGATTCACTGGAGTTTGTTTATTTGATCTCCATTATTGTTAGACTGGCCTAATCAGTGTGTCACCCCTTTTGAGTCTGGTCTGCTTGAGTTTTCTTCCTCAAAAAAGGCCTGAGGGAGTTTTTCCTTACCTCGGTTGCCTATGTGCTTGTTCGAGGGGGTTGGTAAGGTTAGACCTTGGTCTACTAACTTGGTCTTGCCCCAAGGTGTGAAGCACCTTGACGTAACTTATGTTGTGATTTGGTGCTATGTAAATAAAATGAATTTAATTTAATTGAAGTTCAATTTTGTAATAGTTTTCATATTGCAGTGTTATGTGTTAGAGGTTTTATGAGGTCTGAGACATGGTTATCATATACCTATGGACTAATACTTTATAAGAGTTTCAGTAAATTTTAATGTGAATCTGAAGAGGTTCTCAACATGTCAAACAAAGGATTACTGTTAAGGGCCTTTCACATTGAACACATCAGGCCGATGTGTCAATGCTTTCCAATCCGTTGGATGCGTTTCCAACGCGTTGTGACGTCAGATGCTTCGCTTTGGATGCAGTAAGGGGCGGAGATTGCTACGTCACACTCTGGCTGTTTCCACAACCTGAAAAAAGTTCAGCGATCGCCATCTTGAATTTGCGTCACCTGAACCGCAAAAAAAACTTTAAAAAACAGCAGTAGAACGATTCTCCCATCACCCTGCTGGGAGAAGCTTTTTTTCAGCTACTTCTCAGAGTGACGCCGACCAAGGGAGGACTGACGACTTGGTGGAATATCGATTGAACCGTGACAGCGGGCCGACCCGCACGGAGAAGCTGGCCTTCAGGCATTATCACTGGGCAGAGCGAGGCAGGCAGCCGGGGGGATGGAGCAAACCCACTCAGTCAGAAATCTCCCACTTTTTGGATATATACGAAGTCCCAGTTTGCCCACGGAGTTTAGTTCTACAGCTTTATCGAGATGAGAATAATATAAAAATAAAAAATGACATTTACTGCACTGCTGTGAAGGTTTAATGATCGGCTAACGTTAGCTTAGCCTTTTAGCACAGTTGATCTGAGTGAACGCTTTAATTTGTAAATGGTTCAGTCTTTCTTATTTTTACCAAATAAAGCTACAGCTTTTTCGGAGACCACAAAAGCTCAACTTTAAATAACTTTTTTTTTCGGGTGTTTTTTTCCATCATTTTTTTCCGTTTTTTTTTTTTTTCCTTTTTTTATATATAAACTGTTTAGTGTTTATATTTAAATAAATATTTTTATTTGTCCCAATTAGGAACATTTGCTGTGCAGACAACCAAACTTCCATTGATGAGCTGAACACCATGAAGTCCAGTCGAAAGAAAACATCTCTGCTCTTCAAAATAGGACAAAAGTGTCTTCAGCAACACCACCAGAGTTCAAAGCTGCAGAAGAGACCTTTATGTGGTCCCGAGAATTCAGCATAACATCACCTTCTTCTAAATAAAAGGCTCTTTCAACAACAACAATTTTATTATTTTTTTAAAAAGCTGTTTCATTTTATATTTTAACAATAAATGAACGGATCATTAAAAATGTCCACAAATCAAAGTCCAAAGACATTTGCAGCGGTAGAAGCTCTCCACTTATTGTGCTCAAATTCATATTTTAGAAATGACTCTGTCCTGCTAACAACATTAAAGGCAATTACATATTTGACGAAATTACAAGTTGAAATGACTATAAAAAAAAATTCATCATGAGGTTTATGTCACAGAAATCCTACTTTACAATCACACTGCAGTCATTGTTAAATTATTTCCTGTTGCATTTATAATAAACATTTGTATTTATTTACAGTGTCTGTTTTTCTGGTTGAAATGAGATATAAATAATCTACCAGACTTAAAAAATGTACAAATTTCCATGTTATTTTATTTGTCTAAAAATAAATGTCCGAGGTTCCTTATGTTAAACAAGAATGATCTAATCTGAAATAACAGGTGGTTTTAATTTATCAATCAACTCAATCAATCAACTTTTTTTTTTATATAGCGCCAATCACAACAAACAGTTGCCCCAAGGCGCTTATATTGTAAGGCAAGGCCATACAATAATTATGAAAAACCCCAACGGTCAAAACGACCCCCTGTGAGCAAGCACTTGGCAACAGTGGGAAGGAAAAACTCCCTCTTAACAGGAAGAAACCTCCAGCAGAACCAGGCTCAGGGAGGGGCAGTCTTCTGCTGAGACTGGTTGGGCTGAGGGAAAGAACCAGGAAAAAGACATGCTGTGGAGGGGGGCAGAGATCGATCACCAATGATTAAATGCGGAGTGATGCATACAGAGCAAAAAGAGAAAGAAACAGTGCATAATGGGAACCCCCCCACAGTCTACGTCTAAAGCAGCATAACCAAGGGATAGTCCAGGGTCACCCGATCTAGCCCTAACTATAAGCCTTAGCGAAAAGGAAAGTTTTAAGCCTAATCTTAAAAGTAGAGAGGGTATCTGTCTCCCTGATCTGAATTGGGAGCTGGTTCCACAGGAGAGGAGCCTGAAAGCTGAAGGCTCTGCCTCCCATTCTACTCTTACAAACCCTAGGAACTACAAGTAAGCCTGCAGTCTGAGAGCGAAGCGCTCTATTAGGGTGATATGGTACTACGAGGTCCCTAAGATAAGATGGGACCTGATTATTCAAAACCTTATAAGTAAGAAGAAGAATTTTAAATTCTATTCTAGAATTAACAGGAAGCCAATGAAGAGAGGCCAACACGGGTGAGATATGCTCTCTCCTGCTAGTCCCCGTCAGTACTCTAGCTGCAGCATTTTGGATTAACTGAAGGCTTTTTAGGGAACTTTTAGGACAACCTGATAATAAAGAATTACAATAGTCCAGCCTAGAGGAAATAAATGCATGAATTAGTTTTTCAGCATCACTCTGAGACAAGACCTTTCTGATTTTAGAGATATTGCGTAAATGCAAAAAGGCAGTCCTACATATTTGTTTAATATGCGCTTTGAATGACATATCCTGATCAAAAATGACTCCAAGATTTCTCACAGTATTACTAGAGGTCAGGGAAATGCCATCCAGAGTAAAGATCTGGTTAGACACCATGCTTCTAAGATTTGTGGGGCCAAGTACAATAACTTCAGTTTATCTGAGTTTAAAAGCAGGAAATTAGAGGTCATCCATGTCTTATGTCTGTAAGACAATCCTGCAGTTTAGCTAATTGGTGTGTGTCCTCTGGCTTCATGGATAGATAAAGCTGGGTATCATCTGCGTAACAATGAAAATTTAAGCAATACCGTCTAATATACTGCCTAAGGGAAGCATGTATAAAGTGAATAAAATTGGTCCTAGCACAGAACCTTGTGGAACTCCATAATTAACTTTACTCTGTGAAGAAGATCCCCATTTACATGAACAAACTGTAATCTATTAGACAAATATGGATTCAAACCACCGCAGCGCAGTGCCTTTAATACCTATGACATGCTCTAATCTCTGTAATAAATTTTATGGTCACAGTATCCAAAGCAGCACTGAGGTACAACAGAACAAGCACAGAGATAACTCCACTTCCGAAGCCATAAGAAGATCATTTGTAACCTTCACTAATGCTGTTTCTGTACTATGATGAATTCTAAAACCTGACTGAACCTCTTCAAATCGACCATTCCTCTGCAGGTGATCAGTTAGCTGTTTTACAACTACCCTCTCAGAATCTTTGAGAGAAAAGGAAGGTTGGAAGATTGGCCTATAATTAGCTAAAATAGCTGGGTCAAGTGATGGCTTTTTAAGTAATGGTTTAATTACTGCCACCTTAAAAGCCTGTGGTACATAGCCAAATAACAAAGATAAGTTGATCATATTTAAGATTGAAGCATTAAATATGGTAGGACTTCCTTAAGCAGCCTGGCAGGAATGGGTCTAATAAACATGTTGATGTTTGGATGAAGTAACTAATGAAAATAAACTCAGACAGACACAATCGGAGAGAAAGAGTCTAACCAAATACCGGCATCACTGAAAGCAGCCAAAGATAACGATACATCTTTGGGATGGTTATGAGTAATTTTTTCTCTAATAGTCAAAATTTTGGTAGCAAAGAAAGTCATGAAGTCATACTAGTTAAAGTTAATGGAATCCTCAGCTCAATAGAGCTCTGACTCTTTGTCAGCCTGGTCCAGTGCTGAAAAGAAACTGAGGTTGTTCTTATTTTCTTCAATTAGTGATGAGTAGAAAGATGTCCTAGCTTTACGGAGGGCTTTTTTATAGAGCAACAAACTCTTTTTTCCAGGCTAAGTGAAGATCTTCTAAATTAGTGAGACGCCATTTCCTCTCCAACTTACGGGTTATCTGCTTTAAGCTACGAGTTTGTGAGTTATACCACGGAGTCAGACACTTCTGATTTAAAGCTCTCTTTTTCAGAGGAGCTACAGCATCCAAGTTGTCTTCAATGAGGATGTAAAACTATGACGAGATACTCTAACTCTCTTACAGAGTTTAGGTAGCTACTCTGCTCTGTGTTGGTATATGACATAGAGAACATAAAGAAGGAATCATATCCTTAAACCTAGTTACAGCGCTTTCTGAAAGACTTCTAGTGTAATGAAACTTATTCCCCACTGCAGGGTAGTCCATCAGGGTAAATGTAAATGTTATTAAAAAATGATCAGACAGAAGGGAGTTTTCAGGGAATACTGTTAAGTCTTCTATTTCCATACCATAAGTCAAAACAAGATCTAAGATATGATTAAAGTGGTGGGTGGACTCATTTACTTTTTGAGCAAAGCCCAGTAGAGTCTAATAATAGATTAAATGCAGTGTTGAGGCTGTCATTCTCAGCAATCTGTGTGGATGTTAAAATCGCCCACTATAAGTATCTTGTCTGGGCTAAGGACTAAGTCAGACAGAAGGTCTGAAAATTCGCAGAGAGACTCACAGGAACGACCAGGTGGACGATAGATAATAACAAATAAAACTGTTTTTTGGGACTTCCAATTTGGAGGAAAAGACTAAGAGACAAGCTTTCAAATGAATTAAAGCTCTGTCTAGGTTTTTGATTAATTAATAAGCTGGAATGGAAGATTGCTGCTAATCCTCCGCCCCGGCCGTACTACGAGCATTCTGACAGTTAGTGTGACTCGGGGGTGTTGACTCATTTAAACTAACATATTCATCCTGCTGTACCAGGTTTCTGTTAGGCAGAATAAATCAATACGTTGATCAATTATTATATCATTACCAACAGGGACTTAGAAGAGAGAGACCTAATGTTTAATAGACCACATTTAACTGTTTAGTCTGTGGTGCAGTTGAAGGTGCTATATATTTTTTCTTTTTGAATTTTTTTGCTTAAATAGATTTTTGCTGGTTATTGGTGGTCTGGAAGCAGGCACCGTCTCTACGGGGATGGGGTAATGAGGGGATGCAGGGGGGAGAGAAGCTGCAGAAAGGTGTATAAGACCACAGCTCTGCCTCCTGGTCCCAACGCTAGACAGTCACAGTTTGGAAGATCCAAGAAAATTGGCCAGATTTCTAGAAATGAGAGCTGCTCCATCTAAAGTGGGATGGATGCCGTCTCTCCTAACAAGACCAGGTTTTCCCCAGAAGCTTTGCCAATTATCAATGAAGCCCACCTCATTTTTTGGACACCACTCAGACAGCCAGCAATTCAGGGAGAACATGCGGCTAAACATGTCACTCCCGGTCTGATTGGGGAGGGCCCAGAGAAAACAACAGAGTCCGACATTGTTTTTGCAAAGTTACACACCGATTAATGTTAATTTAGTGACCTCCGATTGGCGTAACCGAGTGTCATTACTGCCGACGTGAATTACAATCTTACCAAATTTACGCTAGCCTTAGCCAGCAATTTCAAATTTCCTTCAATGTCGCCTGCTCTGGCCCCCGGAAGACAATTGACAATGGTTGCTGGTGTCGCTAACTTCACATTTCTCAAAACAGAGTCGCCAATAACCAGAGTTTGATCCTCGGCGAGTGTGTCGTCGAGTGGGGAAAAACGGTTAGAGATGTGCACGGGTTGACGGTGTACACGGGGCTTCTGTTTAGGGCTACGCTTCTCCTCACAGTCACCCAGTCGGCCTGCTTTCCCGACTGCACGGGATCTGCCAGGAGGGAACTAACGGTGGCTAAGCCACCTTGGTCCGCACCGACTACAGGGGCCTGGCTAGCTGTAGAATTTTCCACGGTGCGGCGCGAGTCTCCAATCGCCAGCCTGGCCTCCCAGCTACGAATAAGCTGCACTTATTACCAAGTACAGATGAAAGGTTTCTTAAGACCATTTATTGATTATTTAACTATTTTAATACAAGTGTTCTAAACTTTTTTAAACAGTACTCAGAAATTTTAAGGTACAAACAACAACAAAAAAATATTTTCAAGGATTTTCTTCAGAAAACTGCTCTATAAATGACAGTCCTGTTAGCATCTAAACAGCAACTCGTCTCATTGAAAATAATGCTTTTAGACCGATTTGGACGAAATTTGACGCTTCCGACGTGTTCAGTGTGAAAGGCCATTAATCTCAACTTTTGTTCAATTATTTCTTGTTCTAAATGCTGCGTTGTCCAACATTAGGCTGCTCAATTCTGCAGCATTGAACCTTCCATTAGAAGTCTCATGATGCTGTCTGTTTGATCGGGACAAGTTCAGTTATCAGAGTAAAAACTCCAACAAACCATAGATTGTTGTATCCAGAGGTGGGTAACTCTTGCTTCAGTGAGTAAAAGTCTCAACTGTCTGTCTGTAAGTCTGTTTCTACTTGTGCACCTAAAACAGGTGATTTCACTGATTTAGCTCATCTACGTGCCAGAAAAATCCAACCTAGAATCAGCTGTAGGACCTTTACAGAAGCTGGGAGTTTTGAGAAGTATTGAAATTTTTCTAATCTGGACTCACTCGATTTTGTGGACATATCAGCAAAGATCAATGGTTTGCATTCCAGACATTTCCAACATTTATGCCCAGTTTCATAATAGTGGGTTATATCGCTCTCGAAACAAAATCAACACTGTGCTTCCACCACTTTATGTTGGATCTGTGGGTCGTTGACTTAAAATCAATAAAAAAAAGATGACTGTTTACTGCTCCAGGTCAAAGCTGAGGAAGTTCTACTTGGTACTTGGCTGGGAGACCACTTAGGAACACTAGGAGTTGCACATTTCTCCATGTAGGACTCGGGTGTATCAGACAGGGCATTGGTGTAAACCTGTGCCACATCCCAATCTTGGATCTGTATTTGTTCTACTGCAGCGAACCTGAGCAACCGGGTCAACTTAAAGAAAAATAAAGTTTGAGTATTCTGTTCATGGTCTGACTTTTTTTCCGCCCTCTTTCCTTTTTTAACCTTGTGTAGTTTGTGAGTTTTCCCCAGATGGCACACTCACCTACTGCACATCACCGCAACACATCTGCCAATGCAAGGTAACCTGGCCAGCTCTCTATTTCCCATATTAGAGCGTATTGTCTTGCCTGGTGTTCCAGACGCTATGCTGCGTGGCTTCCACTTTGCACCGACTCCTGGCTTCACAGCTACCTGCCAACAACATCACTGTGGAACTCTCCGGCTCTCAGCTCAGAGTGCGCAGCTCTGCTCCACTCCAGTTAAGTTCCTTCATGTCTCTGTGGGATCTGTTCTAACATGCTCCTGCCTGTGTCTGTGCATATCTAAGAACTGTTCCAAGACTAGTACCAAGAACTATCTCCAAGAACTGTATGAACTCTGATATTACACCACTGAGTACTTTCCAAGTCGTTTCTAGAATCAAGTCCTGCTTATGGCCCAGTCACACAGCACTTAACGAAAGACAACGAAGCCCAAACGAAACAAGAAATCTGTACTTTTGTTGGCAATGGTTACCTTCGCCCAGCTTGTTCCTGCAGCTGGTGCTTCATCAGGATTTTTAAACTGTTGAAAATTTGAAGGGCAAAGAAAACCTCAATTCGTCAGTATTTGTTTTGCTGTCGTTCTTGATGTTTTTTTTATCGTTTGCTTCGTTTTTGTAATGTTAGTGTTTAGTTTGACTTAGTTCGAGCAGATGAATGTTTTCACACAGTGCGAAGCCGGTTTGTGACTGAAGCCGTTGCTGATGCTGCGTTCATGTACTGTTGAAATTACGAGGCAAACTCAGCCTGTTTGCTTGGATTTTTTTAATCTGGGTGGGGGTCAGCTTTACTGGGCTCAGGCACCTTATATAGGACAGAAGTAATCTTTTGTGTGGATACAATTAATAATTTTGCCACAAGCAACTGCTGAAATTTGAAACAACAAAAAGTTGTGTAATTTCCGACAGTACTTGAACTCAGCCATCAGTGACAGCAGCAGCTACTGTGTGCGCTTATTATATTTTATTAAATATAAACAATATGAGTGTAGGAATGACAATCCAGCCCTTATGTAAATGTGGCAACAGGTAGATGATTCAAATGATTATATAAAGAGCTGTTCTGGAAAGCAGAATTCTTGTTGTGGATCAGTGGCAGCTGGTGGAAATAACCACACATGGGGAGTCAATGTGTGTTCACATGGACTGATCAGTTTACTGCACTGATATATTCAATCATCTTTACACATATTTATTCACCCTTTTGACAGTTTTCTGTTATAAATCAATATATCTACATTTTGCTGCAGAATCTCTGCACCAGCACTGAGAATAAACATGGTTTTTAACATATTTGGTCACATACTTCTCAAAAACAAATCTACTATGAATTGTGTGAACTATTGGAATGATAATTAGCCAAGGCAACGTGATCATTCAAACTTAGAGAAATAACTCAAAATAATATTTTATCAGTTTCACTGACTGGAAAAGTTCATCAGGTAAAGGCTGAAATCGGGACAAAAGCCAGACATCATGTCCTCCCTATTAGCTCCAAACTGCCGGCTCATCTATCTTTATTGGTCATCTATTAGCCTGCATTAAAGGGAGACATGAAATAATAGCTGTAATGATGCTGATGATGGAATTAGACTGCAAGCACGCACGTCATCACTGCAGTGGTGCCCCAGGAATGATAGATTTCCCCTGCTGAAAAGATAAACGTGAACACGCACGTGAGAAGTAGAAGCAGACCTGAATCAGGTGGAGAAAAAAACATCCTTTGGGTTTGGGGTGTGTATGCTGACTTTACTGAAGCAGACAGCCGGTCTAAAGGCGGCACCTGTGCCGTTCTGCACAGACAGATGCTGGCACAGGTGTATTGTGGGTGATGACTGTTGGCAGGGGCCAGTGCCAACCAGAGCAGCCCAAAAGACCACAAGTTCTGTGGAGCGCTATGCCTTGCACAAAAACGGTCAACATTTAAGATTCAAAGATGCTCCAAGATCAGCATGGCTCTGAGAAAAATGAAGACTGGGTATCTGGCTCATACCTGACAGATGCAGAGAATCGCCTGGCCAACGTTAGCACAATCAATCACAGCTGTTTACACAATCGTGGGTAATGCTGTTTTCCTATTTTTGGTTGGAGGCCTGCATTTCTCTTATTATGCTTCTTAATTAGCGCCACATGAATTACTAATCAACCATGAAGAAGGGATTCACCAATTAAAAAGTGATAGCCCATGAAATGAACAGCACTGCCTCGTGCAGGCACATCAGTCAAAAGTCTGCGCAGCCTGAGAACAGACCTTTGACTAAAAACGGACAGACAGAGGACACACGGAGGCTAATGTTACTGTGGATAAATTCTTCATTAAGAATTTAGAACAGTGTCTTCACGGGCTCTGCCATCATGCCGTGTTATGCAGCGACCTTTCCCAGGAGACACCGATCTTCATAAGGAACATAATAACATAATGGAAAAATACTGATCATATTTCAGCAGCAGCAATTCAGTTCATTAGGGACGCTGTAGCTTCTGCTGCTGACCTGTATTGATCTTGCCAGTGTCACCAGACTGTTATTCTCTGCTAACTAGATAGGGAGCTCACCAAACGTTAATTTACACACCGGCACTGCAACTCAAACAATATACACCGGGGATCAAACAAGCCAAAGTATATAAAGAGCAAAGTTTCTGCAGCACGGACTGTCTGTCTCTGTGCCCTTTCTGTGAGGCCATCAAAAGTCACAGATGACACAAGAAATCCTAAAAGTATCAAGGCTGTCCCTGGGTTTCAGAAATATTTTTTCTTATGCCTCTAATACCTTTTCCACTGTCTCCTCTCCTCTAATCTCCACTTATCTGGCAGCCAGGTGAGCCGCGGCACATGGCTGGTGGCAGGATTTGGTCTGTGGGAATAAAAACTCATCTTAATGGTATTTTTCCCCTTTCCACCTCTTCCCTTTGCTTCTTTACCCTTTCCTCCAGGGCGGCTGTCAGACAGAGACTGAGGCAGCCAGAGAACTTGCTGCTGTAAGTGGACAGCTGGGAACCGCTGGGATTGGACAAGCGACCACAAGCCGCCCATCATGCGAGGGACAGCCAGGCTCACAGGTGCACAACATCTGACAAATAATTGCAGATAAAACCTCAACCAACCAGCACTTGCTCCTGGGAATGGGCTGGGGACAGGCGGCTGTGGATCATGTGTTTAGGAGTAAAGTGTTCGAGAACTAGCGGTCTTAACCACCTACTAGCCAGTCGCATAACTTCACACATTTTAATCAAGGACAGGCAAGGCTGTGAGTCAATAACCCTGCAGAATCATAGCTGCAGGTTACTGTACTATTCAAGGTTAGAATTGATTTAAGCTTAATGCAACTGCTGCATCTGCAAAAGCACATAAAAAACATAGGAAACATCTTAACTACTTTTTTTTTTGGGTGCTTACTTTACTTGCTGTTTTATTATTCATGTTATAATATCTGTTTGAAAGCGCTGAGTCTCCAAAGTGCAATAAATTGGTTTATGCTACACCAATTTCCCCCTTCCATCCTCATTCTACTTTATGCTTGATTAATACCCAGCTCTGCTCCTCTGCACAGTGAGGGAAATGTACACTCAGTGTGGACAACACACCTCTGAGGCAGATCAACCAAATAATGCTGACCTAAAGCTGTAAAAATCTGTGGTGAATAGGAAATTTGCTGGCTTCATGTCCAATTGCATTGTCCTAATAGTCACACCACTGTACCACTAACATTTGTTTTGCACAAAGGGAAGAGCGTGGAAAAGATTAAAAAGTCTCACAGTCCATTTTCTTCAGCCGTGACACACGGGACATGATTCATGCTTCGACAACGAAACAGTATGTCATTGGTTGTGCATCTCATCTGCCATCCAGATGCATGATGCAGCTGACATGACAGCAGGAAACATCCCATCTCTCACTGCTGACAGACAATTAGATGCATGCAGGGAGAACACATCAGTTACTGTTTGAGCTGCAGCTCCCAACCCCCCCCCCCCCCCCCCCCCCCAACACACACACACACACAAAACGTAGTAAACTTTGGAGTAATTTTTATTACAATAACACAAAATTGTGGTGTCTGCAGGGGGACGTACAAGGTTACTGAACAAAACTCTTGATTCAACAATTATGTATAAACTGTTGACATTTCTGAGTTTTAAAATCATGATATAGCATGACTATGACAACTCGACTATTTTTTTTTCCAATAAACTACAATGAAACAAGGAAACATGGTTTCAGTATAACACATTGGTCACAAATGATCAGATAAATAACATAATTATCTTATGTTTTTAATTGAGAATCGTAAGAAAATTGTCATTTGGACACATTCTGATCATGTGTGAGCGATGTACATATTTGAAAATCCAAACAACCTTTGTTTCAGTCTAGATGGGTATTTCAGAAAGCAAGATTTTTGATGCAACAGTATTGATTTTCTTACTATTGTATATAATAAAATTGACCCAGAATGCATTGCGTCATCACACATCCAGTTTTTTTTTACTCAGGCAGCCGAAGTGGGGTAAAAAGTATTTAGTCAGCTCCTGATTGTGCAAGTTCTCCTACCTTAGAAAGATGAGAGAAGTCTGTAATTTTCATCATAGGTACACTTCAGCTATGAGAGACAAAATGAGAAAAAAAAATTCGAGGAAATCACATTGTAGGATTTTTTAAAGAATTTATTTGTAAATTATGGTGGAAAATAAGTATTCGTTCAATAACAAAAGTTCAACTCAATACTTTGTAACATAATCTTTGTTGGCAATGACATGAGGTCAAACGTGTCCCATAAGTCTTCACAGGTTTGCACACACTGTAGTTGGTATGATGAAAATTACAGGACCTCTCTCATCTTTCTAAGTAGGAGAACTTGCACAATCAGGAGTTGACTAAATACTTTTTTACCCCACTGTAGTTTAAGTTTTTGTAGCACCTGGAAGTTATGTTTTATTTGTACATTTGTCTATGAGAAATCCAAGCAAGTTTATTGGATTTTGACAGTGTGTGAAAATGAAGGCTTGGAGACGAAGCGGCACTGGGACGGCATCTACAGTGGACAGCACTCAATGCAATCTCAACAGGGACAGCTAACAGTTAGCACTGCTAACTGCTGTGCTATGCTGCTTACCTGCTTATTGACTGAGGTTGAACAATCAAAGAATCAAGAAACATATGTGATGGTGACAATCAGATGTTTAATGTCCATCATGTGGAACTCCTGGAATTTAGGATTATCAAAGCAGTTAGAGTTACAACACACCCAGAAATATGGGCTGACTGTAAATTTTGGCAAAATAAGGCAATAACTAGCGCGTTGCCTGTGGGGATCCACGGGATCTAGATTGGGTAGTTGTTGTGGATTGCCTCTGGTCTGCTGGCTTCTGTTTGTTTTTATGTTTTCAGGTGAAGCTGAGGTGGAGTTGCTGGGTAGTGGCTGGATGCATCCTCTGTGTGCGCCATCATGGCTCTGCTCCAGCTGTCATGTTGCACGTGGGCCCGCCTCATCCATCAAGACGCTGGGGGTTGACAGAACGGCGTCCCACAGCTGATTTGCATCGTTACTGAGTGGGTGCTCCACAGCTGGTGATCATCAACATCCCAGATTTAACCCCAAACCTATCATGGGTTCGGGGCCATATTCTTCACTGCTACGCACTGCGACAACAGCTGACATCTGCTGCAGTCTGCCCTAAAAACTCCGTGTCCTCTGGGTTGGAGCCGGGTTGCCATGGGTTCCCAGCTGTGCTCTTTCATTGCACCCAGCCGGTAACCTTTTGTTTTTATTTTAGTGTGCTTTATCTAACGTTCCGTCATCACATTTGAGATAATGCCACCTGTTGTGTTCCTGACGGGAGTTTTTCAAGCTCTTGACTCTTCCTGCGTCCGTTTTTTCCCGGACTGTAATTTCGTGCTCTTGTGTAACCCTCTCGCTGTGGGCACCCTTGTCCATGAGAGTATACATCTGTGTTCCTTACTGCTCCTGCATTTGGGTCAACGACCCAACCCGGTTCCCCGAACCATAACAGAAGACTCTGGCCTTAACCCTGACCCAGCAGGAGCATTATTGGTTTTACTTCCTTGTCTGGCCTGTCCCTGGTTAGTTTTTAGTTCCTAGCGTGTTCCCCCTATTCTATAGTTATTTGCCAGTTCCTAGTCTAGTACCTGGTCTGTTTGTATTCTAGTTAGTTCCTTAGTCTCCTGTTTTGTCAGCTCATGGTTTTTGTTTCTTTTTTCTAGCCAGTTCCATGTCCTGTCCTAGTTCCCTTTGAGGTCCTTAGTTTGTCCTTAGTCTGGTCTGTTCTGGTTCCTAGTTCCGTTCCTGAGTCCAGCCCGTCCTAGTTTTTGTCTCTTGTCTATTCCTGGTCCATTAGGTAGTTTTCTTTCTGGTTTCTGTTTTTTTTTTTTCTTGTCTGGGCAGTTAGTCCTCCATTCCTTAGGTGACCGTGGAGCTTGTTGTCCTGGTCGTGGGGGCTTCCCGGGGTTGACTGTGAATGTCCCCGGGAGTGTTTGAGTGCCCCCCACTTGCGACCTTGGCCTCGGTATTCCGCGGCCATGGGAACTCCAACCCCCAGGGTTTGATTGGAAATGTCCCCTGGGTAGCGGGGGTAGCTGTCCTGGGTTGTTTGTTTTTTTCCTCCTCCCTCGGCTGCTCCAGGGTTTGATTGTGAATGTCCTCTGGGGGGGGGGGGGGGGGGGGGGGGGTGGTGGTTGTTGTTGTCCTCGACCAGTTGTTTCCTGGTTTTGTTTGTTTCCTCTTGGGTTTAGTATTGTCCCACGTGTTGCCCAGTCTTTGCTTTCCTGGTTCCCGGACCATTCCACGTTTTGTATTCCCCTGGCTCCCTGACCAGCCTTTGTTTGTTTTTTCCTGGATTCCCAGACCAGCCCTAGTTTTGTCTCCTGGTTCCCGCACCAGCCCTAGTCTTATGTTTCAGACCGGTCCTGGTTCCCTGATGAGACCTGTTTATATTTCCTGGTTTCTAGACCAGCCCCTGGTTTTGTTTTCCTGGTTCCAAGCCCAGCATTAGCCATATATCTCCTGGTTCCCAAACCTGCACTCTATCTTCCTAGTTATTAGTCCTTGTCTGTATTTCCTGTTTTCCCTTGAACCCCAGTTTGTTCCCTATGTGGGTCCCCTCCTGTGGCATTAGCTCCTGTCCCTATTGACTCTTAGTTCCCACGTTTTCTGTCCCTGTTTGATCTCTGGTCCCATTTTTGTCTTAGTCTGGTCCCTGTGTGTACAGTCTCTCATAATGCTCCCTTGGCCCCACATGGGTTTCCCTTGCCTTATGTTCCACGTCAGCTTTTTGTTTTCTATTCTCCTCGTCGGGCTCCACTACTCCTCTACTAAGTGGGGTTAGTCCGGTTTGGTTTTGTTCTGCTCCTCTCCTTGTGGGGTGCTTTTCCCTTCCAGTTGGACCTCATCGGCATCCATATGTCATTTCCTGTCTCTGCCTCAGACCCTGGAGGGTCATGAGGCTTCTGCTTCTCCGTGGACCCTGGAGGGTCGCACGGCAACGTCTACGTCGTGGGCCCTGGAGGGTCATTCGGATCATGTTCCCCCCATGGACCTTGGAGGGTCGCATGGCACCGTCTCCGTCATGGGCCCTGGAGGGTCGTTGGGGTCCTGTCCCCCCCCGTGGACCTTGGAGGGTCGCACGGCAATGTCTCCGTCGTGGGCCCTGGAGGGTCGTGGGGCTCCTGTTCTTCTGTGGACTCCGGTGGGTTGCACGGCACCTTCTCCGCTGTGGGCTCTAGGAGGGGTCGCATGGTTCCCGCCCACCTTTGTCTCCCGCCCTGTGTTCCTCCTGCTTCCTTCTCTGGGGTTCCTGTGGTGGAGTTGCTGGGTAGTGGCTGGATGCATCCTCTGTGTGCAACATCAGGGCTCCACTCCCAGCTGTCATGTTGGACGTGGGCCCCACCCTCATCCATCAAGACAGCGCTAGGGGTTGACAGAGCGGCGTCCCACAGCTGATTTGCATCGTTACTGAGTGGGTGCTCACAGCTGGTGATCATCAACATCCCAGATTTAACCCCAAACCTATCATGGGTTCGGGGCCAGATTCTTCACTGCTACGTACTGCGACAACAGCTGACATCTGCTGCAGTCTGCCCTAAGAACCACTGTGTCCTCTGGGTTGGAGCCGGGTTGCCATGGGTTCCCAGCTGTGCTCTTTCATTGCACCCAGCCGGTAACCTTTTGTTTTTATTTTAGTGTGCTTTATCTAACGGGAGTTTTCAAGCTCTTGACTCTTCCTGCTCCGTTTTTTCCCGGACTGTAATTCCATGCTCTTGTTGTAACCCTCTCGCTGTGGGCACCCTTGTCCATGAGAGTATACATCTGTGTTCCTTACTGCTCCTGCATTTGGGTCAACCACCCAACCCGGTTCCCCGAACCGTAACAGTAGTGTTTAAAAATAGGTCACTATCAAAGCAAAAAAAAATTGTTTTGAGATTTGTCTGTTTTTTGATCCAGCACACCTTTTTTTCTTGGATGTACATGTCTTTCTGATTTATAAAATAGGTAGCTGACATTTTTCAAGGTTGTAAAAAATTGTGCAAAGTTTCTATAATGAGTTGGAATGGTGTGTGAGTCCAGAATGTTTTTAGAACCTTAGAACTCAACAGTTTTTAGAAGAACTCAACCCTTTTATTTCCTGTTAATTATGTAATGTAATTTTTTTAACATTAATTTACTGTCTTAGTGCATTTATAAATTATTTAGGTGTTATCATATACACACTATTGTTATCATCATTATTATTATTTTAGTTTTACTTCTATTTTGTCATTTGATTTTTTAAAATGGACCACAATGGAAATAAGTGTTTTCACTTTCTTGTGTCATCCATGTATTTTTAACATATTTACAACTATATTATGTACTTAAATGAACTTACTAAATCACGCATGCACTCACAGTCACACTTTTAATATACAGATGATTTACCGCCCACTGCTGGATTGGCATGTGAGTCCAGAATGTAAATATTAATGTCCATTGTTCAGTGTTGTTACCTAATATATGTAGCTTCTCTAAAAATATCCGTCCGATCAATGCTCTGGTTTGGCGCCATTCATCCGTGACCCAAAATACATAAATATACCAAACGGCAAATGTCAGCTCTCCCCATTTGTGCGTGATTAAAATTGCCGGCACACACAGAGCTTTTTTCTTTTCTGCACTCTGCTGTAAGCAGGTGCTTTTAATTTGAGAGAGACTATGGTGAAAGAAATTAAAAGCACTACATTTTTCATTTATGGTACTGAAGCATGACGCTTCAGTCACTCATTGTAACAGCAACATAACACTTAACTAACCTGACTAAACGAACTAAACTACAAAAGCACAATAAATCAATAACACTAACAACGCTGTTAAACTAACTAACATGAACCACAATAACAACATTTAAAACCCCAAAACCCAGAACTCCCATGGTGTATTGCAACACAATGTCCATTGTTTACTGGTAAGCTATAAATCTCTAATTTATCAAAACATATTTATCCTCTCAACTTTCTGTTGACCCAAAATACATAAGCATACCAAACAGCAAATGGCAGCTCTCCCCGGTTTTGCCATGATCAAAGCCATAGACATGCGCACACAGAGGCCACTTGGCTATTATAATACAGATAATAAATAGTCTGCCCCATACAGTGGCTCTGTGATAGGGAGAATTTAAGGGTAGATAATTAAGAAAAAATAATCTGTTTCAAATAAAGAAATCTATGTTTATGGCTTCAATGATCAATATTCTTTTCTCGTAGAGGTATCAAAAACAGAGACGCAAAGTTTGCTTACCTAACAGGTCAGCATCCACAGCAGTCAGCACTCCCTGCATGTAAGGACATTGAATAAATATCTTGAATCCAATAGTGAGCTCCATGGAAATGTTGGTGGTAGTGTGTTAACTCCATGCTTATAATTTGTAGTTCTATATTAAAAAAGGAGTCAAATTTGTGTTTATTAATTTATTGTCAAGATTAGTTGTCAATTAGTGGACTAAGGGGTTTCATTAGTTGTCTCAAGACTATTTACAACTCTCATTCTGCCTATCATTTATTTCAGCAAAACCCCATGTGCTCTCCGCATCAAACACACCTGCACAATGATTATAGGCAGCTCCGAGGTAGCGCTTCATTAGTCTACAATTCCACCAGCTCATCGTAACCTAACCCAAAAATTGACATTTGCCATTCTGAGCCATATTTTTGACTAGCTTTAGTGCACAGTCTAAAGTGCAGAGTGCAACTGCATATGGGATGTGTCCACCTCCAGTTTGCTATTGGCACAGTGTGTAATCTGAGGACACAGTAGGGCACAGGGTGAAAAGGGGTTGTATCTAGGCAATTAATTTAATAAACCAACCAGACTGTCATCTGTCATTCCCAAAAGGAGGTGGAGTGGGCAACCCGGTGCACAATTATGTAGACATCAGACTCAAGAAAGAGGTTTTCTGGCAAATCAAAGCACACAAGCAGATCATTTATGAGAGCAACTACCACCAGGGCTCCCTAAGATGAGGCAGTGAAGTAGTATTGGGAGGTGATGGTCTGGTGGTTAAGTGTTGTGCTTGAGACCAGAAGATCCTCAGTTCAAACACCAGCCTGACCAGAAAATCATTAAGAACCCTTGGGCAAGGTCCTTATTCCCCAAATTGCTCCTGATGTGTAGTGAATGCCTTGCATGGCAGCATCGTGACATCGGTGTTGTCTGTGTGAATGTGAGGCATCATTGTAAATAGGGCTGCAGCTATCGATTATTTTAGTAATCGAGTATTCTACTGATTATTCTAGCAATTAATCAAGTAATTGTATAAAAAGTACTTTTGCGTTTTAAACAACATCAACAGTCCAGGGCTCTCCCTAAGCAATGGCACAATTTTGCTGCGCCATCACGCAGGTTGTCAAATTTAGTGTATCCCTTTCTATTTTCCTGGGTAATTATTTATTTTTTCACATCTTTACAAGTTTTGGATCTTTCCCAGTGTCAGGAGCTCAGCCAAAGTCGGGACAAAGTCTTGGCATTTTCCTGAAATGGCGATAGGATATGGCTGTTTTTTGTTTTCCCCAACTTAAAACGTAAAATTTAACCATTTTAATTTTTTTTTTTTTTTTTAAGGTTGGTGGACTGGGTGGACTTTTTTTAATCCCTCCTTCTGTGCGATTCAGCAGATGCATTTCAGCTGGAGGTTGCAAGCCTCGCAGTCTGTTTTTTTTTTATTATTTTATTTAAGTTACCATGTTTGTGAAGCGTTGTGTTTTGCCCAAAAAAGCAAAAAATAAAAAGCGAAACACTCAGTGCAAGTCTGAGCAAAACACAGAAGAAAGAGAGGCTCTTCTTTCAGAGACTGTTTGTCAGTGTGGCCAGGGACGGAGCTGTGACTCCCCTGGTGTGAGGGGAGCGCTGAGCACCTCACACCGGGCAGAAAGAGACAGCCGCGCAGTCACTCCCCATGTAGAGCGGAGAGCAGCCAGCGGACGAAATGGTGTTTTTAAAATAACAGAAACACACTGCTTCACTTTAAATGCGCAAGCTATTTCAGATGATCAGCGTGACCATCTTTCACCTAAAAGGCTTTATTTCACTCTGTGTCGTGTTGGAAAGATGTAGCTTTTGTGCTTAAATTGATTAGCACTTACATGGCTTGTGTGTATGCTTTAGTCTTCTTCTGTTTTTTCTGGGGATGTTACAGCACCACACACAGGCCTGGCATATGTACTACAACATTAAACGGAGCTTCGAGGCACAGAATTTGCCTCAATCATTTTTTGTACTCAAATTATTTTAGTTACTCGAATCATTTCAGCCCTAATTGTAAAGTGCTTTGAGCTTCTAATTCAGATGGAAAAGTGCTATTAAATGCAGTCCATTTCAGTTTATAGACTCATATTTTGATTAATTGTTTTGAAGTCACCTTTGTTGTGTATACATGTTGAGAGCGGGTTTGTTGAGTGGGCTCCCTGTGTGACAGTACGGCTGCAACTACAGTTTAGCAACTGTGTAGCACCGCTGCAGCTCCTCACATTCATCCACATTATCACACATCTCATTATATCAATGACACACTGTATATAGATTTGTAGCTCTTATACACATGAATATTCATGTCATATTTACATGATATACCTTCTAACTTTATTAAATACACCTTCTAATTATCTAACATAAAAAAGTAAAGTAAAAGTAAAAGTTTAATCTGCAATTATAAGATACCCCCACATTTATCAGATGTATTTCCAAGAAAGATCAGCACATCTACTACAAATGCAGCAGCCATCAAGAAATAAACACCTCTGAAGTCACCACCGACAATGAACATCACATATGTCATTCAACATTTCTGTCAATATCTCCTGATATTGTTCTATGAAAATATGACTGCATATTTCCTTGGTGTCCAATAGAGGTCAGTACACATACACACAGGACAAAAAGGTGGTGTAACACACAGGATGTGTGTCCAGTTTGGCTCAAACTTCATATATTCAAGTTTTCTGGAGACAGACTGGAACCATGTGACCCAGGCTGTGAAACGGGCAATTAAAAGAAGAAATTTCGTATCAAACTCAATAATGCATGGCATTTTTATTTATACATAGAGTGTCTACATAGTTAAAGATGTGGGTACATACAGTATTCTCTACACATTCTGACAGATGGACTGAAAGCTTGAGAGGCTGTCTTATGGAAGCATATAACTGCTCTGCAATTTGCTTTACTTATGACCTGGAATATTCTCATGTGAACAAATTACCTGAGCGACAGTTTACAATATTTACAATTTATGCCAGAGGCAACCAGTAGCATAATGTTAAACTCTCAGAGAATTTGTATTACCAAGTGCTGGAAATGACACAATAGTTGTGAATAACAGAGATGCTGAGTTTTTTCTTTTAAAGAGAAAATCCCCCCCCCCCCCCCCCCACACACACACACACAGAGTCTAAAAACTCAATCCACCAGCCATAACAGGGAGAAAGAGCAGCATCAACCTCTATTATCTAGTCACTATGCTGCTAACACAAAAGGCTCCCTGGAACAAAAATCCAATCAGTCCTCTCTAGGAGGATTTGCTCCACAGCAGTGCTCAGCAACACTGGTGGCTCTGCTGGCGACAAAGAAATAATCTCAGAGCCCACAGCCCGTTCATACCCTGTTTACTGCCACCATCGCATCGTGCTTTTAAATAGAGGACAGACTCTGTTGTCATTTGCTGTCCTCTGAGTTTCTGTGCATGTGAAAACATGAAACACATGGCTGACTCTGTGTACAGTGTGTGAAATTATGGTATTTGACACACAGGGAATATTTACTTGAAGAATTAGTAATATAGGCTTTCCATTAAAAAAAAGGATCCTTCAGACACAGAGAAGAAACAGATTTTAAATAATTGTTTGTTGCCAAATATTTCAGTAATGTACCGGTGTAACAGTATATCTGCCCCCGGGAGGAAGATATCCTAGGATACACTGGCTCTGACACTTACTTCCTTTTGGCTCTTATCGCTCACAGTCCTTCTCTCTTTGTCTGAGAAATTATCACATTCATTCTCCAATTATTAGCATGCTGCTGTTTATTTCGCTACGCTGTTGAGAAGCCTTCAACAAAATCAACTGGAAAATACTCGATATGATGCCGCTAGTGCACCTCCCTCCTCCCTCCCATCCTTCATCTCTGTCTGTTTGTTTTATGTGTGTCTTTAACCACATCAAAATGGAAGCAAAGTTCCCCGTAATGAAGAAGCAGGAGATAAAATGTGCAAATTTACAGAGAAAGGCATAATTAGGGCAATGAAAAGAAGTCTTGTTTTCATAGTTGCTTATTTACACAAAGTCTGCGTGTGTGTGTGCGTGTGTGTGTGTGTGTGTGTCTGTGCACACAAACACAATCAAAACAGCAGTGGCCTTTTTGACCACCAGATGTCGGCTTTGATAGTGAAACAATAAACAAGCTCATTCATGGCTCCTTTTAACTGGGTTCACTCTGTACTAAATAGTCTCTTTATAGACATATATGAGGTTCAGTTAGTGTACTACTTCTATCTGAACGACAGCGAATGTGAAGGGAGGTGCTACCTGTCTGTATAGGTATTGAGACCAAACATCAATAGGTGCACCCGCTGAGTAACAGTGCTGCAGACAAATTGGGGTTCCTGCTGTTTTGGAGTGGGCTTTGTCTACCTCATTGACTGGTCTGACACTGCAATGGACACTGACTCACTGACATACTGTCACGCAGTGTTTCCAATGGTGGGGAGTGTGCAGAGGAACAGCAAGGGAGGGAGGGCATGGCAACGCAAATTAATTGGGTGTTTAGCAAACAATTAGTTTTTGTTGTAGTGTGAACCCAAGATATTTCATGTTTTGTGTGGTCAATGTTGTTTCATTTGTTAATATACTGGCATCCATATGTGCATTTCAGGCCTACAATACGTACATTCCGAAAAAGTTGGGACACGAAACCATTTACCACATTGTAATGTTGCCGTTCCTTCTGATAACATTTAAAAGTCATTTTGGCTTTGAGGATACCAAGCAATGAATTGTTTCAGGTGCTACTTTGTCCCATTTTTCTTTCAAACACCTCTTAAGGTGTGCAGCAGTTCAGGGTTGATGTTGCTTTTTTCGTTTCAAAATACTCCACACATTCTCAACTGGGGACAGATCAGGACTGCAGGCAGGCCAGTCCAGTAACTGTACCCTTTATTTCTACAGTCATGTCTTTGTAATGTGTGCAGAATGTAGAATGTCTTGGTGAAAAATGTATGGACGTCCCTGCAAATGATGTTGCCTTGAAGGTAGGACATAGTATGTTGCTCTAAAATTTCAATGTGCTTTTCTGCATTCATGCTGCCACCACAGAAGTGTAAATTATCTTTGCCAAGGACACTGACAGCCCCATACCATGACAGACCCTGGCTTTTGGACTTGTTGCTGCCAATAGTCTGGATGGTTCTTTTCATCTTTGGTCAGGAGCACACAAGTCCTGATGTCAAATATTGATTTGTGTGATCACAATACATGTTTCCACTGTGTGATGGTCCAACCCAGATGTCACTGAGCCCAGAGAAGTGGATGCCACTTGTGGACAAGGTTAATGTAAGGTTTCTTTTTTGCACAGTACAGCTTTAAGTGCCATTAGTGAATGTAACTCTGTATTGTAGTGCTTGACAAAAGTTTGCCCTGCCCCTGTGATTATATCAGCTACTGATGAATGACAGATCTTCATGGAAGGCCGTCGGAGGGATCAGAGATCACATGTGTTCAGTGAAATCATCTGTTTTTGCTGTAAAGGTAGAAGAAACACAAGGTCAGACTTTTACTCACTGAAGCCGGGATATTCCACCCAGTGTATTCTTAACTTTCTGAACTTTTGCACCAACATACTGTTGGCACTTGCCATTTTTCTTCTCATAATTACAAAATGGTCTGATTCATTGTTAATGCTTGAGGAGAAAATGCATATTTAGCACGTCTGAATTTCTGAATGAATAACAAAATAATTACATCCTTTGATAAATACAGTACTGAGTACTGAATTACAGTATTGAAAACTGCTAAAAAAGTCCTCAAAGTTCACACATGGTACTACATCACTTTCAGTGTGTTCATTTTTTTCTAGTTCTAAGATGTGTGGATATTAGTCAATGAGAGCTTAATGAGAGAGTAGAGGTTTCTCCTGATTCAACTTAACTCAAAGGGGGACCAGTTTTGTCAGATAAAGATGGTCTAATGAGAAACTCGTTGCAGCCATAAAAAAAGGAAAGTGGAACTTATGAGAATAATTTAATTTACTCACAAAAAGTTTAATAGTCAAACACAGTTTTATCTTCTCTTTAAAGCCAAGTTCTAATGGGACCAACAAAAGAGTCTAAATTAAGTCAATATTTTATAAGTACTAAATGAGTGGAACTCTTCCAATGCCGACACAGCTTCATACAGTAAGTAGCTGTTGTCAGAGGACCAAGAAAAATGCTTTTCAAAACAGTAGGAATACCACAACAAAGATGTAAATACATAACAAATGCAGTCCTACTATAAAGAAAATTCAGCAACCTCGTGCTTACTTTGCAAGCAATTTAATTTGAACAAATCCCAAACACTCATCAGGTAATTTCTCTCAAGTACATCAAAGATGCATTACAGAATTACAGAAATGGAGAGGCACTGTCATTGCCAATAGTTCCTGAATGAGGCAGCACCACTCACAGAACACTACACTATATCAGCAATTTACGGGAAGTATAGATTCACAACAATACAAAAAGAACTTTCCCTTAACATAAAAATATGACAACTATAGAATGGATACAAAAAAGGTGAATACTAACTTCATTACCTCTGCCAATTTTAATCTTTAATTTAATTTAGCCTTATTTTAACCAGGTTAGTCCCACTGAGATAGAGAGGTCTTTTACAGGGAAGACCTGGACAATTTAAAGTTTCCAAACCTACGTAACCTGCATGTCTTTAGATGTGGGAGGAAATCGGAGCACCCGGATGGAATGCACGCAAACATGCAAACTCCACACAAAAAGGCCACAGATGGGAATCGATCCAATAACTTTCTTGAAGTGAGGGAACAGTGGTATCTTTACTTTTCTGTCTGATATTTCAAAATATGTTTAATGGATTTTTATGAAATTTAGTGGAAGAGTGACATTTTGTGGCAGCAAAGGTTAGGTAAATAAGGTTGGTTAGAAACTTGATTCTAACAACAACTTGGCAATAAATAAGGTTAGAAACATGGGTATACCAGCAAAAAGTATACATATATATATATATATATATATATATATATACTTTAAAAATGTATTCCGATACAGTTACTAGTTACCTGTTGAAAAATGTAATCAGTAACGTAATCCAAGTGCCATAATATTAAAGTAATGTAATTTGATTACTTTCAATTACTTCTGGATTACTCCGATATCAAATATGCTAATATAGACAAAAGAAACTAAATATAAATAGTCTTGACCACATAGTACAGTTTATTAAGCAAAAATAAAACTGTTTCTTTTACATGGCATGCTCTGTTTTACTTCACATTATGAATTAAGAGAGCCACAATATTGTTTTAAACACACCCAGTGTTCACCTGCTAAATTTTCAACAAAAAATGCCAAACAAATGAAGGATAATGAAAACTCAGGCGGTGTGCGGATGAATTTGTAATTAAAAGTGGCTTGCAGAACAATATACAAAACAAACCAAAAAAAAGTCTGCTACTTGTTCAGTAAATTCACACCATGTTTAACATATCAGTCCACTTATTGAACTTTCAAAATAAGAACAACAGCATAATGAAAACCATTAAGTAAATACTGTCAGTAAGGAGGCGTGATCACCATTTTAATTCCGGACAAGTTAGTGATTTGCGTGCATAGAAGTTCAAGAAACAGGTGGAATATACCGGAAAGCTGCGCATGTTGGCAAAGCCACAAACGGAGGAACAAGGGAGCCAATATTTCCTTCCATAAGTAAGTGGTTTTGGTTCTTCTTGTCACTTTGTCCGTGATATTTGAATGATAAACAGCTGTATGTTTCCTGCCATACCTGTGTCGCCCGATGACACGGACCATTAACTCTTCACTTATGGCTAGTTGATATTTTCCACTACTAGACCAATGTCTAGTTAAAAAACTTGTCGTTAGTGATTAAAACCGTTCGACAAGACTGGGGATTTTTTTTTATTTGCAATTACGCAATGCCGTTACATGTATTCCGTTACTCCCCAAGCCTGTATGTATATAAAACAAACACACATTTTGGCATATCTGTAATATGCCAAAATATCTGCATGAATGACTTCATAATAATGTCACACAGGCATCATATGATATCATAGTAAAAACAGCACTACAGACATGCTGTATATTTACTTGTACATTTATATTGTGTGTAAAGTGCACAGGGTATGCATCAGCCCTTTGATTCCCTTCAATTTAAAATTAAACTATAATAAAATTAAGATGATACAGGCAGCTCTGTGGAATATGAGTTGCACGATTAACATCATGGGTCATGGGTTCGATTCCTGCCTGTGCTCCAGGCTACCTGTCTCTGTTCGTAAACAAGACAATTCTCCCTACTACATATAGGAAAAAAATGAACCCAGAGTGCATTGCTTTGTCAACATCTATTTTTTCCACCCCCAGCCTAATTTCCAGTCCCATTCTTTACAGTGCTTGAAAATTTTTATTATTGCATGTGTATGATAAACCCATGCAAATTTATCCAATTTTGCAAAAGTGTGATCGTGAATCTTGGAGAGAAAGTGACGGTGGGTTATCTCAACACGACGGCTGTGGTGTGGAAATGGGACTTTGAAGCAGCTAGGACTGCTAGCTGTTAGCAAGGTTTCTGCTTACCGACACCATGGCTGGACAAACGAAAGAATCAAGAAACACAAATGTAACTATAATCACTGTCATGTTGAACACATGGAACTTGAAAATATTGAAGCTTATGACGGCCTGTGAAGCTTGCAGCAGTGTCGGATAGCAGGATGATATTCTCTGTGGCTGCTGCGTGTCACTTCAGTCAAATCAATGGGATCTGGTTGTGTAGCAAGGTATGTATATATTGTTGTTACTTAGTTTGTCCAGCCTGGGTTACACTTATTGGACATATTTTTAATGCTGGCTACACCAGTTACAGTGCAACTAGGAGAATGGCTGACTGTTAATGTCTTCAAAACAAGGCAAATGATAATCTTCATTGTCCCAGATCACCCAACTGTAAATGGGTAGCAGGCTTGGCTGGGAAAGTAAGCAACAATGGACTGCCATCCCATCCAAGGGGAGCTGTAGAATCTTATCCGCTTCATACTACAGTATTCAGACATTTACATAACATATCACTGGCTACCAGTATAATTCTACTGTGTTCATTTCAGCAACAACAGAAATGTTTTTGCATACTGACAGGATTTCTGGAAAACGAAGATAGAGTTTACTATTATTTTAAATTCTTATTTCGACGCAAATCGATTTGCATTCTCTGAATATCCTTTATTTTAATGAGTGAAGAAAGTAAATCTTGTTTTCATTCTAAAGTTTAGCTCTTATCTTTATATATCAATTCACATGTGCGAGCACAAACCTTTATTTGATTTTATTTGATTTGAGTTATTCAAAAGAAATGTAAAATGTACAAAGTAGGTAAAATAATCCTATATTTTAAGTGCCTTACGTGTGTCCTTTGCATGTGTGCCTGCGGATTTGTGTAACGTATTTTTCACTCACATCGAATAAATGTCCCATCCGCTCACAATGTATTTCCATTAAAAAACCCTCACGTGGGACCGGAGTCATTTCCATGATTAAAAGCCCAACCATTTATTTTTTTCACACTGTGCTCAGACACGTACCCACAGTCTGACGTGCACCTATTAAATCAGACATAGCAAAAGGCTGTGATTTGACACTTTTCTAGTTTTACTCTTTCCTCTCATATTTTAAGTTTTTTTGCAGGGCGCACGATTACATTTCAGGATCACATAGATTTGGCAGAAAAGTCTGCAAATTTACAACACAGAGTCAAAAAAGAGAAAATTGTACAGCTTACCTTTGAATTGGAGGTGATGATTGTAGAAAGAAAAGCTTGTTGAGGGTCAAATTAGTTAGCATAATCCATAATCCAGCAACGTAGAACTTTAAAGCTGTCACTCACGTTGATGTCATGACACGGTGTTACAGAGCTGCAGAAGCATTAATCCATCCATCCATCCATTTTCTTCTGCTTTATCCGGAGTCGGGTCACGGGGGCAGCAGCTCAAGCAAAGCCGCCCAGACCTCCCGATCCACACACACCTCCCCAGCTCCTCCAGGGGAACCCCAAGGCATTCCCAAGCCAGCCGACAGATGTAGTCCCTCCAGCATGTCCTGGGTCTAAATCATCATAAATTGTAAATTTATGTAAATTTGATAGCTTAACTTTTTATATTTATTTGATAGCACCTGTACCTGGATGTGTTGCTGTATGTGGTTAAATGCTGAAAAAACCCATTGAAAACATAAAAGCTTCATTCAGTAGTTCAGCACATTTGGCCCCAATATGGCACCATGTTCTGTTGACGCTACTCTCTGAATAAAGGGACCATAAGTGCCCCCCCCCCCCCCCCCACCACCCACCCACCACAGACAGGAAAGCAAGAATCAAGGAATATCTGTATGAAGTAGAGGTGCTAACAAAGAACATTTCTGTTCAATTCTGACAGAAAACAAAATGAAGATACAAAAAAAAAAGTGATGGAGGGGAACAGCAGAAAGTGAAAGAGAGCGCAGAGAATTTGCTTTATCTCCACACTGCTTCCAGGTTGTGCACAACTTGCACAAACATAAACGTGTGAATACACACAAACGCAAGCGTCCCCTCAAATCTGCCCATATATCATGAATATGATTGACCTTTTCCACTGTAATGCTGAGAGTGCATAAAGGGGGAAAGGAGAAACTAAACACAGGCAAGCAGAGTTAATTTAGAGCGACATGTTATTGGGTGCTGACTGCAGATATGGAAAAGGACAATCTAATCGAAAGGCCAAAAGAATGACAATGACCTCTCAAATCAATGTCTGCACCCTATTTTCTCTGTTTTCACTGTGAAAAGACAAAGCCTTCAATTCAGGTGTTTTGTTGTCCATTTTTATGCCAGTTTGCACCTGTGTGTGTGTACGCATGTGCACATACTGGATGTGTTCAAACGTGTGTACAACCTGATCTGCTGCTGTGGTGGAACAGTTGCCAGAGTAATCATTATTTAGTTGTGGCAGGTTGGAAAGGTCAGCAGTCTGAAATGTCAGGCTGTGTTCAACAGGAGCCAGATGCAGCCGTGTGCTGCTCAAGTGTCCAATTAAAGATGGCCGAGTGAGGTTTGAATGGGTCTGCGTGTGTGTTTGAGCATGCATGTGTGTTGCAAATGAGAACCAGGGAGAAGTACACTCTGTTTAATGGTGCTATTTTTGCAATCATTGCATCTATCAGATCTGTACGTAACGTGCGCGTCAATCATGGTCTTCAAAGTCAGGATATGAGCGCCATTAGTTAAAAGACAAAAGAGGAGCAGAAGCTGTGTTGTCGTCAAATCTGCTCTCTCCATGATCAAGACGCTTAGAGCCCATTAGTTTGCTCACACCCTGTGATTTCCGTCTTCCGCCCACGCTATGAAGAAGAGAAAACAGGTGAATGATGGATAAAGAAAGGAGAGAATATAAATGGACAGAATCAAAAGGCGAGACATGCAGTGAGAATGTACAACTTTAGATAATGATTGATAAGTCCAAAGACCGTAGAGAGAGCTGGGTGACAGGAAGACGGGGGAACTCCTTTTATCCACAGGAGGAAGCAGACATTGTCCTGTCTGTGTTTCCATATCAGCCTCATTCATCTGAGAGCTGCACCTGCTCCTCATACAGCCATCATCATAATCTCACTGTGTTCACTGCGTGTGCTCACCTGATGTGAATAGTAATAAGCAGTAGGGCAGTATAAGGTACGTCTGCCATGTTAAGAATATTAAAGACTTCCCTTCAAGGCCATATATAACAAAAGGCTGGATAATGAGCTGCAATCATTTACACAGCGACCTGAGTTCTCCACTGGTCAAAAAAAAAAACCTGAGTGAGAAATAAATGAAAGCTTTTTCAGCCTTGTCCACGCTTTTTAAACAGAACCCTTAAGGTAGGTTTTTATTTTGTCTTATTACAATTTTAAAGTTCCTAATGTAGGTTAAAGTCAGGTTTTCAGGACTCCTCTGCAGAGCGGAACAAACATCTCAGCAACACTCCCAACAATCCCACAGTGCGACATACATAAAAATGTACAGCCACTTCTGGAACACAACACTGAAGAGCAGAAAAGATTGATTTGTGACAACTGTCAGCAGAGCTGGGGTTTGTTTTGATCGATCGCATTTTATTAGCAGTGGAGAAACAGCTCCAGCAATGCAAGAATTCTTTCTGTGGTCATGCCAATGACAACCATACAGTTATTACACAATATAATCCACTAATACAGCACTCTCATCATTGTTTTTCTCTTTTGGCCAATATAGAGAATGGACACACCATTTTGGTGGCCACTCTTCTTCATGACGGATACTGTTGCTGCAGGTCATTTCACTGACCTGTTCAAGCTCATTATGATGCAAAGGGACCCAATCACGTTGCACCAGTTCTTTTTTCCTTGTACTGGTAACAGTGTAGAGGCTATTCAGCAAAAATATAAATGAGTGGGAGGGTGGTTAGTCCACCCTAACCACCCTTGTTTAGACAATCAAAAAAAAAAAAAAAAAAAAAAAAAAACCTCCATCCTCTACAAAGACAAGGACAACTGATGAACCTTGCACCATCAATTGATAAAGCAACTTTATTTCACCAATGTAATATCCCAGAGACGTGTCTACCACCTGCTGGAGCACCAGTCACATTCACACAACATCTTAGTTTGTAACCACTGAGACAAACATAATGCCCACTTGATCACAAAAAAAGCAGAATGAAATACATGACATAAAAGAAAGATAAACTAGAACTAAAGGAGGGATGGATATTAAAGACTATCGTTAAGCTAAATGTATTAAAGATGATGTTCAAAGTAAGATCTGTGATAGTAACAGTATTTCATCAAAGTGCCTCATACACTATAGTCTGTGTCTTATCATTTTGAATGTGCTTGATTGTATGATGTAGTGAAATGTTTACATTGTGCTTTTTTAAAAATTTTTTTTTACATATGTGGTTTTACTTTTCCTGTGGTCAACACATGTAAATCATATTTAAACATACACTGTGAAAATAAACACTTTTTTGAGACACTGACACCAGTGTAGTTGCATGTGGTCCAACGATCATCTGTACAGACAAAGTATGGTAATATGTCATGACATCAAGCTTAATGATCATGTTAGAGCGTGCTTATTTTCTGTACAGTGTTAATGCTGGAACCATTTATATTAAAAAATAACAACAACAAAACCAACAACACATTGATGTGTTCAGCTTACACTTTTAACATACTCTCCTTTAAAATGACCCCCAACACCATTCTCTTCCTGTCCTCACCATGGTACAACAACTTGTACCCACCGCCGATGCTCCTGCTCTTACTTCCCTTCCACTTGGTCTCTTGCACACACAATATGTCTACCTTTCTCCTCTCCATCATATCAGCCAGCTCTCTCCTTTTACCAGTCATACTACCAACATTCAAAGTCCCCACTCTCATTTCCACCCTTCTAGTTTTCTTCTTCTCCCGCTGTTCGTGGCAACGTTTTCCTCCTCTACTTCGTCGTCGTCTTCGCCCAGCAGTAGCCCAATTTCACCGGCACCCTGTTGGGCAATAGCACTGGTGGTGGATGTGTTAACCCGGGCCGTGACCGAGCCGGTATGGGAATTCGATTCTGAGTCTGCATAGTTGAGTTGGCTTGGTTTATGACGGAATGCCCTTCCTGACGCAACCCTCCTCATTTATCCGGGCTTGGGACGGCATCCAGAATGTACTGGCTGCACACCCCATGTGGCTGAGTTTATTTCCTTTAACTGTTGGGTAAAGTGTCAGTACACGGACCCCACAACAGGGGCGCAAATGAACGGACAATGGAGAAGTCAAAATAACAAGGCTTTACTGTTATGAACGTGCACAACGAATCAACCAATCACGAAATGGACAACAGTCAATTCACAAAGTGTCGTGTGGCAGGCTCGAAGATAGGAGACGCCTCTCCAAGGTAAGACCCGAACCACACGGCTTCCTCCGCCACAGGACCCCGGAAATACTGGAGCCGCCAAGTCCCGAACTCCCAGGTGGCACTGCCTCCGCGTGTCGGACCTGGTACTGCTGGCGAGGTAACAAAGAACGTTAGATGGGGGCGCGTTTGCACCCAAGACTCCGAACAGCAGGGAAGTTACCTCCACCTCTCGTGGAACAGTAATCCACAAGCTATACCTAATCCAAAAGGATACACTCCGTCAGCTTTGATAAGTACCTCGTAGGTAGAAAGATATCTCGGCAATGAGGTGGAGGTGCCGTCCTGCTGATATACCCACAGATGATTGCCGTCAGCTGTCTCAGGTGATGGGTGGACAGCTGTCACCGTAGCTGCTCACGTGAGGCGGTGGGCGCCCTCTGGTGCCTGGAGCCCGCACTCCAGGCAGGGCGCCCTCTGGTGGTGGTGGGCCAGCAGTACCTCCTCTTCAGCGGCCCACACAACATTAACACGATACTAATATAATCGCAATGTCACCAAGTCATCCAGAGGCATACATGTTTAACTATGGTTCAAATTTTTAACCACTCATTTTAGACAGTTATTTAAAATTATTGTCATGTCTGAAGTTTACAAAGTGAAAATATCAGATATATGTTTTCGTTTTAAAGTAATGTGCTAATTTTTAAGGTTTTGTGAGCACATGCTGTGCCAGGCAGCAATGCATTATGGGTAGCATAAGGTAATCTCAGACGTTCACGACAGGATAAATGCATTTGAGACACTCTGTTCAGGGTCCACAGATAACAGCATTAAACTCTAGTGCCTAAAACTCTCGTGAATATATTCTGGGTTTTATAGATGTTAGTGTATTTGCGTTTGTTAAATTCCACGCATCTTAAATGTAGCAGACACAGATTATCTGAATTTTGTTTTACATTTTTTTAAGGCCGCTACTGCCATCTACTGGCCAGGAGTGTTCATGGCAGTATTAACGTCTGGGTACATGGCTGCTCTCAAAGTGTTGGTATTGTTCATTGTCTAGGCGCCTTTTTGTGTGCATATATGTTACTCTGTATTCTAAAACTATGGTTAGAAGTAATTCCGACTCCTTATCGGTCCACAACGAACGAGGTTGGCGCCATGTTTTTAGTTTTTGTGGAAGTCCCGACAAGAGAATAAGGCTCCTGATTGGATAGAATTTTAATCAGTACCGCTACCCAAAGGTTTGGTAGACTAATTACAACACTGTTTAGCACTTTTACCCAGAATACTTTGCGGTCTGTGTTTGTTACAAAACCTCAGAATTAGTGCCTTATTCAACATTAAAAGATACATGTTATATTGTAACTTTGTACAAATGACAGAATGACATAATGGAGTTATTCTATCAGTATTTTCAAAAACCATAAGTTAGTATGACTTTATTTTTCAAGACCCTCCGCCTGACCGAAGTGTTGAAATTGATTAAGGAGCTGGCCTTATGGCTGCTCTTGGTGTGTCTCTGTGGTGGGAGCGCTGATGTAAACAAGAGCTTCCAGCAGGAGCATAATGTTGAAAAAAAAAATGATTATGATTAATAAAGAGTTAATTCGTGGGTGCTTTCAGGATTGTCTGTGCTGCTTCCTGCAGAGGGCAGCATGTTCAAACATTCTTGGTATTCTTTAGGTCTTTTACTGCTTTTGATGCTTTCAAAAGCGATCATGTTAAAAATCAATTTCAGCTCTTTAGTAACTGCAATGTCCCATAGACAACACCGGAATTTATCAGTTATCGATTATCTGTAACTTCCGATAATCTTTGGGTGGTTTATCGGTTTATCTTTATCAAAGATAACTTTTTCAGTTATCTTATCTGTTATCGAAGTTAATTTTTTGGTTATCTGTGCCCACCACTGCTCACTACACACCGGGATCATCTAGGGGATTAAGGACCTTCCCCAGGCGCCCTTAGTGATTTTCCGGTCAGGCTGGGATTTGAACCAAGAATCCTCTGGTCTCAAGCCCAACAGCTTAACCACTAGATCATCACCTCCCCTATGAACAAACTTTTTATTGTTTTTTTGCTTCAAGTGATACATTCAAGAGGAACACTCAGTTACATAATATTTGATCATCATTATGTCAAGCATACATGGGTGGCAATTATTTCCAGCGCACAGCTGCATCGTGCGCAGAAACACTCTGTTTTTCATACTCACCCAGTTGCACTTCATCCCATCTATGTCTTTCTCTGTTTGCCCCCTGTCAAAATGTGAAGGCCAGAGGTTGACTGTGCCTCTGTGCAGGGCCTGATGAACAGATGTAATGTAAATCTGCTATATCTGCATCCTCTTTTCCATATGCATATTCTTCTCTGCCCCATCTTTTAATTTTATCCTTGTTGTCCATCTCAGTAGATGGTGTTTTCACATGGCTGCCTTTTTAAAACAGTGGCATAGGCTTCTCACTTTTTGACAGTCATAATGTGAGCACTACACTCACGTCCCTGTCTGCAGATCATCTCATTTAGCACACTGTTGAAAGCACTGCTTAAAAGTGGCCAATGAACAAATAATTCACAGAGTAGACTCATCAGAGAGACCCTTTAATTCACTGACAAAACCTTCAGTTACACTACGCCAGGGGCTTATTTATAAAACTCGATGTGCACTTTAGACTGTAACTGTGCACTCACAAAGGCATATAAAACTGATGTACACATTGTTCTCCATCATGATTTCAGTCATTGTGGACATTCTGCTGTTACTTCCACTATAGCCATGAAATGGATGTAGATGCACCTTCAAATAATCACTTACATACTGTATAACAACCTCTCTATTTGTGTCACTGTAACGATGGAGCTGTTCTTTTTACACCGCTCAGAGAAGACGAATAAAAAACAAAAACAAAAAAAACACGCACAGAAGAGCATTACACCGAATGAGAAACTGAGATGGTCACTGCCGAGGTGGACAAAAGGAAATGTGCTTTATTTGTGGGTCTCAGTGAAAAACTGGAAAAACGTCGGAAGTGGATTAGAGTGCACACAGTGTGCAAGACTGTGAAAACTACAACTAAAAATCAACAAAACAAATAAATGGCTGTTATTTTCACTGTCATGGTTTGTTTGTGTGCTACCTCCTGAATTCATGGGTGGAATGGATCAAAAAACTGCTAACTACATATTAAATTGGTACAGACAAAAAACAAACATACAAATGTTTGAGGTATTTTATCAAGAAATAATCTTTCTCCAGGTATTAAGGACTATAATAAATACTTTAGCGTATCTTTAGAAATTATGGTTTAGCTACTCTTTACTTGTTGACCACATCTGATGTGATTAATTTCCTTACATACAGCTAAGCTGTACACAGCCACTGTGGAAAAAGGTAAAGGTACGAAAGGTAAAGGATACCAAATAAATAAATGAGTTGTGTTCATACAAGACAATGCAGAATTATGCATTTGTATTAATTTATTTCTGAATTATGCAGCTGCGTGGGCTCAGACGCACTCAGTACTGTTTATAAAAGTCTTTCATCTGTATATAGTTAAGGATTTCAAGAGCATCTGAAATTTTATAAATATACAGACGTGTAACAATACAAATGAAAATGAGTCTATACTGTTGTATAGACCCATTAACTATAACTATACCTATACCAACCTGCTTATCAACTCTAATGTGTAGATATGATGTATGATGTAGATGTAGAGACTAAAAAGATTAATCCAGGTTTTGAGATATTTCTTATTGTTACATGGGGAACAAGGTACCAGTAGATTCAGTAGATTCTCACAAATCCAACAAGACCAAGCATTCATGATATGCACACTCTTAAGGCTATGAAATTGGGCTATTACTAAAAAAAGTAGAAAAGGGGGTGTGCACAATAATAGTAGTGTGGCAGTCAGTCAGTGATTTCGTCAATTTTTGTGGAACAAAGAGGTGTGCATCAGGTGTCCCCTATTTAAGGATGAAGCCAGCACCTGTTGAACTGTTTTTCTCTATGAAAGCCTGAGGAAAATGGGACGTTCAAGACATTGTTCAGAAAGAACAGCGTAGTTTGATTAAAAGTTGATTGGAGAGGGGAGAAACCTATAGGCAGGTGCAAAAAATTATAGGCTGTTCATCTACAATGATCTCCAATGCTTTAAAATGGACACAAAAAAAAAACCAGAGCCGCGTGGAAGAAAACAGAAACAACCATCAAATGGATAGAAGAATAACCAGAATGGCAAAGGCTCACCCACTGATCAGCTCCAGGATGATCAAAGACAGTCTGGAGTTACCTGTAAGTGCTGTGACAGTTAGAAGGATGCCTGTGTGAAGCTAATTTATGTGCAAGAATCCCCCGCAAAGTCCCTCTGTTAAATAAAAGACGTGCAGAAGAGGTTACAATTTGCCAAAGAACACATCAACTGGCCTAAGAGAAATGGAGGAATATTTTGTGGACTGATGAGAGTAAAATTGTTCTTTTTGGATCCAAGGGCCACAGACAGTTTGTGAGATGACCCCCAAACTCTGAATCAAGCCACAGTTCACAGTGAAGACAGTGAAGCATCATGATGCAAGCATCATGATATGGGCATGTTTCTCCTACTATGGTGTTGGGCCTATATATGCATACCAGTGTCATGGATCAGTCTGGATATGTCAAAATACTTGAAGAGGTCATGTTGCCTTATGCTGAAGAGGACATGCCTTGAAATTGGGTGTTTCAACCAAGACAATGACCCAAAGCACACTAGTAAACCGAGCAAAATCTTGGTTCCAACCAATAACATAATGTTTGGAGTGGCCTGCCCAATCCCCGGACCTAATCCAATTGGGAACTTGTGGGGTGACATCAAAAAAGCTGTTTCTCGAAGCAAAACCAAGAAATGTGAATGAATTGTGGAATGTTGTTTAAAGAATCTTGGAGTAGGAATAACAGCTGAAAGGTGGCCACAAGTTGGGTGACTCCTGCCTCGCAGATTGTGAAGACATCATGAAAAACACACCTCCTTTTGTACTTTTTTAACTAATAGCCCCATTTCATAGCCTTAAGAGTGTGCATATCCTGAATGCTGGTCGTGTTGGATTTGTGAGAATCTATTGAATCTACTGGTACCTTGTTTCCCATGTAACAATAAGAAATATACTCAAACCTGGATTAATCTTTTTAGTCACATAGCACTACTATTATTCTGAACACTACTGTATACTGTTCACAATCTTCTTCAGCAGTCCACCATTTTCAATTATAACTGTTATGTAGGGAAGGACCCCTCACATAACCTCTTGCATGGTAATTAAGGCAAGTGGTGCTCACAATAATACAGGGATATTCTATTAATATCAGAAGTCGAACCAAAACTCAGTAAGATATTACTGAAAGTAATCTTTATTCATATTCATCAAGTAATATTGAAGCAATTTTCAAGATTTCAAGATTGTCTGGAGAATGGTAGCAGAACATTCTCAGGGTTCTCCCCATAAATTTTTAGTATAGCGGTGCTGTTGGCAATTATCACCCAAGGTGGTGCGTGTTGCGAGTCATTCTGGACTGGTTTCGATGTACTGAAAGCAAGAATAATAGACAAAAAATTACACATATGTTGTAATATCAAAGTTCTTTTTGCATTTTTCTAAGTTAAGAAATAAATATGTTGAAAAGTTTAAAAACACATCAAAATTTGATGGACATAGCATTTGCTCTCTTCTTCAAAAATGACACACTGTATATTCAATCCAGTAAGACAGGCAGAGTTTTTCTCTCATGTTGACAGTTTAGGTTTTTTTTCAACATTTCTGAGTGAGATTGCATACTTTTTAAAAACAATATAAACCCCTAATTGTCTTGTTTGAACAAGAGCTAAATCTGGACTGATTTGATTATCAAATCAGAATCAGAATCCAATTTATTGCCAAGTAAGTTCTCACATACAAGTAATTTGACCTGGGTCACTGGTGCATAAACAACAATAAGAAAAAAAAAATGAAAAAAAAAATGTACAGAGTGTACCCTGCCTCTGGCCCTGCTGGATGGGCTCCAGCCCCTGAGACCCTTAATTGGAGTAAGCGGGTATAGAAAATGGATGCGCTGATTCCTATGGCTTAATTTTTTTTTGTACTCAGTAGTTCTCAAGTCAGAAGCATTTGAATCAGAAAAGGTCTATACATGTGAAAATGCAGAAAGTAAAATAAATATTAAGTTGCCTGATTCTGTCATTTACAAACAGAAAGCAAAGTTTACAGTCATAGCCCAAGGGACATCTCAATATCATATACAGTCATATCAGAGAACATCTGTATAACGTAGCCTTTTAGAAGTGTTGTATGATTGTGCATAAAATGATCAAAAACTTGTGTTTCCTAATAGTGTTAAAATATTTTTTTAATTTTCTTGTTTCACATCTCTGATTCATGATCGATTCATCAACCACATCTTGAAAACAGCATCTTTAGTGATGCATCACAAAGCGATGCCAACAGCTGACCGTTACCAGGAACGATTTCTGAGCAATGTATTACATATAGCTATTAATATAATTGTTGTGCAGTTAATTGTCCTGGACACCGTAGAAATGTGTGCTTCAAGCGAAATTTTCCTGGTAATTTATGTTAGCGGCATTAACGTGTTAGCAGGTATCGAAGCTTAGCTGATATTAGCTATACTTAACAGTAACATACTGGATAAGTGCACCATTACTGAGGTCATCATTTTTAATACCCCACCAAAGCCATCCATCAAAAAAAAAAAAAAAAATCCACAGCCTTGTCCAAAAAATATGCTTTAATAACACCCAAACCAAAGTTAGCCTGTTAGCTTTGTTCGTCCCCACCCAGGTCAAGTAGGGTCTTGCCAACGCTCCGCTTTTTCACGTGGGCTGGCTATTAAGCTATTTAAAGCCATAGTAGACTGCCACACATTAAACAGTATAGAAGAACAAATGAGAATATTGTGTTAAATTGACAATGCAACATATTTTAAATATGGCCACATTGTCCCAAGCTGCCCGTGCAGGAACCAACCTACAGCACACAAATTTGGTGTAGATAGGATCAAAACTGTAGATTTCTATACAAGAATCTCTCTCCTCTCTCTCTCTCTCTCTCTCTCTCTCTCTCTCTCTCTCCTCTCTCTCTCTCTCTCCTCTCTCTCTCTCTCTCTCTCACTATCTCTCTCTCCTTCTCTCTCTCTCCTCTCTCTCTCCTCTCACACACACACACACACACACACACACACACACACACACACACACACACACACACACACACACACACTTTTGTCTTTATACATGACAGACAGATAGATAGATAGATAGATAGATAGATAGATAGATAGATAGATAGATAGATAGATAGATAGATAGATAGATAGATAGATAGATAGCAAGCAATAATAGTTTAAACATAATAGACACTAACACTTAAAAATATCATCACAACTGACACATTTCCAACTGCATTGTTGACACAAATAACTTAAAAAATCAAAGGGTGATCATTAAAGTAAATGTGTAATAATGTAGGAGAACTATTCTCACAAATGCAATGCATCACAGAAGAAAGGTTTCTCTACTTGGATTGCTTTTACATAGTGACATTTGAAAAAAACAAAGCCACATGACTCTGTTATGGCATACCACGCACATAAGGACGTACACACATGTACACCACATGAATATCATGCCATAATAAAAGACTCAGAGTAAAATGCTTCAAGAAGATTCTCAGTCATTCAGGTAGTAGAAAATCAAAAAGTGACTGACTATATGTCACATCTGAACAAATCGCACATCGTTCCAGCGCTAGTGGTGATGGTGTAGAAAAGCAGGATCAAGCAAAGCCTGTGTCAACTAGACATGGGCCGATAACCGGTTTCACGGTATGCCGCGTTATGAAAAAGCCACGGTATCAAACCACTAAAATTTTCCGTTATACCGTCTCTTCAGTATGAGCGGGTTATGAGAATTCTGATAGGCAGAGTGGAGGCAGCCGCTGCCACCCTTCCCCCTGGCGCACCTCTGTCTCTGTTTACAAACAGGCAGCTAACATTAACTAGCTCGGCATCATGGCTGAAGGAGGCGAAGCCTGCACTGAACCTTTTCCCTCTGTCTAAAAGGACCAAGTCGGCTTTTTCATTTTATTTTCTGCTGAACATCAAACAACATAAACGGAAAAGCATACTGTGGGAGTCTCACAGGATGTTTACTGGATGTCCATAGAGTGGAAAAACTGAAAGAAGTCGCAGCATCAGAGACTTACCAGAGTTGGTGATGGTTAACAAATCCAGTCGCCGTTGTTTGCTGAAAGGAAAAAGAAAACAGAGTCAAAGACATGCATCTTATATTATCATTTAGAGCAGTTTGCATTACACAGTATTGCAGAGAGCAAATCTTATCCAAAATATAGAGGGTTTTCATGTGACGTATCGGTCACGTCATTTTGTGTCCCGCGCCCATTCTGGATTACCACGCGGTGGCCGCTGTGATACACTACGTGCATTTGGCGAACAATTGCAGAAGCTTCAACGTTGGTGTGAAGAAGCCTCACGGCACCGTGGCGCTGACAGAGATCCGCCGCTTCCAGAAATCCACTGCTACCAGAATTTTATTTTATTCGGCAATAAAATTATATAAGAATACATAAAAATACTGCCAAGGATAACATAAGAACGCTTCAGTATGGATGCTTATTTACATTGTGGTCCTCGAGCACCGAGCTGCTGATCCACAAGCTGCCCTTCTAGTGCCTGGTGAGAGAAATCGCTCAGGACATCAAGACCGACCTCCGCTTTCAGAGCTCCGCTGTGATGCTCTGCAGGAGGCCGGCGAGGCTGACCTGGTCAGCAGCTTCCTAGTTCACAATATCGCAGTGGTGACACTGTCGGCCAGTTTGTTACATCACCACTAAATTCCACTATCTGGTATAAGATACGGATCCACTGAACCAACTGCTACACATCTATCACGATAAATAGCTTTATCTCGAGGGTTTAAAGCATCGTAATAACCGTACATTCTCTCCATTTTTCTGTCACGCGCCAGCCTCCTTGTAATCCAGAATGGAGACGGCACCTGTCCTGCAGCAAATCGGTCACGTGACTGAAAACCCTCTATACTGGTTTGGTCTCAAAACGTACCACTTTACATTGGGTGGATCATTTTAATTTACATAAAACATCATTTGTAGCAGTTTCTGTTAACATGAGTTTAATATACCTTGTAACTGACAGGAGGGTGTAGCTCATGTGAGCATACTCTCCTGTGTTCAAGATATCTCAAAGGAATGGACAGATTCCAATAAAGTTTCATAAAAGGATGGTTATTATGAACATCTTCATTCATGAAATATTTCACACAAATACAACATAAAAATAATAAAAAAAAACAGTAAAAACAAATAAATAAAAATAAATACAAAATAAATAAATAAATAAATCTCCTCAGGAGCAAGATAGCTCATTAATAATCCATTGCAATTCTTGTTTGTTTAAAAAAATCCATCATTTAAAAAATTATCTCTCATCTCAAGTTCTACAATTTGACCACAGACTTGTACATCTTCCTCACTTGGTGTACTGTATCTATAAAAAACTGACAAATTGCCTAAAGTATTTATTTTAACATCCCAATGAGATATTTTATACAACCCCAATTCCAATGAAGTTGGGACGTTGTGTAAAATGTAAATAAAAACACAATACAATGACTTGTAAATCCTCTTCAACCTATATTCAATTGAATACACCACAAAGACAAGATATTTAATGTTCAAACTGAGAACTTTACTGTTGTTATTGGCTTTTGCTTTGCATGGTAGAGTTTTAATTTGTACTTGTAGATGTACCGACAAACTGTGTTAACTCACAATGGTTTTCTGAAGTGTTCCTGAGCAAACACGGTAAGGTCCTTACACATGATGTCAGTTTTTAATGCAGTGCTTCCTGAGGGATCAAAGGTCACGGGCATTCAATGTTGGTTTTCGGCCTTGCCGCTTACGTGTAGAAAGTTCTCCAGATTCTCTGAATCTTCTGATTATATTATGGACTGTAGATGATAGAATCCCTAAATTCCTTGCAATTGAACATTGAGAAACATTTTTCTTAAACTGTTGGACTATTTTTCACACAGTTGTTCACAAAGTGGTGATCCTCGCCCCATCTTTGCTTGTGAACGGCTGAGCCTTTTGAGGATACTCCTTTTATACCCAATCATGTGACACTCACAATTAGTGTCCTCAGTTCCCAAACACTTTTTGAGTGTTGTTAGAAGGAAAGGTGATGTAACACAGTGGTAAACATACCACTGTCCCAGCTTTTTTGAAACAAAGCAAACTGAGTTGGTGCCAGCAAAATCACATCATCAGCATACGCTATGATACCACAGTACACACTTGCCACACTACAAACAACGACAGCCTTCTGCCTCAAGCCTCTCAATAAGACAGTTAAAGTGGACAGCGAACAACACAGGACTAAGCACCCCTCCTTGTTTAACACCATTAGTGGCTGAGAACCACCTCGTTCTATCACCATTGAAGGTAATACAATGTTTCTGATTTATGTACATACAAACAACAACCTGAGATGTAAAAAAATCATTTATTTCAATTACCTTGTGAAATAGCTTGCATATGTTAACCCGATCAAAGGCTTTGCTAGCATCAAGAGCTAGCGAATACACCACACCTGCTTTACTGAGATAACAATCTGTAGTTTCAGTTACAACAGTTGAAGCTAGCAATGCTGACATACCATCTTTAAATCCGAAATGTAGTTTGGACGTACACAATTTTTCACCTTCACAAATACTCATCATCAAATCTAATATCTTACACAAAACACTTTGCAGGCATATAGCTCTGAAGTTATCTGATATATTAACAAATGACCTTCTGTTCTTCAGTACTGGAATCATAACACCCTTAAGCATATCACTTGGACTCAACCTATGAATTAACATGCTATTGAATAACTTTGTAAGTAACTGCCAGAATTTTTCAGTGCCATGCATAACATGAGTATAATATGATCTGAGTATAGCCCTAGATTACCATCAGACTTGTTAGCTGAAACTTTCTTCATAGCTTTTCTAAAGTCCTCAAATGTAAAAAGCACAAAATCTGACTTATGCGGTGTGGGAAAAGTGGTATAAATTTTGAGGCAGAGTCATTTTTTTATTTTTGATCTCTTTCACATATTTTCAACAATGCTAGACTATAATTTTGGTAGCCTATGTATTCAGAGTTTCATATAACTTTACAGATCAAATCTGTGCCCGAGCCTCCTATTTGGTTTATGGAAAACTGTATCTGAAGTTTTTATTGTATTTTATTTTATTGTATTTTTAAAAAGCCTTCACTGTTCCACTCCACTGTGAAGCTATACAATTGGTGATGCTACAGATAAAGATTGGACTAATCACAACCACAAAGGCCTTCAGGGTTATCATGGATGTCTTGGTAGCTTCCCTCACAAATCCCTTTCTTGTGCACTCAGTTTTTAAGTACTGCCTACAGCAGACAGGTTAACCTTAATTTTGTTTCTTAATGATGGATGTAAAATGAACTCCAAAACAAATTCAGTGACCTGAAAATGTGCATGTATCCATCCCCTGACTTGTCAAAAGAAACATGGCTGTCACACTGACGATCTGAATGAACAATAATCCTTGCATTTAATTTGCCCAATTACATAAGGCCTATGAAAATGGCCCTTTGCTGGGGAAGTAATCTGCAATGGACCGGCATCCCAGCCACGTGGAATCCTAGACTTTCAACTATTTTGTGCAATCTGTGTACATGCAAAGGCGCCAATGGGCCAAGGGCCTGTACAGGACTTCTTCCACCTGTCAGTGTCCTTGAGCAAACTCTTTATCTGTATTGTCCCAGCTGTATGGCCTTGGCTGGGGAAACAATCTATGATGGATTGGTGTCGCGTCAACAGAGTTGTAGATTTGATCTGCTTCATGCTATGGTATCTGTGGGTAAGGACCAGCACAATGAGCTTCAGGGCCTGAAAAAAATTGACTTCTAAAACTGAAGGGACTGTGTATATACACAGCTCATGGTTGTAATTCCTCAGTGGTTAATGCAATATAATTAATCACTATAATCGCATGGTGACTGTGTCATTTAAACTCCACTGTGGTGATGCACAGAGACAAACCTACAAAAATTCTATTATTGTCCAAATACTTGTGGACCTGACTGCAGAATAAAAATGCAGCAAAAAAAAAAAAGTAACTTCTTCAAAGAAGCTTCAGAAAACTTCACTTTTGTAGCTAAGGTAAGCCCTATAGACCACATTCAGTGTGAAGGAACTCTTAAGTTTGTTGAAATACATTTTCAAAGTAGTTTCCGCAACACATACAAGTGTGACCTCAAGGGCTTTGATGAAGTATGTTTGAAAGAGCGTCCAATTTTACACTTGATGTCTCCAGCAGCTCAGGAGTCTAGAGGAGGCGCTAGTATGCTCACCCTTCACTTTAACCTGCTGACACTTGACTATTGAGCACTACAGTAATCAACACCTTGCCTTCCTCATCTAGCAGTCCCTCAGAAAAGAGGATCGTCACCTCCTTGGAAAAGATGAAGAGTCTCGGTCTATGTATGTGTGAGACACAGTATGTGTCGGTCACACTCGCATCCCATTTTTAGGACCCGGCTTCTTTAATATTCAAGCACCAACCAGTTGCTGAGAGGGATAAGCAGAGACTCTCAGCGCACTTACAGCCCTCTTACCCATATACTAAATGTTTCTGATAGGCCAATAAACACTTATTTCACATTTACACTTCACTTTCTGGCATTTAGCAGATGCATCTATTCAGAACTCTGATGATACAGAATACAAATAAGCAACTTCAACTGTAAGATGGAACAGTAAAAGCCACCAAGCCTATGTATTAAGAGGTGTTAGGAATGACAACAAAGGAACGACGACGTGATGTGATCACTGAATTCGACTTCAAAATGCGTGTAATACAGAAGGTGCTTCATTAATCAAAAATAGAGAAATGTCTGCTCATATTTGTATGGACAAGGATTTTTGCTGGTCCATATAAATATTTAAGGTGTATGGCCACTGGGGTTTTTACGATTTAAGTCATAACAAGAATTTTCTTTGGCACCACTATATATATTTGCCTTTAAATAAGGGAGTCAATATGATATTGCCCATACGATCAAAATCTGCGCTGTCTGGAAAAAAAAAAATTCCCCTGAAGAGAAAACTTTCAGAGACGGACATGAACTTCTTTTGGTAGCAACCACAGCAACGTCATGCAATTGCTCCCACCAACTTGCGACTTACTTCCATGAAAGTATCACTTTCTCACTGACAAAATGGGTTGAATTTTTATAGCGGTATTTCATCTGATACAGACACTCAAAAACAGATGTCAGCATGTTGCCATGGAAGGCACCCAACTGCACACTGGGAACAATTTATGGATTGTGAGGACCTTGCTCATTACTCCACAGGGCCCACTATGAAATCCAAAAATCATCAAGTCACCCAAACCTTTAATCACAATTTTGATCAACACATGAGACTAAAATTAACTATTTTCACATATTATGTTAAATTAGGTCAGATAAATGAAGAATGATACAAAACTATGGTTATGTTTTATTACTTCTGATTACATTTTAAAAACTAGAGCACCACGCAAACCAACCATCATCACTAGTTTCCAAATCCTCACATTTTTACCTTGAAAAAATTTTCAAGGTCAAAGTCCTGTTAGAAGGATCAAAAGGGCTTTTCAATGTTTAAAAATAATCAAATATCTGCTAAATCCACAATACAGATCAGATGTGGATCAAACTTAGTTTATTCATTGAGAGTGTCAGTTTGCACCTTATTGTCACAAATGAGAATGATTGAGACACTTTTGATTGAGATATAATGCAAAATGTACCTCAAAAGGGGCTTTTCAATATTAAGTTCAAATGTCCACCAAATCCACAATCCGGATCAGATATGGATCAAACTTTGTCAGGCGATAGTGAGCGCCAATCTGCACCTCACTTTCAAATATAAGAATGATTGGGGCATGTTTGATTCAGATCAAAGTTAAATTTAAATGGCCATAAAATCTGTAATCTGCATCAGATCTGGATCAAACTTTGTCAGTCGATAAGGGATACCATCCTACATAACACGCTCAAAAATGAAAGAAATGTGATATTTTTGAGAGAGTTGGAAATTTTTGAAAACTCATTCAATGTTAAAGAGAGGGATTTTTCGAACTTTCCAAGATTTTTCCTGACTTTGCCCTTTGACCTATGACCTTGAAAATGTAATCAGTTCTTGCCTATCAAGATATGAATCTTCAATAAAATTTCATAATGATATGTGAAAAGGTGTGGGCTCCAGGCTGTTTACAAACAGACAAACAAACAAACCTTGTTGGCGGAGGTAATCAAATATTTTCGAGGTAGTTTAAACTTCATTACAACATTGGAAATCATAGCTTTGTTTTTAAACTTTTTGTTGTAAAGACACTCATGTCAAAGTCAAAGTCAAAGTCAAAGTGTCTTTATTTGTCTCCCTAAGGAGAAATTTGCCTTGGACAGGGTCTGCTACACAACAACACATCCAGTTCATAGCACCTATACATTAAAAACAACAACACAGTAAGTTAAAGGATAAAATATAAATACACATTATTAACATCTTTGTGCAAATTCTGCAATACATAACCGTATGCTATCTTCCCTGAACTATCTGCTGATTTATGAGCTTCACTGATAATGGAATAAATGAATGTTTATATAGATTATATTTACAAAGAGGAACCCTGTACCTCCTTCCTGAGTTAAGTAAAGTATATTCAGAGTGCAGTACATGAGACGCATCGGCTAAATATTGTCTGCACATCTGACAACTGCCTGTTCAAACAACTCTTGGGGAGTTACAGGTACCACCATACCCATGATTTTGCCAGCTATCTTAATCAGATTTAATATTTGAGTTTTTGATTTAACCCTTAAATTACAAAACCAGCTCATAATACCATACCGTAACACGGACTCAATCATTGCTCTGTAGAAAATCAGCATAATATTCCTACATAAACAACCAAACAGTTGGAGTTGATGAAGAAAGTGCATGCGCCGGTGGATTCAGGCACAAACTCTTGACACTTGCATGTGCCAACTTAAGTTGTTATCGATGTAAACCCCAGATATTTATACGAATCCACCTGTTCAATGTTACGTCCATATATGGTGACCACACTACGGTCTCCAACAGCCCGAGGGTCCACCAACATCTCCACTGTTTTATTAGTATTAATCTGCAATTGATGGACATCACACCAGTTCACAAACCTGTCCACTCCAGATTTGTGACAACTTGAATTAGTACTAGTGTTTAGCGGACTGAGTATTACAGTGTCATCTGAAAATTTAACAACATACTGGTTTGGCTGATAGCTAATGCAGTCATTGGTATACAGTGTAAATAAAAAAGGTGAACTAACACAGCCCTGAGGGGCACCGCAGTGCTACTTAATGCCCAGCTGATCTAGCTTCGTGACCCAACAGGGGGCCATGGCCCACACCTTTGTACTTACTTGCACAGAGTGTGACCTCTTTAACACAATGCTACAATGTAGCTGAATTTAAAATATCTGTCACAAAGACAAAACATGAAATTAAATGAAAAGTTCAGAGCCAGAAAGATAAAAAGGAGCAAATTGTTGTCACTATGTGAGAAAAATATAAGAAGAGCGCATTCAGTCATTTTAATGATGAATAATCCTTGTTGGCTGACTGAAGAGAGAAGGTCCTGCTCAGGGGGGCAGGACAGTTTGGCTTCAATACAGTATTATTTTTATAATCCTTATTCACAGGATGAGGCAGCAGAGGTCTCTGTGACAATGTGAGAACACAGTACTACACACACACACACACACACACACACACACACACACACACACACACACACACACACACACACACACACACACACACACACACACACACACACACACACACACACACACACACACACACTGGCACCTGTGGAGTCTGCTGAGTGTTTACACTCAGTCACATGTGACGCCACAGCAGGAATCAATAACGACAAAGAAACATTCACCCGTTTAGTTCTTCTCACTGCTGCCACAGAGCGGATAAAACCTGGATTAGGAGAACTAGACCACTATTACACCTTTAAGTACACCACAATATATTGTATAACACACATATTTGTGCGTCGCAGAAACACAAAGGTTTTTGGAGCAACTTATTATTAGCTATTATTAAATGTCTTTGCGCTGCTCTTGGTCTTTCTACTTTCTGCAGGCCACTTTTCATGTCTGCTTTTCAGCTCCTGTGCACACCGCATTACTTCCATTCAAACTTGTATATGAAATAAAAAGGGGCGTAAGAATAAAAAGATGCATCCAAATGCGCATAGCAGGACATGGGCTGGGTGATTTACTTGGGCTGTCTAGCACCCTCTACTGGCTCTCCAGCTTTCTGCAAGTAAAACTAAAAGAAATATTTGAATACTAAAATATTATTACAGCCACCATGGAGGTTGTGTTTTAATTACCATTTGCTGATTAGTTTGTTTATCTGCCTGTCAGCAAGATTTTGCAATTAAACTTACTGAAGAGATGAAGAATTGGAAAATGCAGGACCCAATAAATGTTGGAGCAGATCTGAATCAATGGGCAGGTCCAGGATCCCCCCCACCCACCTCTTTTTTTTTAGGCAACAGTAGTCGAATCAGGCCACAACACTTTTAAATTAAGACAGCATTAACTGATTCCATCTGCTCAGTGATGTTAATTGGAGAAATCACCTGGTGAGCAGTTGCAAAGAAAACCTCCACCATCTCAGCCCTTTCTGGAATGAACTGAATACCTCTGACCAACAGTGTATTGATCAAACGTTAATCACATTACATACCAACTTCATGTGGCACAGTAAATAAGATTCTGGTGTTTTTAGTTTTGCCATTATTGTGTCTGAAAGAACTGTGGACACAGTCACATTACTGGAACATAAGTCATGCTAGATGCATGGAAAAATGCAGTCACAAAAAGGTGCCATAATACAATTTATAAATATAATTAATGTGTTTATCATTTGTATTATGACATTTATGATATACTGAAACTCAAATGTTAACATTTTTAAAGATTACACCCCAAAGTCAAATGTCTATTTTTGTGCCAAAGACCCAATTTAATCTGTTGTAAAACTATGCGTCTTTGTTTTATATCATAAGTCTGACTGCTGTCTTTTCCCATCTTTCCTCCTCTTCTCCTTCGCTTTTTAAGCTGGTCTTTTTCACATGATGGAGTACAGCCTACTACAGACTCCGTATAAGAAAGTCCTGAAATACAAGTAATTTCGGAAGACTAAATCTGTTTTTCTTTCATTTCTTCTTTTATTTGAAAATAATGTTAATAAAAGCAGATTGAGTGCAATAAAGTGTGAAGATTGGCTTAGTGTGGCCCCTCAAATCATCAAGTGATAAACATTTCAAATTAATGAATATGTTTTGTATATCATTTACATCAAGTCGAGCAGGTGGCTCTGTGAGAAAGGAGATAGAACACCAACATATAGACTGAGGGTTGATTCTAGTTATGTACTTCATTTGCATTGTCCCAGTCCCCCTAGCAGAAAATGGACCCCAGCCTTAACTGGGGAAGTACCCTGTGACACTGTTCCATCTCTGGAGAGTCACAGACTCTCAGCCATTTCACACTGCGGAATGCAGGGAACAGCACTGGTCCAAAGAGCCTCTGAGCCAGTATAGGACTTGCTTCTATTAAGCATTAGAAACAATATCATGTTGTACAGTTAACTGGTCAAGAGTAGGTAGATAGTTATCAAAAACTGAAGGTCACATGTTCCATCTAACGCAAAGCAGTGCACACTATAATGTATCCAGTGTCCAACTGATGCAGTTATTTTCATGCCCAGTGGCTATGTCATGCAAAAAGCAAGTAGAATCGTACTCATACGCCCATTGTTGAAATAGGCGTGAAACACACAGATTTTCTTCAATGGATGTGAAATTTTAGCCACTGTTTGCTTGAAGGTACATGGAAAACTTGAGCCTATATTTAGTCCATTTACTTGAGCCTATATTTAGTCCATTTCCTTGGATTACAGTGCTTCTGTGTTCCACTCCACCATGAATGTTATGTGCAGACGCGAGTTGAGGAGCGCGACCAGCGTCTGACTGAACCCAGCGCTAAATAACCAGAAAGCGGTTCCAAAAACAAAACAATTTTATTTTTCTCCCGTGCAATAATTGGTGTACAACATAAATGTGCGTTTGTCTGGCGAGGTGAAGGACGGCGCGCTCTCCAGCGCCGAAATGGATCAAAGCTCGGAGCTTCTGGACCCAGACTCACTGCCAAACACCCCCCAGGTGGATACGACAAACTGACTCTGTGAAGGATGGAAAAGGTGAGGTAAGTCAACAGCTACAACAAATATCCTTCAAAGGCACACACTATCAGCAACACATTCAGGTCTGAATTTAAGCTTTATGTAAATGAGCAGCTTCTCACAACAGGTGGAGGATCATCAGTCCGTACGCCACGGCAGTGAGAAGCGAGCTGCACAATTCTCATCAATGTTCAAATATACTGCGTAACAAAATACCAAATTACTGTTAACACTTATTCAGACAATCAATCACCTCTGATGTGTGCTGACAGCATGTGTCCCTCACCCGTCCTCCTTCACAGGCACGATGTGTCAAACCCAGGCGCTGTCCTCAGCGTCTCACAAACGAACGTCACAAGGTCGAGTTCCCGGCAATTCTGCTTGAACCACTCATGGCTTAAATGCAGAACGCCATCTCATTATCTGCTTCAGCTGAAAGTCTTTAAGTTTACACGTGAGCATCATCCACAGTTGCAGCTGATAATGCTGATGAGGGTGAAGGACTCTTCTGCCAGCACCGTCTCCACAGACAAAAACCAGTTTGCATACCACCTGGAGAGCAAAGAAAAGAAAACAACACAAAAACATCCAGCCAAACCCCCCAACACACAACAGTACCCCCCCCCCCCCCCCCCCCCCATCAACGGGAAGCCTCCCGGCGACCGAACAGACCAGGCCCGAGAACAACACCTCCCTCCGGGGTCCATGACAGAAAGCAGACAGCAGGACAGGGCACCGCGGCTGGAAGGCCAGCTGGCATCAACAAAACCCCAAACAAGTCTCATATACAACCCAACATAGAAGAAAAACACAAAACCCACCCAAACCACTCCCCAGGGGACCGTCCGATCCAACCCCGGGAACAAAAGAAAAACTCCCAAATGCAAAAATCCAACATAGCCCCAACAACACAATACTAACATAAATTCACAAAGAAAAATAATAAACAACCCCCCCAGAACGACTTGCAGAACCCAACACCCCCCAGAAGACCTTTACCACCAGTTCCAGGAGTAACAGCCAAAGCCGGAATCCCACAGAGGTCCCCAGGTATTCATGGAGCAACAGCGCCCCCCAGAGGACCGTACCATCAACGCCAGGAGGCACCCTCCCCACAACCCAGGAACCCCAGACCCGGCCACACTTGGCTAGTTGGGCCCACAAGCCAATTCCCCCCCAGAGGACCGTCCCATCAACCCTGGAGGTGGAACCTGGAAGGAATCATAAAAAACACAAAATCCAACCCCCGGCGGACTTCATTAAACCACCCCGGGGGCAAATAAAACAACCGGCAAACCCTGTTACCTCCCCCCCCAGCACACCGAAAGACCCCAGATCAGTCCCAGAGCCTATCGTCAGCTCAATTTTGGCGAACGGCACAAAACTACCAAGCTGGGGAAGGAAACAGGAAAAACTAACCCAGTCCCATCCCCTAAGCGCAGCGGAAAACCGGAAATACGTCCGGTGCCCCAAACCGACCACACCACCACCCCATCGGGAGGGGTGGAACTACCGAAATGGCGAACGGCACAGATCGGCCCACCACTCCGACTGAGGTATATTCCCGCTGCACCACACCCCGGTAACACCAATGACGAACGGTCAAAGGCCCACCGGGGCTGGAGTGGAACTGGGCATCAACCAAATCCAAAAAAACGCCCCTGACAACCCCCCCCCCAGGTGCAGAGGTTTTCTGAGATACGCTCAGCGTAACCAACCTGCACCACCCCACAACCCACAAGACAATCGGTCTTAGAGCATGTGAGGTTGGGGTTAGGGAAGCAGGGAAATAAAAAACAACAAAACAAAACGACCCAATCCTCAAACAGAAATTACCTAAGTCCAAAAAATGAAAACCTATGATTACCTGAGTCCAGCCGAGCTCCGAACTGCCAGTTGTTCACTCCACCAGAATCGCATCTAAATCCCCAAACAATTTATAACCCCTTACATAAAAACAAAAACCAAAGATCTGCCCCTTTTTTTTTTTTTGTGTCCATTATTATGCCTGTCTAAGAACACCTGGAGATACGTTATCACTATCTTTCTTGACGCTTATGTGACCGGGGCAATATGGCGGCTTCAGCTCGTCCGAGCTGCATGGGCTCATCCGCAAGAGGAGCCAGAGGTCCCGTCGGAGGAGTCTCAGTGGGGCGAAGAAGAGGCAGCCCTGATCTGTGTCGGGGAAAGCCCCGAGACGAAAAGACCCACTGTGATGTCCGCCCTCTCTCGCGTCCACGCACCTTTATCCGATCATCTAGACGAATAGCCAAAGATATTAGCTCATCTAAATCTTTTGGTTCGTCACGGACTGCTAGCTCGTCTTTTAATGAATGTTCAAACCATCTACAAACACTCCACTCAAAGCTGCGGCATTCCAACCGGACTGAGCAGAAAAAATTCGGAAATCCACGGAACAATCCGCCGCACTCCGCCTCCCCTTGGGTGACGGAGTTATCTGCACCGGTATCGATAGTGCCGCAGCTGGAGCAGCAGGAAGCAGAAAGGCTTGCGCTGCAAGCTCCGTAATGCGAGCATCTGTTTGTTTAATTTGATTTACGAGAGGCCGTAATTGCTCCCATATCTTCTCCAAGTATTCTTGAACTCTTTCAGCAAAAGGAACCGCTTCTGCCGCTGGGTCCATTTTAGAATGGCCGGGAACTACTGTTATGTGGAGACGCGAGTTGAGGAGCGCAACCAGCGTCTGACTGAACTCAGCGCTAAATAACCAGAAAGCGGTTCCAAAAACAAAACAATTTTATTTTTCTCCCGTGCAATAATTGGTGTACAACATAAATGTGCGTTTGTCTGGCGAGGTGAAGGACGGCGCGCTCTCCAGCGCCGAAATGGATCAAAGCTCGGCGCTTCTGGACCCAGACTCACCGCCGAACACCCCCCAGGTGGATACGACAAACTGACTCTGTGAAGGATGGAAAAGGTGAGGTAAGTCAACAGCTACAACAAATATCCTTCAAAGGCACACACTATCAGCAACACATCCAGGTCTGAATTTAAGCTTTATGTAAATGAGCAGCTTCTCACAACAGGTGGAGGATCATCAGTCCGTACGCCACGGCAGTGAGAAGCGAGCTGCACAATTCTCATCAATGTTCAAATATACTGCGTAACAAAATACCAAATTACTGTTAACACTTATTCAGACAATCAATCACCTCTGATGTGTGCTGACAGCATGTGTCCCTCACCCGTCCTCCTTCACAGGCACGATGTGTCAAACCCAAGCGGCGTTCAGCGTCTCACAAACGAACGTCACAAGGTCGAGTTCCCGGCAATTCTGCTTGAACCACTCATGGCTTAAATGCAGAACGCCATCTCATTATCTGCTTCAGCTGAAAGTCTTTAAGTTTACACGTGAGCATCATCCACAGGTGCAGCTGATAATGCTGATGAGGGTGAAGGACTCTTCTGCCAGCACCGTCTCCACAGACAAAAACCAGTTTGCATACCACCTGGAGAGCAAAGAAAAGAAAACAACACAAAAACATCCAGCCAAACCCCCCAACACACAACAATGAAGCTGTGACTGCTTATGAGCAAATAAAAGTTTCACCATGCATAGTTTCTAAATTAACATCCATAAAAACCTCTAACTCCTTCAGAGTCATCTGGGTGTCTTGGCGGCTTTCTTCTCATTCTTGCACAGTAAGTTTTTAGAGAAAAGCCTACACCAGCCAAATCAAAGAATCCAGTGTGGGAAACTCAATTCCTTTGGTGTAAGTAGAAATATGTTAGGTACTTTTTTTTAATCAAACTTTTATTGAGAGTCTTAACATTTTCCTTTGTATGCTGGTTTTGTGGTTTATCTGTGAAAAACAAGTGTCTGAATGACATCTCCAAAACATTGCAAAAGATTCGTCCCATCCTGTCTATGGCTGATGCTGAGACCCTGATTCATGCATTTGTCTCTTCTTGATTGGATTATTGCAATGTTCTATTTTCTGGGTTGCTGCAGTCCAGAATTTGGGGTCTTCAATTCAAAATGCTGTTGCCAGACTTTTGACATGGAGCAGAAAATCTGACCACATTACTTCCATTTTGGCATCTCTTCAATGGCTTCCTGTCTCTGTGAGATCAGATTTTAAGGTCCTGCTACTGGCCTATAAAATTATTCATGGACTGGCACAGCCCTATTTAGCTGATCTACTTAAACCCTACGTACCGGCCCGGGCTTTGTGTTCACACGATGCAGGATTACTTTGTGGCCCTAGGGTGAATAAAAAGTCTGCCGGTCATAGAGCGGTCTCTTATCATGCCCCTGTTCTGTGGAATGATCTCCCTGCAATCAGTGAGGCAGTCGGACTCTGTGGAGACTTTCAAGTCCAGATTGAAGATGCATTCCCTTTTATATGTGTAGCATATTGCATTATTATGCTTTTATTTATTTATTTATTTATTTTTACTCTTTTAATGCACTCTTTAATCTTTTGGTCCATTTTGTTTTGTTTTTTGAGTTGTTTTCCGTGAAGCGCAATGAGGCGACGCTGTCGTGATTTGACGCTCTATAAGTTGAATAAATTGAATTCAATTGAATTGAAACTGACACCATCAGGGTGTGCTCCAAAATTACTGGTGTCCACCTTATGGACATCTGCTCTCTTTGGGAAATGCGGGTGGTCCACAAAGTGCATGTTATGTGCAGACGCAGGTTGAGGAGCGGACCAACGTCTGACCGAACCCAGCGCTAAATAACCAGAAAGCGGTTCCACAAACAAAACGATTTTATTTCCCCTCAGTGCAATAATTAGTGTACAACATAAATATTTAGTTTGTCTGGCGGAGTGAAGGACGGCGCGTTCTCCAGCACCCAAAAGGATCGATGCCTCGGCGCTTCTGGACTCAGATTCAGCGCCAAACACCCCCCAGGTGGACACGACAAACTGACTCTGTGAAGGATGGAAAAGGTGAGGTAAGTCAACAGAGCTACAGCAAATATCCTTCAGAGGCACACACTATCAGCAACACATTCAGGTCTGAATTTAAGCTTTATGTAAATGAGCAGCTTCTCACAACAGGTGGAGGATCATCAGTCCGTACGCCACGGCAGTGAGAAGCAAACTGCACAATTCTCATCAATGTTCAAATATACTGCGTAACAAAATGCCAAATTACTATTAACGATCATTCAGACAATAATCACCTCTGATGTGTGCTGACAGCATGTGTCCCTCACCCGTCCTCCTTCACAGGCACGATGTGTCAAACCCTGGCGCGGTCCTCAGCGTCTCACAAACGAACGTCACAAGGTCGAGTTCCCGGCAATTCTGCTTGAACCACTCATGGCTTAAATGCAGAACGCCATCTCATTATCTGCTTCAGCTGAAAGTCTTTAAGTTTACACGTGAGCATCATCCACAGGTGCAGCTAATAATGCTGATGAGGGTGAAGGACTCTTCTGCCAGCACCGTCTCCACAGACAAAAACCAGTTTGCATACCACCTGGAGAGCAAAGAAAAGAAAACAACACCAAAATGTCCAGCCAAACCCCCCAACACACAACAGTGCACAAAATATTATCCCAACCTGATCATGTACTTGGCAGTGAATTTGTAATTATGCCATCAGGTCGGTGGTATTATATGCTGATTCAGAAAACAAATCATTATGCAAATTCTTTTATTCTTCAGCCATAAGGCTGCTAAATGCACAAGTACAAAGATGAATTGGGATGATTTTGCATATTGCTCTGTTGTGCTGTCACTGGTTATGATTACTGTGATTACTGTTGTTGTGATGATGTTTGATTGTGGATGGTAAATGGTTATTTATTCCTTATCTTTTATAAATCATATTTATTCTGTAATTATGGATGGGCTGACTGTATAAATGAATTGCCCTTTTGGGATTAATAAAGTAATCTGACTCTGAATTTATGAATTGGTGCCAATAACTACGTTACATGTAATTTTCATTTTACAATATCAAAAACATTTTGGGTTCTTGTTGTTCTTCAATAACTTAGGATATTCTATTCCATAGTCTTATTTTATACAATTGGTTCACTTGGGTTTATTTGTGAACATATTTTAAATTCTGTACATAAAATATACACCTGCCAATAATAATGACTAGCACTGGAGGAAGCAAAGATGACAGGACAGGACAGGAAAGGAAAGGAAAGGGTTTGAGTTTTGTTTGGTTTTCTGTTTTATTTTGCATTTTTGTTCTGTTAGTTATTTTTGCATTTCATTGGTTTTGGTTTGTTTATTCTCTTGCTGGGTGTTTCTGCTTGGGTCTGTCTGTCTCTGTTTCTCTTGTCTCTCTCTCTCTCTCTCTTGGCTCTTGGTGATGAGTTTTTCCTCAGCTCGCGCAGCAATGAGGCCACCTCACCGCTCTTTCTTCTGGGTTTAGTGACCTCGCTAAACACCAGGACTCGTTTATGGCGTCAGTGAGCGCCCAGATGGGTCAACTACTGTCAAGATTTGATCAACAGGCTTCCACTGTTCCAGCCACCAGCAGCACCAGTGCACCTACACCGGGGCCGTCAGCACCCGCACCGGCTTCCGCACCTGAACCTGACTACTACAATCAGCTGTCTCCAGCTGAATGCTTCTCAGGTGAGTCCGGTGTTGTCAGACCGTTTATTACTCAGTGTGAGTTACATTTTGAACTCATGTCATGTAAGTTCCCATCTGACAGGACAATGATAGCTTATATGATCACTCACCTGACTGGTCGTGCTGCGGTGTGGGCAACAGTTGAGTGGGGTCACCAAACCACCACCTGTGCCTCTCTTCCGGCATTCACCACTGCTCTGCAATTAGATTTCAACACACTTCTCCGGAACATGAAGCTGCTCACACCCTGATGAGGCTGAAGCAGGGTGGACGGCGAGTCACTGCCTACGCCATAGACTTTTGCATTCTGGTGACCAAGAGTGAATGGAATCCAGCGGCGCTCCATGACATTTTCTTCCAGGGGCTTGCCGAAAATATCCAGGACCAGGTTGTGGCCGCTGACCTGCCCGAAAACCTCGACGAGCTCATCGCTCTCGCCATCTGGACGGACCAGCATGTGCAGGACCGTCATCGCCGTGTCACCTGGCTACCTGACCGCTACACCTCCCGTCCGTACCTCCTCTTCCAGTCATGTCAGCACGGATCCTCCACACTGCAGCACTGAGGAGCCCATGCAATTGGGTTGCACTCGTCTTTCTTCCACAAGAGGCAGCGATGTTGAGAAGACGGACTTTGTTTTTACTGTGGACATTCTGGTCACATGATAACCAACTGTCAGGCCAGGGGTGCCACTGTGCAGCCAAATCCAACTTACGGGTGAGTGTTGTGAAAGTGTAGTGACACGGACCCACAACAGGGGGCGCAAATGAACGGCCAATAGATGAGCCAAAAAGTAACAATTTAATGTTGTGAAACGTGCACAACGAAATGCAGACAATCTCAGAATATAATTACAATCAAATCACAAAGGTGACGTGTGGGCAGGCTCGAGGATAGAAGACGTCTGTTCTGAGAAGAGCCGGAACCACACGATTTCCGCTGCAACAGAACCTGGTGAATACTGGAGCCGCTAAGTCCCGAATTCCCAGGTGATCACCGTCCCCGACTGTCGGATCTGGTACTGCTGGCGAGAACAAAGACAGTCAAGTGTGGGTGTGTGTACACCCAGTAACAACAGCGGTGGGAATGCCACCTCCACCTCTCACTCAATAACTTGCAGAGTACTGAAGATTCCTCAGGGAAAAAGAGTGCCTTCTAGCGCTCTCTCAGCTTCCACTGACAGCGGTACCGGTACTCCTGCAACACTCACAATATACAAACAATATTGTAAAACGGCTGAGGATATTACCTCCAAGGAAGTACGATATCTCGGCAACGAGGTGGAGATGACGTCTGGTCTTTATGGAGTGCGATGATGAAGAATGAGTGACAGCTGTCACTCCCGGCTGTGTCCGTGGCGGCAGCGCCCTCTCGTGCCTGAAGCCCGCACTTCAGGCAGGGCGCCCTTTGGTGGTGGGCCAGCAGTACATCCTCTTCTGGCGGCCCACACAACAGGACCCCCCCCCCAACGGGCGCCTCCTGGCGCTCGACCAGGCTTGTCCGGGTGCCTGCGGTAGAAATCGGCCAGGAGGGCCGGGTCCAGGATGAAGCTCCTCTTCACCCAGGAGCGTTCTTCGGGTCCATACCCTTCCCAGTCCACCAAATACTGGAACCCCCGGCCCATTCGCCGGACGTCCAGGAACCGGCGCACAGTCCAAGCCGGCTCCCCGTCAATGATCCGGGCAGGAGGCGGCGCCGGACCAGGAGCACAGAGGGGTGAGGTGTGGTGAGGCTTGAGTCTGGACACATGAAAAACCGGGTGGATCCGCAGTGAAGCTGGGAGTCGGAGCTTCACTGCGGCAGGACTGAGGATTTTGAGGATCTTGAAAGGTCCAATGTAACGGTCCATCAACTTGGGGGAGTCCACTTGGAGGGGGATGTCCTTCGTGGACAGCCACACCTCCTGCCCGGGCTGGTAAGCAGGGGCTGGGGATCGCTGGCGGTCCGCATGGGTCTTCGCCCTCGTCCGGGCCTTCAACAAGGCAGAACGGGCGGAGCGCCACACCCGACGGCACTTCCGCAGGTGGGCCTGGACCGAGGGCACACCGACCTCTCCCTCCACCACGGGAAACAATGGGGCCTGATACCCCAAACACACCTCAAACGGGGAGAGGCCGGTGGCAGAGGACACCTGGCTGTTATGCGCATACTCGATCCAGGCCAGATGTTCACTCCAGGCCGTCGGGTGTGCGGATGTTACGCAGCGCAGGGCTTGCTCCAACTCCTGATTGGCCCGTTCTGCATGTGATACCCGGACGAGAGGCTCACAGTGGCCCCCAGTTCCCAGCAGAAGCTCCTCCAGACGTGTGAGGAGAACTGGGGACCACAATCAGAGATGATGTTGGTGGGTATCCCATGCAGACGGACGACGTGGTGGACCAGGAGGTCTGCTGTCTCCTGGGCTGTTGGGAGCTTCGGGAGGGCCACGAAGTGGGCCGCCTTGGAGAATCGGTCCACTATCGTGAAGATGGTGGTGTTGCCCTGGGACGGCGGGAGGCCCGTGAAGAAATCCAGGCCGATATGGGACCAGGGGCGATGAGGCACAGGAACTGGCTGGAGAAGCCCTTGGGACCTCTTGTGGTCAGCCTTGCCCCTGGCACAGGTGGTGCAGGCCTGGATGTACTCCCGGACGTCGGCCTCCATAGACGCCCACCAGAAGCGCTGCCGGACAACTGCCACGGTCCTTCGCACCCCTGGATGACAGGAGAGCTTGGAACCGTGACAGAAGTCCAAGACTGCAGCTCTGGCCTCTGGTGGGACGTACAAACGGTTCTTCGGACCGGTTCCGGGGTCCGGGCTCCGTGCCAGGGCCTCCCGGACGGTCTTCTCCACGTCCCAGGTGAGGGTGGCCACGATAGTGGACTCCGGGATGATGGGCACCGGTGGATCCGACAGCACCGTTTTGACTTCGTCTTCGTGTACCCGGGACAAGGCATCCGATCTCTGATCCAGAAGTCAAAACGTCCGAAGAACAGTGACCAGCGGGCCAGCGGGCTTGCCTGGGGTTCAGCCGCTTGGCGGTCCTGATATACTCCAAGTTCCGATGGTCAGTGAAAACCGTGAATGGCACAGACGCTCCCTCCAACAGGTGTCTCCACTCCTCAAGAGCCTCTTTCACTGCAAGGAGTTCTCGATTGCCGACGTCATAGTTCCGTTCAGCTGGGGTCAACCTGCGAGAAAAGTAGACACACGGGTGAAGAACCTTATCGGTCTCTCCGCTCTGGGATAGCACGGCTCCTATCCCTGAGTCAGAGGCGTCCACTTCAACCACGAACTGGCGGCTAGGGTCGGGCTGCACCAAAACTGGCGCAGTAGAGAACCGTCGTTTCAACTCCTTGAACGCGGCTTCGCACCGATCCGACCAGGTGAAGGGGACTTTTGGAGAGGTCAGGGCTGTCAGGGGGCTAACTACCTGACTGTAGCCCTTAATGAACCTCCTATAGAAATTAGCGAAGCCGAGGAACTGTTGCAGCTTCCTACGGCTTGTTGGTTGGGGCCAATCTCTCACCGCCGCAACCTTGGCCGGATCAGGGGCGACGGAGTTAGAGGAGATGATAAACCCCAGGAAGGACAAAGACGTGCGGTGAAACTCGCACTTCTCGCCCTTCACAAACAGTCGGTTCTCTAATAACCGCTGCAGGACCTGATGTACATGCTGGACATGGGTCTCAGGATCCGGAGAAAAGATGCGAATATCGTCCAGATATACGAAGACGAATCGGTGCAGGAAGTCCCGCAAGAAGTCGTTAACCAAGGCTTGGAACGTCGCAGGGGCGTTGGTGAGGCCGAACGGCATGACCAGGTACTCAAAGTGACCTAACGGGGTGTTAAATGCCATCTTCCATTCGTCTCCCTTCCGGATCCGAACCAGGTGATACGCATTTCTAAGATCCAGCTTAGTAAAGATTTTGGCTCCATGCAGGGGGGTGAACACGGAATCCAACAATGGCAACGGGTATCGGTTGCGAACCGTAATCTCATTCAGCCCCCTGAAATCAATGCATGGACGGAGTCCGCCATCTTTCTTGCCCACAAAAAAGAAACCTGCCCCCATCGGGGAGGTGGAGTTCCGGATCAGCCCGGCAGCTAATGAGTCCCGGATGTAGGTCTCCACTGATTCGCGCTCAGGTCGTGAGAGGTTGTACAGCCTGCTGGACGGAAACTCAGCGCCTGGAACCAAATCAATGGCATAATCGTACAGACAGTGCGGGGGAAGGGTGAGTGCCAGATCCTTGCTGAAGACATCAGCAAGATCGTGGTACTCAACCGGCACTGCCGTCAGATTGGGAGGGACTTTGACCTCCTCCTTAGCCTGTAAACCGGGAGGAACTGAGGATCCTAAACACACCCGATGGCAGGTTTCGCTCCACTGAACCACCACCCCAGACGGCCAATCAATCCGGGGATTGTGCTTCAACATCCATGGGAAGACCAAAATCATGCGGGAGGTAGAAGGAGTTACAAAAAACTCAATCTCCTCCCGATGGTTTCCAGACACCACCAGAGTTACTGGTTGTGTCTTGTGTGTGATTAAAGGGAGGAGAGTGCCATCTAGTGCCCGCACCTGCACTGGCGAAGGAAGCGCCACCAGAGGGAGCCCTACCTCCCTTGCCCATCTGCTGTCTAGCAGATTCCCTTCTGACCCCGTGTCCACCAGTGCTGGGGCTTGAAGGGTTAAATCCTCGCTCAGGATTGTAACTGGGAGTCGTGTGGCAATCTGTGTGTGTCTCACGTGAATGTTTTGACCCCCCCTTAGCCCAGTCTCTGAGGGCGGTTGTTGTTGTGGCCATTTGGGGCAGTTTCTCTGTGTGTGCTCTTTTGAGCTGCAGAGAAAACACTCCCCGCGGATCAGCCTCCTCATTTTGGCCCTGTGTGTTTCCCTAACAACGTCAGCAGGGGGAGCTGTTGCCCCACAGAGCGCTGCGGCTGTGGAGCGTGGGGAGGGCGGCCCCTTTTCGAACCCGGAAGGGAGAGGGGCGGCGCGTATCCGGTCACGTCCTTCGCCTCGCTCCCGACGGCGCTCCTCCAACCGATTGTCTAACCGTATAACGAAATCGATAAGCCCATCTAAATCCCGCGGTTCTTCCTTAGCTACCAGCTGCTCCTTCAGGACCAACGACAGTCCGTTTATGAAGGCGGCGCGGAGCGCAACGTTATTCCAGCCGGACCTCGCAGCCGCGATGCGGAAGTTGACTGCATAAGCGGCTGCGCTCTCGCGTCCCTGTCTCATTGACAGCAGCACGGTTGAAGCGGTCTCTCCTCTGTTAGGGTGATCAAACACTGTTCTGAACTCCCCCACAAACCCAGTGTATGCTGATAACAACCGTGAGTTCTGTTCCCAGAGCGCCGTAGCCCAGGCGTGTGCTTTACCCCCGAAGCAGAGCAATCACATAAGCTATTTTACTAGCATCTGACGCGTACATGACGGGACGTTGTGCGAAGACGAGCGAACACTGCATAAGAAAGTCCGCACACGTCTCCACACAACCTCCGTACGGCTCAGGAGGGCTTATGTATGCTTCAGGGGATGGTGGGAGGGGTTGTTGAACCACCACTGGAACGTTTATATCCTGCACAGGGTCGGCAGGAGGACGAGCTGCAGCAGTGCCCTGAGCGCTCGCCGCCATCTGTGCGGAGAGAGCCTCCACCCTGCGGTTCAGGAGGATGTTTTGCTCGGTCATTTGATCCAACCGAGCCGTAAAGGCGGTGAGAATGTGCTGCAGCTCACCAATCACGTCTCCTGCAGACGCCTGCGCTCCCTGCTCTCCCATTGGTCGTTCAACAGCCGGGTGACGCCCCTCGGAGTCCATGACGCTGGCCGAGATATCCTGTTGTGAAAGTGTAGTGACACGGACCCACAACAGGGGGCGCAAATGAACGGCCAATAGATGAGCCAAAAAGTAACAATTTAATGTTGTGAAACGTGCACAACGAAATGCAGACAATCTCAGAATATAATTACAGTCAAATCACAAAGGTGACGTGTGGGCAGGCTCGAGGATAGAAGACGTCTGTTCTGAGAAGAGCCGGAACCACACGATTTCCGCTGCCACAGAACCTGGTGAATACTGGAGCCGCCAAGTCCCGAATTCCCAGGTGATCACCGTCCCCGACTGTCGGATCTGGTACTGCTGGCGAGAACAAAGACAGTCAAGTGTGGGTGTGTGTACACCCAGTAACAACAGCGGTGGGAATGCCACCTCCACCTCTCACTCAATAACTTGCAGAGTACTGAAGATTCCTCAGGGAAAAAGAGTGCCTTCTAGCGCTCTCTCAGCTTCCACTGACAGCGGTACTGGTACTCCTGCAAACACTCACAATATACAAACAATATTGTAAAACGGCTGAGGATATTACCTCCAAGGAAGTACGATATCTCGGCAACGAGGTGGAGATGATGTCTGGTCTTTATGGAGTGCGATGATGAAGAATGTGTGACAGCTGTCAGGAATTAATGAGTGACAGCTGTCACTCCCGGCTGTGTCCGTGGCGGCAGCGCCCTCTCGTGCCTGAAGCCTGCACTTCAGGCAGGGCGCCCTTTGGTGGTGGGCCAGCAGTACATCCTCTTCTGGCGGCCCACACAACAGGTGAGTCTAAATTGTATTACTGCATCCTCAGCACAAAACGTAATTCCTGCTAAATTGTCCTCTAAAAATTTGTCCGCTTCCGTGTCAGCTTTTGTTGATTCTGGTTCTGATGCTAACTTGATTGTGTCTTCTCATGCCAGGTCCCTGCACCTGAAATTGTTTAGGCTCTCGCACCCTCTGGTGGTGCACGCTGTGGATGGCCATAAATTGAGTTGTTTTTCTCACCATACTCAGTCCATTTCCATGACAATGTCAGAGAACCACTCTGAATTAATCAGTTTTCACAGATTTGACAATATGACACATCCGCTTATTCTGGGGCACCCCTGGTTACAACAAAACAGTCCGAATTTTAGTTGGTCAAAGGGGGAGATTGTGTCTTTGGGTTCTGCCTGCAAAAAGTCCTGTTTGACGAAATCTGTTCATTCTCAGTCGGATTCTAACCCGGATCTTGCAGGGGTTCCGTCGTGCTATCACGAAATGGCACTCATATTTTGTAAAAGCAAAGCTAAATCATTACCACCTCACTGAGAATTTGACTGCGCCATCGAGCTTCTCCCTGGGTCAAGCCAACGCAGGGAAAGCTCTTTTCACTGTCTGTCTCTAAACACAATGCCATGAATGAATATATACAGGAGTCCTTGGCTGCTGGTTTGATTCATCATTCTTCATCGCCCACAGGGGCGGGGTTCTTCTTCATCAAGAAAAAAGACAAATCGCTCTGCCCTTGTAGTGATTATCGTGGGCTCAATGACATCACTGTGAAGAACCGTTATCCACTGCCTCTCATCTCCACTGCTTTCTAGTTGTTAGACAGAGCTAAAGTATTTACCAAACTTGATCACCACAACGCATATCATTTGGTCTGGATAAAAGAAGGAGATGATTGGAAAACTGCTTTTAACACACCTTCTGGTCATTATAAGTACTTTGTAATGCCATTTGGCCTCACCAATGCTCCCACAGTGTTCCAGAATTTGGTGAACAACGTACTGCGTGAATTCTTAAACAAATTTGTTTTCGTGTAGCTATGATATTCTGATTTTTTCCCAATCTGAAAACTCACACTGAACACGTTCGCACAGTACTCCAGACCTTGTTGCACCACAACTTGTTCATAAAAGCAGAGAAATGGGAATTTCATAAACTGACCGTTTTGTTCTTGGGGTTTGTAATTGCTTAAGGTGGACCCTGATAAGGTGGCTGCCGTGCGGGACTGTACTGTTCCCTCCTTGCGGAAGGAGGTACAAAGATTCCTGGGCTTTGCCAATTTCTATCGTAAATTCATACAAAATTACAGTACTGTTGTGGCTCCTTTACATGATTTCACACCGTTGCTCCAGCCGTTTGTCTGGTCACCAGAGTGTGAGGAGGCTTTCAGGGTTCTAAAGAATCGCTTTGCAGCGGCCCTGTGCTGCTCCTCCCTGACCCCGCTCGACAGTTCGTGGTTGAGGTTGATGCTTCCGATATTGGAGTGGGTGCAGTCCTCTCGCCGCATAACCCTGCTGACAATAGGTTGCAAATGTGCGGCTATCTGTCCAAGGAGTTAACCGCCGCAGAGCATAATTACAGCATCTGTGAACGCAAGCTGTTGCCGGTTAAAGTGGCCTTGGAGGAAGTGGCGCCACTGGTTGGAGGGGGCATAAGTGCCTTTTCTGGTTTACACGGATCACAAAAATCTTGAATCTTTGTGATCCGCCAAGTGCCTAAATGCCTGACAGGCGAGGTGGGCGATCTTCTTTAGCTAATTCAACTTTGTGCTTTCATACCGACCAGGTTCTAAAAATGGGAAGGCAGATGTTTATCCCGTCAGGGTGAACCAGCTGACGCTCCGTCTGATCCGGAAACGATATTGCCCATGTTCTGTCTTGTTTCGGCCCTCACTTGGAAAACTGAATCAAGGGTCCTTTCCGCTGCTGATGGGGTTATATAAGCTCACTGGGTGTGTTTGTCCCTCGCCAGTCTGCCGTGCCTTGTGCCTTCGTTCCTGCATTTGTATTCCTGCCTACCTCATAGTGTGTACCTGACCTCCAGCCTGTTGCCTCGACTATGCCGTTTGCACGATGTTCTTGGTACTGCTGTTTTTTCTGGATTGCTTACTCGTGTACCGAATTCTGCTATCCACCTCATTAAAGCCTACACTAAACCAGAGCTGTTTGTACGATCCGTGCATCTGTGTCCTGCAATTCCTGACCATTCAGCTTGATGGAAAGGAAAGGAAAGGAACAGAAAGGAAAGGAAAGGAAAAGTCCAGTGATGGTGCAACAATTACTAAGGCAATAGTCATATGTTTTAACACCTGCACTCAAGCTATACTTTATAAAAACTACCATCTAGGCTGCAAAAATACACATTAATCACCAGGCACTGTGAAGATGGCAACATTTGTTGCTGAGCTACTTGAGTTTCAAACCACTTAAAAAACATATGGGTGAAGTCACGGGGGGGTTGTCCAGTATATGTACAATCTATGATATTAAACCATCTTAAAAACATCTCTGACAGGAACAGTAGTCATACATTCATGCCATTCAACATGTGAAGCCACATCCGAAGTGCATGTGATTCTAGTTGAGGGTCAAAGCGTCTCAAATAGTACAGATGGTCTTTTCAGAACATCATAAAGCCAGAAAACACAAATGTTAACACCTGTAATCTCTTACCATAGAGCACATGATATCCTCACCTATGGCATCATTTCTGTGCATAAAGTATAACAATGGATGATGCAAAACACACGCACACAATCTATAACCAGCAGATGAGAACGAGTGCCAGTATGTCTACACAGATAATGAAGCTGTGGAAGAGAATTACCGCGCACTACCACTGTTCGCTCTTCTTGCTGCTTTTGTTAGTCCTTAACATGGATACGGTGCTTAGTGTTCCTTGGGATCGAGACAGATAGACGTATACAGAGAGAGAGAGAGAATGTGACAGAGAGAATTACATTAGCAAAAGCATTTTATGGCAGAAAATAGGATTGAATTAATCTTTATCAAACACTGCCAAAAGCTGAGGGATCACATCCTGGTTGCAGCCAGCGCCGTGTCACAGTGATTGGTTGCCCTCTCACAGTGAAAAATTTTAGAATGGCTATTTTTATTATGGTGTGATCTGACTGATTAATATTTGTCATATCTACTGTGTACCCATAGTACTGCACAGGGTATTAAAATGATTATCACAATGTTCTGTTAAACAAGGCAAGAGTTTCGTGTCACTTTTCAAGAACAGACAGCTAAAAGGACCATTTCAATGTGTGATTCCAGTGCAGGGCTGTTTGTGAACCCATGTGACAGGAATAACCAAGAGGAAGGCAGGCCAGCCCTGGTACAGTGTACACAACTAGTTAGGGACACTCTTGCAAGTGCAAAGCCAGCCACCATAGGGGCAGTGTGTTAGTTAGGCCCCGTTCAGACTGCGGTTTGCCTTCCATGAGCAAAATTCAATCTGGACTGCTTTCTAGCTGGATAGCGTTCAGACCTGTCTTTCAAATCTGGCTCATCCTACATATGCATCTAAACTCAATCCAGCTCAAGCCAAATTCAAACTATGAGCAAGCGAATGCACGTGTGTGTATGGGGTGTTGCTGCTTAACGGAGCGACAAGGACAACCTGGCTGTGTTTTATCTTTAACGAGGAGGAATAATGGATAGCTTGATGGATTATATAAGTGCAGAGAGTCACCTGGCTTTAAACACGTAAATGTGAATTTGTGTGACATTTCAGTAAGGAATTATTTTATAACCTTCCATAAAAAACTTTTAAGCTCACATCATCAACCTGCAGCCTGTCACCTCAGCCCGAATAAACACTCAAGCTGAATTGCTAGCCCCAGTCTGAATGGGGTCTTTGAAAAGTATATTCTTCTCCCTTACCACAACCTGGGTTTCACCTTGAATGTGCTCAAGGTCAAAATAGAAGCTGCATATAATAAGCCCAACATTTTCTGATATGGGGTTGCATGATGATGAGATGAGCTTTGGTGAGTAGATAAATATGCTTTCCATGGAATAGTAGAGGAAATGGTGCAGTAACAGAAAGCAGATGTTTGAACAGAATTAGTAGTTGGAGTAGCTATAATACATGCCAACTTACAAAGTACACAACAGAGTGTATTTGTTGTCATGAGTGGGACATTGGACTCACTTTGGACAACTTGACGTAAAGTAGAAGTGAAGTAGCAGAGCCAAATAAACTGAAAGTATGTGACCAGACATCACTACTTCAGCTCTCTGTGTCTTGGACACATTTTGTTTTCCCCAGAGATCACCTGGGGAAGGCAGCCTGTGCAAGAAGGTTCCGACAGTTTGATGTCTAATCTCCATTCTTTCTGTAGATTTACCATACAGTGCTGACACACTGCATTACACAGTCTAATCACTGGAATTGGATAATGTTTCAGCGTAGCCAATCAACTCTGTGTCCCGCAAAGATGCCATACTTGCTATGCTTGACTGTGCAAAGACTGTAAAATGTACTTCACTTGTAAGTGGGACATCTGTCCTGCTAACTGATCCACTGTGGAACTTTATGTATGAGAAAGTATGTGTGCAACAGACAAGACAGTCCCAGAAGAATGGCTTTGTTCAGGGAAATTAACACGACCACTCTGTTTTTTTTTTTTGTTTTTTTTTTTTTGGGGGGGGGGGGGGGGGGGTTGTTTTTGTTTTTGCAAATCACTGAGTTGGTGTATCATTCATGGTGAAGCATGATGGCTTAGTGTTAAGACCATGAGCCTTCAGTTCAGAAGCTCACCAATTCGTCTCTTAGCTTGGACTAACATCTGTCGTCCCCCACTTACTCACCCAGCAAAAAGGGCTGTACCTAACTGATTTTAGTTGGGGAAATGTAAAGCAGTGAGAAAAGGAGCTGACCATCCAACCTCATCATGCTGCAGCCGAGGACGTAGACTACTTTAACTAGCACATCCCCAAAGCTCAGTTATGAATATGGGGCTTACCTTACGTACAACCCCAATTCCAATGAAGTTGGGACATTGTGTAAAATGTAAATAAAACAGAATACAATGATTTCCAAATCCTCTTCAACCTATATTAATTTAAATACACCACAAAAGACAAGATATTTAATGTTCAAACTGATAAACTTACTGTTTTTGTGCAAATATTTGCTCATTTTGAAATGGATCCCTGCAACACGTTTCAGAAAAGCTGGGACAGTGGTATGTTTACCACTTTGTTACATCACCTTTCCTTCTAACAAGACTCAATAAGTGTTTGGGAACTGAGGACACTACTTGATGAAGCTTTGTAGGTGGAATTTGTTTCCATTCTTGCTTGATGTACGACTTTAATTGTTCAAGAGTCTGGGGTCCCCGTTGTCGTATTTTGAACTTCACATTTTTAATAGGCCAGAGGTCTCGACTGCAGGCAGGTCTCCGCACTCTTTTACTACGAAGCCACGCTGTTGTAACACGTGCAGAATGTGGCTTGGCATTGTCTTGCTGAGATAAGCAGGGACGTTCCTGAAAAAGACGTTGCTTGGATGGCAGCATGTGTTGCTCCAAAACCTGTATGTACCTTTCAGCATTGATGGTGCCAACACATGTGTAAGTTGCCCGTGCCATGGGCACTAACACACCCCCATACCATCACAGATGTTGGCTTTTGAACTTTGCGCTGGTAACAATCTGGATGGTGTTTTTCCTCTTAAGTCTGGTGGACACGACGTCCATGATTTCCAAAAACAATTTGTAATGTGGACTCATCAGACCACAGAGCACTTTTCCACTTTGTGTCTGTCCACTTCAAATGAGCTCGGGCCCAGAGAAGGCGGCAGCGTTTCTGGATGTTGTTGATGTATGGCTTTCGCTTTGCATGGTAGAGTTTTAACTTGCACTTGTAGATGTAGCTACGAACTGTGTTAACTGACAATGGTTTTCTGAAGTGTTCCTGAGCCCACGCGGTAAGATCCTTTACACAATGATGTCGGTTTTTAATGCAGTGTCACGTGAGGGATTGAAGGTCACAGGCATTTAATGTTGGTTTTCGGCCTTGCCGCTTACGTGTAGAAAGTTCTCCAGATTCTCTGAATCTTCTGATTATATTATGGACTCTAGATGATGGAATACCTAAATTCCTTGCAATTGATTGTTGAGAAACATTGTTCTTAAACTGTTGGACTATTTTTTCACGCAGTTGTTCACAAAGTGGTGATCCTCGCCCAATCTTTGCTTGTGAACAGCTGAGACTTTTGGGGATGCTCCTTTTATACCCAATCATGACACTCACCTGTTTCCAATTAACCTGTTCACCTGTGGAATGTTCCAAACAGGTGTTCTTTGAATATTCATCAACTTTCCCAGTCTTTTGTTGCCCTGTCCCAGCTTTTTTGAAATGTGTTGCAGGCATCCATTTCAAAATAAGCAAATATTTGCATAAAAAGAAGTTTATCAGTTTGAACATTAAATATCTTGTGTTTGTGGTGTATTCAACTGTATATAGGTTGAAGAGGATTTGCAAATAATTGTATTCTGTTTTTATTTACATTTCACACAACATCCCAACTTCATTGTAATTGGGGTTGTATCACACATAAAAGTTTGATTTTGAAAGCTTCACAGATTTTGTAAACAGGAAATTTATTTAAGGAAAAATGGTTTGTTCTCAATAATATGTCTATAACAGTCGAGCATAATTTGGAGCTAGCATCATGTGCAGCTGTGATTTTCATGTCACTGTCCACATTGTATAAATTGCAAGTAGGATTGTGATCTTCTGTATATGCATGGGTGTGTTGATCTAAAACTGAGGTGTGGTCAGACACAGAGCTGGTGTGCTGGTTTCATCTGATCCCCGGGCGCCTAATGGCGACTTCTGCTCCTACTGGCAATTAGGATGGGTTAAATGCAGTAGACACATTTCATTGTGCAGGGAACATGTTCTTCTGTGCATATGACAATAAAATTTCTTTGAATCCTTGAATCCTTGATAGAATGCGTTTGTGCCACAGACCATCAAAAATCTGTTCTAAAGTCGAATGTATTTTTTTTACGCAGGTGATTTATCACCTTGGGATTGTAAGTGGCTGACACTATCTGGAGATCTGGTGGACAAAAGGGGGATTTGAATTTTCATAGGTGTTCTAGACTTTAAATACTGTTTCAGATGACGGTGTACGTAGATGGTGGATGATAAACAATCAACGCTTTGATAAAAAAAAAAAAAACAAGACAAAAAAAAACACTAATCACATATGCCAACCTTAACAGAAAAAGAAAGCTGATTCATTCAATCCACATCACAACACAATGACAGGGAGAACCACAATGCAGTTCTGGTCAGAACCAGAGTCAACAGTTTTCACTTCCCTGCAAAGATCATAGGTATCAGTGCGGTTCCAGGAGACCGCAAACTTCCTTTCCTTCAGAAATTTTTGTGTGAGATCCATCTAAAAGGCCAGCTGTGTGAACATTGTTTACTCACCAACATGTAAACTATGTGCATGTAAACAAACTGAGCACATGGTGTGCACAACATTTGTAAATCCAACTATTTCACAACAGTCACAATACTTCCAGCGTTATTTCTCTTTTTTTCTGCACAGTCACTTGGCATACTTGTGTGTTAAAGGAAAAGTCAAACTTGACTGTGGTTGGTTTTATATTACACCACAAGCATGATGAATTACATGACTTTCTCCAATCAATTAGTGTCCAGCACACAAATTTCCACTATGATTTTTGTGCAATTTAAACAGCCACGTGTGGTTGGGTATGCATGAGATACAGACCATGCACTACAGATTGCCAAGTTGACTTTAGGCTAAGACATTAAACAGGTATGTCCCTTTTACTGCTGAAGTGACTTTAAACTAGAAATCCAAGAATGTTAAATACTTATTACCAAAGACTTGCATGGCCCAATTTCACACACAGATGACTATGTCATTTAAAATGCTATCAGGTCAGAAAACAGGGAAGCAGCTGGGATCGAGAGGTGATGGTAACTCCAGCTGTCACAGCAGTTCAGCCAGCCAGCATTGGCTCTGGATGTTCACAGAGCTGCACAGTAAACAACACTGATACACAGTACAGGTCTGTACTCATTGGTCTAAAATAGCAACATATGATACAGAAGTGAAATTTCCTGGTAATTTCAGACCAGCGCATCTCACCATAAAAATTTTACACATGTAGGCCCTGATAAATTTCAATGTGTCAGTGGTAAGATTAAATTTTCACCTTTTTTTTTTTACTGCCACTATACGATATATATATATATATATATATATATATATATATATATATATATATATATATATATATACATACACACACACACACACACACAGCAAGTAAAATAAGTATTGAAGATGTCACCATTTTTCTCATTATATATATATTTCTAAAGGCGCCACTGACATGAAATTTTCACCAGTCGGTAGCAACCCAAGTAATCCACACATGCAAAGAAATCAGACAAATTAAGTACAGAAATGAAGTTCTGTGCAATAAAAAGGAATGACACAATTGGTTCTTGGCTCTTGGACAACTCGTCTAATAATTCTTTACACTTTGTCAGAAATCTTGTGAAGAAGCATCTGGTTGTGGTCGGTTCATGTTGAAATTAGGTTTTTTTTTCCCACTTCTGTATTATGGCCCCAACAGTGCTCACTGGAACATTCATAAATTTAGAAATCCTTCTATAACCAATGCCATCAGTATGTTTTAGAATAATAAGGTTGTGAAGATCTTGACAAAGCTCTTTGCTTTTATCCATCACAAAATGTTTGTTGCGTGACACCATGGTTATGAGACACCTTTTTATAGGCCATCATTTGGGACTAAATCAGCTGATGCATGCAAAATATAGTGAAGATTCGTCCCATCCTGTCTATGGCTGATGCCGAGACCCTGATTCATGCGTTTGTCTCTTCTAGATTGGACTACTGCAAAATTCTATTTTCTGGTCCAGCATTAGGGCTCTCCAATTGGTTCAAAATGCTGCTGCCAGAGCTTTGACATGAAGCAGAAAGTTTGCCCACATTACACCCATTTTGGCATGCCTTCACTGGCTTCCTGTCCCAGTGAGATCAGATTTTATGGTTCTGCTACTAGCCTATAAAATTGTTCAGGGACTGGCATCTCCCTATCTAGCTGACCTAATTAAATCCTATGTACCGGCCGGGACTTTGCACCTCAAGGTGCAGGACTACTTAGTGTCCCTAGAGTGAATAAAAAGTCTGCGGGTCACAGAGCTTTCTCTTATCTTTCTCTCTTTCTCTGTTCTGTGGAATAATCTCAATCTCCCTGCGTCAATAAAACAGTCAGATTCTGTAGAGACTTTCAAGTCCAGACTTAAGATGCACTTATTTTTCGTTTCGTATGGCTAGCATACTGGCATAGTATGTTTCTATGCTTTTTACTCTTTTAATTCATTTTATTAGGAAACGGAGCAGGCCACGGCCTCAACTTTATCTAAATTCCGGGTCTTTTAGTGAAGTTTAGGGCTAGTGGCTGGCGATCACCTTAGTTTTGTCTTCTGTTTTTCTTGTTCCTTAATGCTGACAAATTACACTGTATTGTCTTTCTGATGCTTGTTTCTGCTTTTTGTTCTTTTCTCTCTGTTTGAGATGCGGCTCCATCCAGAGATGGGTGTGGTGTCTGTTCCGGAATCCGTCCTGTGCACCGTGAAGCACCTTGAAGTAACCTTGTTGTGATTTGGCGCTATATAAATTAAAATAAAATTAAATTGAAATATTAATTTGCACTGACAAAGGGCAGGACTGCTTTATAAGTTCTGACAGTTTTCATCTAACAACTTGGCTTTCCACGCCTTTTTGCACCTCCGTTTCATCATGTGCTAAACACTTTTTTTCAGTGTCAATTCAAATTATTACACATAATTTCTGTACTTATTTGTTTTTGTTTCTTTGTGTGCATGTATTTTGTAGGTTGTTACTAATATCTGGCGAAAATTTCATGTCAATAACGTGCGCGCGCGCAAACACACACCCATACACAGGTCAGTCACAGAACCAGTCAGCAGACAGCAATGTAGGAAAGGAGAAGTCAAGGGGGTCAAACGAAGTGGCACAGCAGTGGAAAACCCATTAATGTACTAAACCCCTACTTTATGACTAAATAAAATATTCATGCACAATCTACCCAAAACCCATTTGCCAATATTTTCAGAATTTACTTTCATATTTGCTTACTGTTATCACTGAGAAGAGAGTGAGAAAGTCAAATGGGAAAAGGCCAGTGAGGATGGGGGAGTAGCTAACGTCCGAGCATCATTTTGTGCCTCATTTCAAATTAATTCAAAGTCAATATGGCTAAATTACACTACTTCAGCCATGATCCAAATACTTAGCTGGTTTATAATTTTTCTAAAAGAATGTGATATAGCTGTGCCATAGTAATTGTACTGTAGTGTATTAATAACAATGTATATTGCATGGAAATTAATATTTCATGGAGATGTAATTATTATTATTATTATCATCATTATCATTATTAATAAAATACAGTGAATGCAAAAAAGGAGGACAAATTTGTTATTTTGTTGCACAGTACTGATGTACATTAAAGTTTGGTGACAGTCAAGATCCAGGTTTGTTAACACTTTCATTAACATTGTGAGAATGTGTGAGAAACAACTTCACACAAGTGCCTTTCCTTGTCGCTACAGCCCATCCTACTCACATCTCTGGATCCTACATGCAGGGTCAGGACGAGAAATGGATTGGTGTTATGACTGAGAGAATCTGTCAACAGTCCAATGCATCCTGTCATCTTCATGGTTTCTGTCATCCTCTTTTTTCATCTCCGCTGTCTAACAGCCCAGTCAGCACATCTGAACACTGATCTGCTACTTCCACATCACACAGACGTAAAAAGAGAATATGCTGTTTTTTGTGTGCCTAACTGCATCTTCCTCATCATCCCTGGAAGGAGGGCATGATGAGGTAAAAAAGGAGGAGAGATGAGGTAAGAATGAGCTAATGGTGTGAAGCTTTAGGCCACTGGGTGTGGCTGCCTGGCACGATTACATCATGTCAGAAGGCTATGGGTGGGCTTCCGAAAACTGTAAGCTGCTTTAAGACAAATACAATATTGTTGTTGTTTTTTTAAAACTATGCATAATATTTCTAGGAAGAACATTTTAATATAGTACTAATGATTTTTGGTGTAGTACTGAGGAAAATGTAGCAACTAAAAAAAAAAAAAAAACAACAACAACAACAACAAAATGCCAGGAGAAGGGTCAATTACAAAGGCCCCATCTTTCACTCAGAGCACTGCAGTGTACAGCACAGTGCAAGTATCATTTATAACTGATGTAGTGGTCATTTTCACTCCCAGTGCCCACGTTGTTTAAACGATGAGAAGTTCCATTGAAGTGTGGTCAGGTGTAGTGTTGGTGCATTAATGAATAAAAGGAATGAGCATTTCAGAGGGACAGTGTAGGTAGGATGGTTTGGAGACAAACAGTAAAGAGACTGAGATTGTTTGAGCATGTGCAGAAAAGGGATGAGGGGTATATCCAGAGAAGGATGCTGAGGATGGAGCTGTGAAGCAGGAGGAGAAGAGGGAGGCCAAAGAGGAGGTTTATGGATGCCATGAGGAAGGATGTAGCAGAGGAAGATACAGGGTGAGATGGAGAGGAATGACTGGGTTTGGTGATGCATGAAAGGAGCAGCCGAAAGAAGAGGGATATTCAGAGACATCTTACGTAGGCAGGTTCAATGCAAATACTCTCTGCTTCTATACACAGGCAGATGCATCAATCCACTGAATTGAAAACAATATTTTAAAAGAAATAAAAGTCAACACTAATGGAAAAATACAAACCTCACCTTACTGTTACACCATGCTTCACCCTTGAGAGCTTTGGTGCCTGCTCTGGTAAATGAACTGCTTTCACGCTTGATGTACAGATCACCAGAAAACCTCTCACTCGAGTCAAAATATCATCTAAATAGCAATGCACCAGGTTCTAACACACGAAACAGCTGAAGGTAATAACAGATGGCATTCTGGTTTAATTCACATTACACACAAAAGAACACATCTGTGATTGGTTAAGTGACTAAATACACACCTTTTACACCCCACACCTTTGTTCTCGATTGTGTGGTACATAAATAGCAAAGTGGAGTTGGACACATCTCAAAGACACCAGCACAATGCACTTTAGATTGTGCATTATAGATTGTCTACATAGGGGACTTAGAGTCACATTAACCAGTTTCTGGAGGAAAAATGTGATCTTTTCTCCACTGGCATGACAGTTCCACTTAATGTTTGTTCTGAAGCTGAGAAGAGGAGTGCGAAGACAGGAGCAGAAGGGAGGGCAGAGCAGGCCTTGTAGCGTGACCACAAGCCCTTGGTTAAAAATACAACAAAACAAATAAAAGATTCATTCGTTCTGAGAGTGAAGAGCAGCCTCCTCTTGAGCAGAGGGAGAAGATGGCCTCGGCCACCTGCACCGGGCACACAATCCTCTCTGCTGCCCATGTTATTGCACTCCTCTCACTCTGTGGACTCCAGTTATCAGATTACACATACAACCCCAATTCCAATGAAGTTAGGACGTTGTGTAAAATGCAAATAAAAACAGAATATAATGATTTGCAAATCCTCTTCAACCTATATTCAATTGAAAACACCACAAAGACAAGATATTTAATGTTCAAACTGATAATCTTTATTGTTTTTGTGCAAATATTTGCTCATTTTGAAATGGACACCTGCAACACGTTTCAAAAAAGCTGGGACAGTGGTATGTTTAAGATAAGATAAGACTTTATTGATCTCACAGTGGAGAAATTCACATACCACTGTTACATCACCTTTCCTTCTAACAACACTCAATTGTTGGGAAAGTGTCGGTACACGGACCCACAACAGGGGGCGCAAAGGAACGGACAATGGAGTAGGTCAAATAACAACACTTTACTGTTGTGAATGTGCACAACAAATACAACAGATTACAACAATAGATCAGAATCAATTCACAAAGGTGTCGTGTGGGCAGGCTTGAAGATAGGAGACACCTGTCCAAAGCAGAACCGGAACCACACGATTTCCTCCGCCACCAGACCCCGGGAATACTGGAGCCGCCAAGTCCCGAACTCCCAGGTGGCCACTGCCTCCGCGTGTCAGACCTGGTACTGCTGGCGAGGAACAAAAACACAATTAAAGGTGGGCGCGTTTGCACCCAGTAATCCGCACGGCAGGAAAGCTACCTCCACCTCTCGTTGGAAAAAAGGTCTGTTATCACTCACAAAAATCACAAAAGGTTACTGTCAAGCAGTCAGCTGAGAATATTACCTTCCAGGTAGAACGATATCTCGGCAAAGAGGTGGAGACGTCGTCCTGCTGATGTATCCCTGCTGATTGGTAACAGCTGTTGCAGGTGATGCGTGACAGCTGTCACCCTGGCTGCTCCTGTGAGGCGGCTGCGTCCTCTGGTGCCTGGAGCCCGCACTCCAGGCAGGGTGCCCTCTGGTGGTGGGCCAGCAGTACCTCCTCTTCTGGCGGCCCACACAACAGGACCCCCCCCTCAACGGGCGCCTCCTGGCGCCTGACCAGGCTTGTCCGGGTGGCGGCGGTAGAAATCGGCCAGGAGGGCCGGGTCCAGGATGAAGCTCCTCTTCACCCAGGAGCGTTCTTCGGGGCCGTACCCCTCCCAGTCCACCAAATACTGGAAGCCCCGGCCCATCCTACGGACATCCAAAAGCTGGCACACAGTCCAAGCCGGCTCGCCATCGATGATCCGGGCAGGAGGCGGCGCCGGACCCGGAGTACAGAGGGGTGAGGAGTGATGAGGTTTAATCCGGGACACATGAAACACAGGATGGATCCGCAGTGAGGCCGGCAGCCGAAGCCTCACTGCGGCTGGACTGATGACCTTCAGGATCTTGAATGGGCCGATGTAACGGTCCTGTAACTTGGGGGAGTCCACTTGGAGGGGGATGTCCTTTGTGGATAACCACACCTCCTGCCCAGGCCGATACGCAGGGGCCGGGGTCCGCCGACGGTCTGCATGGGCTTTTGCCCTCGTCCGGGCCTTTAGCAAAGCAGAACGGGCGGCACGCCACACCCGACGGCACTTCCGCAGGTGGGCCTGGTCCGAGGGCACACCGACCTCTCCCTCAACCACCGGAAACAACGAGGGCTGATACCCCAGACATACCTCAAAAGGGGAGAGGCCGGTGGCTGAAGACACCTGGCTGATATGGGCATACTCGATGCAGGCCAAATGGGTACTCCAGGCCGCCGGGTGTGCGGCAGTCACGCAGCGCAAGGCCTGCTCCACCTCCTGGTTTACCCGTTCTGCTTGCCCGTTGGTCTGAGGGTGGTACCCGGACGAGAGACTCACTGTGGCCCCCAGTTCCCGGCAGAAGCTCCTCCAGACTTGCGAGGAGAACTGGGGACCGCGATCGGAGACGATGTCTGTTGGAATCCCATGCAGCCGGACGACGTGGTGGACCAGGAGGTCCGCTGTCTCCTGGGCTGTTGGGAGCTTTGGGAGAATCGGTCCACTATCGTGAGGATGGTGGTGTTACCCTGGGACGGCAGGAGGCCCGTGACAAAATCCAGGCCGATGTGGGACCAGGGGCGATGAGGCACGGGCAGCGGCTGGAGTAAACCTGATGCCCGGCGATGGTCAGCCTTGCCCCTGGCGCAGGTGGTGCAGGCCTGGATATAATCCCGGACGTCGGCCTCTAGGGACGCCCACCAGAAGCGCTGCCGGACAACTGCCACGGTTCTTCGCACCCCTGGATGACAGGAGAGCTTGGAGCCGTGACAGAAGTCCAGGACTGCAGCCCTAGCTTCTGGTGGGACGTATAGTTTGTTCTTCGGCCCAGTTCCGGGGTCCGGGCTTCGTGCCAGGGCCTCCCGGACGGTTCTCTCTACGTCCCAGGTGAGGGTGGCCACGATAGTGGACTCCGGGATGATGGGTTCCGGTGGATCCGACAACTCCGCTTTGACTTCATCTTCATGTACCCGGGACAAGGCATCCGATCTCTGGTTCTTGGTCCCGGGACGGTAGGTGATCCGGAAGTCAAAACGGCCGAAGAACAGTGACCAGCGGGCTTGCCTGGGGTTCAGCCGCTTGGCGGTCCTGATATACTCCAGGTTCCGGTGGTCAGTGAAAACCGTGAATGGCACGGACGTTCCCTCCAACAGATGTCTCCACTCTTCAAGAGCCTCTTTCACCGCAAGGAGTTCTCGATTGCCGACGTCATAGTTCCGTTCGGCCGGGGTCAACCTGCGGGAAAAATAGGCACACGGGTGAAGGACCTTATCGGTCTTCCCGCTCTGGGAAAGCACGGCTTCTATCCCTGAGTCCGAGGCGTCCACTTCAACCACTAACTGGCGACTAGGATCGGGCTGCACCAGAACGGGTGCAGACGAGAAGCGCCGTTTCAACTCCTTGAACGCGGCATCGCAACGATCCGACCAGGTGAAGGGGACTTTTGGTGAGGTCAGGGCTGTCAGGGGGCTAACTACCTGACTGTAGCCCTTAATGAACCTCCTGTAGAAATTTGCAAAGCCGAGGTACTGTTGCAGCTTCCTACGGCTAGTGGGTTGGGGCCAGTCTCTCACCGCCGCAACCTTGGCCGGATCAGGAGCGACGGAGTTGGGGGAGATGATAAACCCCAGGAAGGACAAAGATGTGCGGTGAAACTCACACTTCTCGCCCTTCACAAACAGCCGGTTCTCCAACAACCGCTGCAGGACCTGACGTACATGCCGGACATGAGTCTCAGGATCCGGAGAAAAGATGAGTATATCGTCTAGATATACGAAGACGAATCGGTGCAGGAAATCCCGCAAGACATCATTAACCAATGCTTGGAACGTCGCGGGGGCGTTTGTGAGGCCGAACGGCATGACCAGGTACTCAAAGTGACCTAATGGGGTGTTGAATGCCGTCTTCCATTCGTCTCCCTTCCGGATGCGAACCAGGTGATACGCATTTCTAAGATCCAGCTTAGTAAAGATTTTGGCTCCATGCAGGGGGGTGAACACGGAATCTAATAATGGCAACGGGTATCGGTTGCGAACCGTAATCTCATTCAGCCCCCTGTAATCAATACATGGACGAAGTCCGCCATCTTTCTTGCCCACAAAAAAGAAACCTGCCCCCATCGGGGAGGTGGAGTTCCGGATCAGCCCGGCAGCTAATGAGTCCCGGATGTAGGTCTCCATTGATTCGCGCTCAGGTCGTGAGAGGTTGTACAGCCTGCTGGACGGGAACTCAGCGCCTGGAACCAAATCAATGGCACAATCGTACGGACGGTGTGGGGGAAGGGTGAGTGCCAGATCCTTGCTGAAGACATCAGCAAGATCGTGGTACTCAACCGGCACTGCCGTCAGATTGGGAGGGACTTTGACCTCCTCCTTAGCCTGGAAACCGGGAGGAACCGAGGATCCTAAACACACCCGATGGCAGGTTTCGCTCCACTGAACCACCACCCCAGACGGCCAATCGATCCGGGGATTGTGCTTTAACATCCATGGGATGCCCAAAATCACGCGGGAGGTAGAAGTTACAAAAAACTCAATCTCCTCCCGGTGGTTTCCAGACACCACCAGAGTTACTGGTTGTGTCTTGTGTGTGAGTAAAGGGAGGAGGGTGCCATCTAGTGCCCGCACCTGCAATGGCGAAGGAAGCGCCACCAGAGGGAGCCCTACCTCCTTTGCCCATCTGCTGTCTAGCAGATTCCCTTCTGACCCCGTGTCCACCAGTGCTCGGGCTTGAAGGGTTAAATCCCCGCTCAGGATTGTGACTGGGAGTCATGTGGCAATTTGTGTGTGTCTCACTTGAATGTCTTGACCCCCCCTTAGCCCAGTCTCTAAGGGTGAGTGTTGACGTTTTGGCCGTTTGGGGCAGTCTCTCTGTGTGTGCTCTGTTGAGCTGCAGAGAAAACACTCTCCACGGATCAGCCTCCCCATTTTGGCCCTGTGCGTTTCCCTAACAACGTCACCAGGGGGAGCTGTTGCCCCACAAAGCGCTGCGGCTGTGGAGCGTGGGGAGGGCGGCCCCTTTTCGAACCCGGAAGGGAGAGGGGCGGCGCGTATCCGGTCACGTCCTTCGCCTCGCTCCCGACGGTGTTCCTCTAACCGATTGTCTAATCGTATAACGAGATCAATAAGCCCGTCTAAATCCCGCGGTTCGTCCTTGGCCACCAGGAGCTCCTTCAGGACCAACGACAGTCCGTTTACGAAGGCGGCACGGAGGGCAGTGTTATTCCAGCCGGACCTCGCAGCCGCGATGCGGAAGTCGACTGCATAAACAGCTGCGCTCCGGCGCCCCTGTCTCATTGACAGCAGCACGGCTGAAGCGGTCTCTCCTCTATTTGGGTGATCGAACACTGTTCTGAACTCCCTCACAAACCCATCATATATCAGAAGGAGCCGTTAATTTTGCTCCCAAAGCACTGTAGCCCAAGCGCGTGCCTTGCCGCGAAGCAGATTAATGACATAAGCTATCTTACTAGCATCAGTCGCGTACATGACGGGACGTTGTGCGAAGACGAGCGAACACTGCATAAGAAAGTCCGCGCACGTCTCCACACAACCTCCGTACGGCTCTGGAGGGCTTATGTATGCTTCCGGGGAAGGTGGGAGGGGTCGTTGAACGACCTGTGGAACGTCACTGTTACGCACAGGGTCGACAGGAGGGAGAGCCGCAGCAGCACCCTGAGGGCGCGCTTCCACCTGCACGGCGAGAGCCTCCACCCTGCGGTTAAGGAGGACGTTCTGCTCGGTCATTAAATCCAACCGAGCCGTGAAAGCGGTGAGGATTCGCTGCAACTCACCGATCATTTCCTCCTGCGGACGCCTGTGCGCCCTGTTCTTCCATTGGCCGTTCAACAGCCGGTTGACGCCCCTCGGGATCCATGACGCTGGCCGAGATATCCTGTGGGAAAGTGTCGGTACACGGACCCACAACAGGGGGCGCAAAGGAACGGACAATGGAGTAGGTCAAATAACAACACTTTACTGTTGTGAATGTGCACAACAATACAACAGATTACAACAATAGATCAGAATCAATTCACAAAGGTGTCGTGTGGGCAGGCTCGAAGATAGGAGACACCTGTCCAAAGCAGAACCGGAACCACACGATTTCCTCCGCCACCAGACCCCGGGAATACTGGAGCCGCCAAGTCCCGAACTCCCAGGTGGCCACTGCCTCCGCGTGTCGGACCTGGTACTGCTGGCGAGGAACAAAAACACAATTAAAGGTGGGCGCGTTTGCACCCAGTAATCCACACGGCAGGAAAGCTACCTCCACCTCTCGTTGGAAAAAAGGTCTGTTATCACTCACAAAAATCACAAAAGGTTACTGTCAAGCAGTCAGCTGAGAATATTACCTTCCAGGTAGAACGATATCTCGGCAAAGAGGTGGAGACGTCGTCCTGCTGATGTATCCCTGCTGATTGGTAACAGCTGTTGCAGGTGATGCGTGACAGCTGTCACCCTGGCTGCTCCTGTGAGGCGGCTGCGCCCTCTGGTGCCTGGAGCCCGCACTCCAGACAGGGCGCCCTCTGGTGGTGGGCCAGCAGTACCTCCTCTTCTGGCGGCCCACACAACACTCAGTAAGCATTTGGGAACTGAGGACACTAATTGTTGATAATAAAATAAAATATAATAAAATTGATTTGATAAAAATCAATTCATCAATAAAATGACAAAAATGATAAATAAAATTGATTTGATTTGATTTGAAGTTTTGTAGGTGGAATTCTTTCCCATTCTTGCTTGATGTACGGCTTCAGTTGTTCAACAGTCCGGGATCTCCGTTGTCATATTTTGCGCTGCATAATGCCCCACATATTTTCAATGGGCAACAGGTGTGGACTGCAGGCAGGCCAGTCTAGTACCCGCACTCTTTTACTACAAAGCCACGCTGTTGTAACATGTGAGAATGTGGCTTGGCATTGTCTTGCTGAAATAAGCAGAGATGTCCCTGAAAAGACGTTGCTTGGATGGCAGCATGGTTGCTCCAAAACCTGCATGTACTTTTCAGCATAGATGGTGCCATCACAGATCTGTAAGTTGCCCATGCCATGGGCACTAACACAACCCCATACCATCACAGATGCTGGCTTTTGAACTTTGCGCTGGTAACAATCTGGATGGTGTTTTTCCTCTTTTGTCAGGAGGACACAAAGGCCATGATTTCCAAAAACAATTTGAAATGTGGACTCATCAGACCACAGCACACTTTTCCACTTTGCGTCTGTCCATTTCAAATGAGCTCGGGCCCAGAGAAGTGGGCGGCATTTCTTGATGTTGTTGATGTATGGCTTTTGCTTTGCATGGTAGAGATTTAACTTGCACTTATAGATGTAGTGACACACTGTGTTAACTGACAATGGTTTACCAATGAGGTATTACCTAGAATTACAGAATTTGATAGTATCTCACTAGGCATGCTGACAAAACTCGTCAACAAAAAGCACAACCCTATTTGATCCTATACCAACAAAACTGTTTAAGGACCTGTGGCCCATTCTTGGGCCGACTGTGCTGGAAATTATTAATCTTTCTTTCTTTCTGGATCTGTTCCTAAATGTTTCAAATCTGCAGTGATTAAACCATTACTTAAGAAACCTAATCTTGACCCTAGTGTATTGAAAAACTATCAGCCAATATCAAATCTATCATTTTCCTCTAAAATTCTGGAAAAAGTGGTGTCACGGCAGCTCGTAGACTATCTTACTGAGAATAATCTCTTTGAGCCACTGCAGTCTGCTTTTAGAAAATATCATTCCACAGAGACAGCTCTCACTAAAGTGGTGAATGATCTTCTGCTTACAATGAATTCGGACACCACTATGGTTCTGTTGTTGTTAGATCTCAGTGCTGCATTTGATACAGTGGATCATCATATTCTACTTGATAGGCTGGAAAATCATTTTGGGATTACTGGGAGTGCCCTTGCATGGCTGACGTCATACTTGACCAGTCGTTCTCACTGTGTTTTGTACAGTAACACTACCTCTAACCTTAGTGACATGAAATTTGGGGTTCCACAGGGGTCTGTCTTAGGCCCCCTGCTTTTCTCCTTTTATATAGCACCCCTTGGGCACATATTGCAGCATTCTTGGATTACCTTTCACTGCTATGCAGATGATACTCAGTTATACATGCCGATAACTGCTGGTAATCTCATTAACATAAAATCCTTAGAAGATTGCCTTGCAGCAGTTGGATGTCAAGAAACTTCCTACTTTTAAACTCTGATAAGACTGAAATGCAGCTAGACTCCCCCTCTAGCTGCCACCTTATCGTGGTGGGGGAGTTTGCGTACCCGGATGATCCTAGGAGCTATGTTGTCGGCGGCTTTGTGCTCCCTGTAGGGCCTCCCAAGGCAAACAGGTCCTAGGTGATGGGTCAGACTAAGGGCAGTTCAGAACCTCCATGTCCAGTAAAAGATTAAGGACCATGACGTCGCCCGGTATGGTTCAAATGCTGCAGCCAGACTTTTGACATGAAGTAGAAAGTTCGACCACATTACCCTCATTTTGGCATCCCTTCACTGGCTTCCTGTCTCAGTGAATCAGATTTTAAGGTACTGCTGCTAACCTATAAAATTATTCATGGACTGGCACCTCCCTACCTAGCTGACCTAATTAAACCTTATGTACCGGCCCGGGCTTTACGTTCTCAGGGTGCAGGACTACTTTGTGTCCCTAAGGTGAATAAGAAGTCTGCAGGTCACAGAGCTTTCTCTTATCGTGCCCCTGTTCTGTGGAATGATCTCCCTGCGTCAATAAAACAGTCAGATTCTGTGGAGATTTTCAAGTCCAGACTTAAGACGCCCTTATTTTCCCTTTCATATGGTTAGCATACTGGTACAGTTTTGTTTACGCTTTTTACTCTTTTAATGAATTTATTAGTCATTGGAGCGGGCTGCGGCCTCAACTTTACCTAAATTCTGGGTCTTTTAGTGAAGTTTAGGGCTAGTGGCCGGCGATCACCTTAGTATTTCTGTTTTTCTTGTTGTTTAATGTTGGCAAATTATACAGTATTTTTTTTTTGTCTTTCTGATGCCTGATTCTGTTTTTTCTCTCTGTTTAAGGTGCAGCTCCATCCAGAGATGGGAGTTGTATTCGTGTTGGTGATCCTCCTGTCCTGTGCGCCAACAGCATTTCTTGTATATTCGTCCATGAATTGTTCTGTGAATTGTTATGTAATTTATGTCTGTAGCATGGCCCAAGCAGAGGGTCACCCCTTTGAGTCTGGTCTGATTGAGGTTTCTTCCTCACAGGGAGTTTTTCCTTACCACTGTTGCTGTGGGGGTTGGTAAGGTTAGACCTTACCTGTGTGAAGCGCTTTGAGGCAACTCTGTTGTGATTTCAATAAATTGAAATTGAATGGTTTTCTGAAGTGTTCCTGGGCCCATGTGGTAAGGTCCTTTACACAGTGATGTCGGTTTTAAATGCCATGCAATGGTCATGGGCATTCAATGTTGGTTTTTGTTCTTGCCACTTACATGTAGAAAGTTCTCCAGATTGTCTGAATCTTCAGATTATATTATGGACTGTAGATGATGGAATCCCTAAATTCCTTGCAACTGAATGTTGAGAAACATCGTTCTTAAACTGTTGGACTATTTGTTTACGCAGTTTTCACAAAGTGGTGATCCTCACCCCATCTTTGCTTGTGAACAGCTGAGACTTTTGGGGATGCTCCTTTTATACCCAATCATGACACTCACAATTAGTTTCATCAGTTCCCAAATGCTTATTTGAGTGTTGTTAGAAGGAAAGATGATGTAACACAGTGGTAAACATACCACTGTCCCAGCTTTTTTGAAATGTGATGCAGGCATCCATTTCAAACTGAGCAAATATTTGCACAAAAACAATAAGGTTTATCAGTTTGAACATTAAATATCTTGTCTTTATGGAGTATTCAATTGAATATAGGTTGAAGAGGATTTGCAAATCATTGTATTCTGTTTTTATTTACATTTTACACAACGCTCCAACTTCACTGGAATTGGGGTTGTACAACAGCAGGAGTGTACAGATAATACATACAGCTATTCTCACACAATAAGCAAGCAAACAGTGTGAGATCATACACTCGTACATATCATGTATCACTTACATACAGTGCATCCGGAAAGTATTTATGGAGCTTTACTTTTTCCACATTTTGTTATGTTACAGCCTTATTCCAAATGGATGAAATCATTTTTTTCTCAAAACTCTACACACAATACCCTATAATGACAATGATTTTTTTTGCTAATTTATTTAAAATAACAATAATAATAATAATAATAACAATAATTAAAAAACCCTAAGAAATCACAAGTACATAAGTATTCACAGCGTTTGCCAGGTGCATCCTGTTTCCACATCCATAAAATATTTCTACATCTTAATTGTTGTCCTGACGCCACTCCTTTGATATCTTGGCTGTGTATTTAGGGTCACTGCTGAAAGATGAACCGTTGCCCCACTCAGAGGTCAAGAGCGCTCTGGAGCAGGTTTTCATCCAGGATGTCGCTGTACATTGCTGCATTCATCTTTCCCTCAATCCTGAGTAGTCTCCCAGTTCCTGCCACTGAAAAACATCCCCACAGCATGATGCTGCCACCACCATGCTCCACTGTAGGGATGGTGCTTGGTTTCCTCCAAACATGATGCCTGACATTCATGCCAAAGAGTTTAATCTTTGTCTCATCAGACCAGAGAATTTTGTCTGAGAGTCCTTCAGGTGGCTTTTGGCAAACTCCTGCAGGGCTGCCATGTGGCTTTTACTAAGGGGTGGCTTTCGTCTGGCCTGACTGGTCGATTGGTGCAGAGATGGTTGTCCTTCTGGAAGGTTCTCCACTCCACACAGAGGAATACTGGAAGTCTGACAGAGTGACCATCGGGTTCTTGGTCACCTCCATGACTAAGGCCCTTCTTCCCGAAGGCTCCGTTTAGACGGGTGACCAGCTCTAGGAATAGTCATGGTGGATCTGAACTTCTTCTATTTATGGATGATGGAGGCCACTGTGCTCATTGGGACCTTCAAAGCAGCAGAAATGTTTCTGCATCCTTCCCCAGATTTGTGCCTCGAGACAGTCCTGTCTCGGAGATCTACAGACAATTCCTTTGACTTCATGCTTGGTTTGTGCTCTGACATGGCCTATCAACTGTGGGACCTTATATGTAGACAGGTGTGTTTATGTTTATGTTTATGTGAAACAGTTGAAACCCAGCCTTAACCGGGGAGGGGGTCTGAGACACGCTTTGTCCCCTGTTTACAATGGGGTACTCAGGTCAAAGCAGTTTAAGTCTTTTGTTCATGGTAATGAGTCATTCACGTCATCAGGAGAGTGGTCAGGGGAGCCGTCAGGAGAGGTGTCTGTCCCATCATTAGGAGGGACAGCTGCCCTGTCATTAGGAGGGTGCTAACTAGAGCACAACAGGTGCTAATTAGAGCTATTGTTTAGTCACTAGCCTATAGCAGTCTGCCTCTCTGTAGGTGGGGTCTGGTTAGGTTTAAAACTCCAGCTTTTGTGGCTTCTGTTTATTCTTCTCTACAAGAGTCAAGACAGAAGTCAGACTACCAGAGCAAGAATTTTAGCTGAGGAAGCTTCTGTGATTTGAAGCGAAACGTCCTCGCGTCTAGCAACCCAGTCCAGTCGAAGATTCAAGCTTCTCTACTATGGAAACCACCTGGACAACTGAGAGCCTTCACAGAAACACCCTGAATGAACTTATCACTTTTTACAGTGTGTCTTTTTACATCTGTCTGAAATGGGATGTAGATAAAGGATTTTTTTAAAACAAGATTATGATGCTTCAAGGTACAACATTGAAATTCCTTGAATGACAGAAACACTCATTTTAATTCATTTTTTAAAAAGTTGCTCCTGCAGATTTGTGGGTGAGTCAAAGATTTCCAAAATATAAACTGTCAACATATTCTCCTGTAGGTCAAACAACAAGAAAAGAAAACTCTGCGTTGTGTATTTGCATTTCTAAAGGAGAATTTTTCCAGTATCTGTCTGTATACTCTGTAGCCACAGGCACATGAAGATGGAGAGAGGAAAGTATGGTTTGCAGGTGACATTGTTTGATATTCTAAATGAAGATGTTCTTTATATGTAATCGATTTTGTCTTTCTTTTCAACTTGTGACAGCTGATGAGCTCCCTCAAGTGAGCGAGTTTTGCGATGCTCTTCCTTTGTGCACACTTTGGCACACTTCCCTCAGGAATCACCTCTGCTTGCAGCAGCCCTGTGACCCTATGTAATCTATTCAGTTAGTTCACATTATGTATAAGATTCATTTCTTTAATTATTGGTATGTTTCACCACGTCAACGTCATATCTCTCTTTTGGCTTATATTAGACAAACAGCCTTGAGTTTGTTGGTTTTCTCTCCCACAATGCACATGGAGCAGACTTGGGCCCTATTCACATGCATTTTGAGTAGGGATGGGTATCAATAAGATTTTATCTTTATCGATACCATTATCGATTCTGCTTATCGATTCCCTTATTATTTTAGTACACAATTTTTTGTGTCTTAAAAGCAGGCTTTACAGGTTTTCTATGTCTGCGGGTCAAAGAGCTTTTTCTTATCATGCACCTGCTCTGTGGAACGGTCTTCCTGCGACCATGAGGCAGTCGGAGTCCGTGGACATTTTTAAGTCAAGACTTAAAGCCTGTTTTATTCTCTTTCTTATGAATAGTTTTTATTTTTTAATCTGTTTTATTCTTTTACTTCTGTTTTTAATTATGTATTTGAATTTTTTAATTTTTATTTATTTATTTGAATTTTTATGTTGAACTGTTCTATGTGAGGCACCTTGAGACGGCTCTTGTTGTGATTTGGCGCTTTATAAGCCAATTAAATTGAAATTGAATTGAAATTGAACAACATTTTATTGAGTCTTAAAGTAAATAAATATGATATTGGTCACTGGATCCTCAAACTTTGGACATAATAAACTCTACATGGTGGATCATTGATCTCTGGACATAAATAGAAATAAACAAAATCTGTAGTTATTGTCAAAAGCGTTTCCTTTCAGACATTATTGGCATGAATGTCTTTCCATACATCTGAGCTGAACTCTTGCAGCTGGCTGTGCTGCACATCAGGATGTAATTCATAAAGAATGCAGCACGTCTCGTTTTGGGAGGGGAAAAAAATGTTTTAATAGATTGTAGTTCCTTGTCGGTCTTACAACGTTTGTAAGAGGTGTCATTTTATTTAAAGCGACAATTCATTTTGAAGTTATTAATTCCGACCGAAATCTGTCTCAGCAGAGAGCCGCGCAGCGTTTGGAGGTGTACCAATGGAACGGAGGACGATTCTTGTTTCTTGACTGCAACAAGACATGCGTCCCATTTAGTGACTTTAATCCACACAAAAGTGACTCATGATATTTTAATGGCTTTGAGAGGGGTTAAGAAGCGGACTTGCCATTTCTGAAGAGCAGCGAATCAAAGAACCAACGAGCTAGTGAACTGAGCATTGCTTTAATGGTTCATGCTTCAAAGTGGTGTCGAGCTGCAGAAACGGTTGATGACAGAGCCACTGCAGGTCTGTAATCAACGTAGAGGAATGATCATTTTCCTGACAAACACCCTCAAAAACAACAGCTACTCTGAAGGACCTATAAGGGAATCGTTACGCAAAAAGACTATTGATATTGATCGATCGAATCATTTCTTAACGATACTCAAAAAGAACCAGTTCTTGATATCCAACCCTAATTTTGAGTGATCCATTCAAAGTGGACAGCTGTAAGTACACTAGCATAAGAACGTTCATCGCTTGATTCCCCACTCTACATACAAATCAACATGCATGTCATTTCAACACCAAATGCATTATTTTTAACAAATACCTACTCTGCTAGAAATGAAGAAGAAGAAAAAACAATGAGACCACATGTTTGTTTGTTTGTTGTTTGTGAGTAAAAGACGTCTGTAGCCGTTATTGGAGAAACTGTGCATAGTACAACTTTTGTCTGTTTCATCACTGGTTATCCAGCTTCATGGTGGAGTGGCATGCAGAAGGAATTTCTTCAAAAAAAAAGAAAAAAAAAGTGAAATTTCACCTACTGTTTACCAGAAGACACATGAGAGACTGAAGCCTAAGGTCTGATCTGTTTTCTTGTCAGAAAATCCTGATTTGTTCTGCTCCACCATGAAGTTATGACCAAATCAGTCCCAGAAGCCTGTAACTCCTCCAGAGATATTTTGGTGTCTTGGTGTTTTCCCTCACTAGTCTCCTTCATGTATGGTCACTCAGATTTTGAGAACTGCTGGCTCCAGACAGATTTACCATGAAGTGCAAGGTGTATTCAGTGACTTGAAAATGTTCATGTAACCATCCACTGACTTGTCGAAAGAAATCTGGCTGTAAAAGTGATGATGTTTGTGAAAAATAATCCTCATATTTAGTTTATCCAATTACTTATGAGCTCTGAAAATGGAGGCACAATGTATACAAATGGCTGTAACTCCTAAATGGTTAATGTGATCTTTCTGTACACACTTTGAATTAAAGATCATTACATTATAAGCATATCTTGATTATTTCCTTTCAACTCCATTGTGCTGCACAGAAGCAATATTACAAATATCGTGTCACTGTCCAATTACTTATGGACCTGACTGTATTTCTGTGTGTGTGATGTACAACAAGAATGTGTCTCAGATGAAATTCCATTTAAAGAAATAAAAAGTGTTGCTTTTTGCATGCGGCCATTTTCTTCGGAGCCAAGTGAAAGCTCCTAATCAACTTCAACGCTTCAATCTTGAAGGGGTGGCATGTAATTTTAAAACATCTTCAGACACTCCACAGTTGTGGAGAAGGAGGTGGATAGTGGTGGTAAGGAGTAGTGAATCTATTTGTGTGATAAGGTGATTAAATTGGTCAACACAAAAGTGACAAAAGCAGAAAATAATTCAAGGTCCTGGCCTCCTGGGAAATTTATCTACTTGTTAAATATTCCATGATTCACAAAGTGTTTTTTAAAACCCATGTTAATTAAAGTTCTGAAAGGGATGTGTTATCCTACATTTTGACACAAAAGGTTTAACTCACAGCCAACTTTGGACTTTGACTGGCTTGTCTGTGCACGCGCATAGCGCACACCACAAATTTTCAACAGCCCTAACCCTAATAAAAAACAAACAAACAACAATAACAAAAAATAAAAACAGTCCTGGTTTACTAATAATAATATTAAAAGAAGGGACACGCCTTTTCAAAATATTTCAGGAAGCTCATCTTCAGGTATGTGAGAGGCAAATAAAGAAAATGCTTAAAATGGCTGGGGGTCAAGAGGGCCCTGGTTGTGGGGTTTTTGCCACAAAAGATTATGGTTGAGGGGTTTTGCCATGGGTAATGCTCCCAGAACCATTTTCTGCAGTGAATTAGCAAGGCGAAGATAGGGGAAGATGGAGGCAGCTGTTTATCCAACTCTTTACAAGCTGGACAAAATCTATCTTCATATGCCATCAACTTCTGTGCTGTGTGGAAAGGGTCATCTTCAAAACTGGAGAGAAGAGGAACAGACTCAAACCTAACACTGATGAATGATCTTGGTTTTAAATAAAAACCTTGAAACACCCAAATCCCCTTCATTTTGTACAACGATGGTCCTAACAGTCCCTAGTTGCAGAAGCATTTCACAGTAGCTCTATTACACAGAATTTTATAATGGCACAACTCCATTATAACCAAGTATATTATTAATGTCTTTAAAGAAAATATAGTCAACAATTTTCAAGATGCACATAGATTCATTTAACACACAAACAGTGCCTTACCGGTTCATTGTCCATGCAAGTGCTATGTTAAGATTGGCCAGCAGATGCCGCCACATTTCTATCCATCCATCCATTTTCTTCCGCTTTATCCGGAGTCGGGTCGCGGGGGGGCAGTAACTCAAGCAAAGCCACCCAGACCTCCCGATACCACACACACCTCCCCCAGCTCCTCCAGGGGAACCCCAAGGCCTTCCCAAGCCAGCCGAGAGATGTAGTCCCTCCAGCATGTCTGGGTCTTCCCCGGGCCTCCTCCCAATGGATGTGCCTGGAACACCTTCTCCAGCGAGGCGTCCAGGGGGCATCTGGAAAAGATGCCCGAGCTACTCAACTGACTCCTTTCGATGTGGAGGAGCAGCAGCTCGACTCCGAGCTCCTCCCGATGTGACCGAGCTCCTCACCCTATCTCTAAGGGAGCGCCCAGCCACCCTGCGGAGGAAACTCATCTCGGCCGTTTGTACTCATGATCTCGTTCTTTCGGTCATGAGCCAAATCTCATGACCATAGGTGAGAATCGGAACGTAGATCGATCGGTAAAATCGAGAGCTTTGCCCCCCTACTCAGCTCTCTCTTCACCACGACGGTCCGATACAGCGACCGCATCACTGCAGATGCTGCACCAATCCGCACCGCCGCCACATTTAATTGTATCAAATGCTTCAAACACTGAACCATTTAAACACAACTGCTTCATACTGATTCAGTAGTTCAAAAGGCTTGGGTTTCTCCATCACTATTATTAGCAATAAAATGCATCAGCAACCACAAATTTTTAGTGCATATGCACAGATAGACTATGACTACTTGCTAACCAGGACATTAAATAATGTGCGACATAGCCCCTACAAATCGTACGTCAGAAAATGCTTGCAACTAATGAAGTCTATAGTCTACTGGCTCAACACAGACTGATTATGCTAAGTGACAAGGGACCTGATTTTATTAGGCAATAGATTATTCGATATGTTAGGCTATTTATCGCCTTACCTTGTCATCCAAAATCTATTGCGCAGCAGTGGCTGACTCAGAACCAAGCTCCGAGCTATGCTCGAAGTCTCTCTGAACTCTTCACGCACAGCTGACGTATCGGGTGCAAGGTTTTCAATGAATCAGGATCAGAGAGTACTGCAGTGAGAAGGTTGTAAGCAGATGTTAACAGCTGTTTGGGTGCACGCCTTAAACTCTTTCCTTTCATCAAGAAACAATGCACTGTGGTCTGGCCTAGTCTAATCTAGTCATCACAAAAAATTATGGGATAAATTTTATTTTGGTGTGACATTTCTTGCTTGTGTGTGGGAGCGTGACATTGATGCTGAAAGCGTAGTGTCACACCAGATACATGAGAGCTGGCAAGCCTGAACTCAGTGGTGGTACTAATTACATAAACTCAGTAAAACTCTTAATTTTAGCAATATGCAAGCTGAATTAACACTGAGAATTTGCAGTGTGTGTGTACACATCCGTATGCAGTGCGTATTTGTGTTTGAATGTGTTAGTAAGCTTCGAGTCCCAGCTGAACCTAGACTTTCTCCTGTGACCTGGCAAAAAAAAAATTGATGGGCGGCGTCGTCACACTGAGGACCAATCAGTGACTCATGGACATTGATAGCATACCTGATACCAGAACACTCAATTCTACTTATACACTCACAGACAGAGAGGATTGTCCTACCATCGTTCCCTCATTGGGACATGTTTGACCCCTGCCTGATGGAGTGGCAGGTATAGCATTGGATATTTACAAGAGAATGTTGAATCGATGGCCTTCCACCAGCAAACAAACACTCAGGACAAATCATTTGTACTACTGAGGAAGGATCAACACTCGACTGTTCAAGAATACTGGGTTCAATTACTGGGAAAGAATATCACCGTCCCAAAACATTCCAACTACACAGATTTAAAATTTTACTTTTTTCCTGATGAAATTGTAATTGCTTGTAAAATGTGACAAAGTACAGATATTTACAGTATTTAGAATTGTATATTTAAACCTACTAAATTGTATATTTAAACCTACCTAAAAAATAACAGCAAAATGACCGTTCACGTCAGTTTTTCAGTTTGAAAACTATTGGTAATCATACCTGTAAGCATGAAGACACTATACTGGCTATAGCAATCTGACATTATAGCTCTAATTTGACTTTAACCCAAATTACTGACCTCTGGGTGCCCTTGCCAGGGCAATTTTGGAATCCACCTGTGTGTGTGCCACATTGGGTGTAAAATTAACTTTCCTGGAGCTTAACTTCTGCCAAAAAAAAATTTTGGTATCAACCCTCACTGACAGTCCAAATTTGGTAGAATTCAACAAAATGACCAGTGAAGCACAAGACAGCAATCAGACATGCCAACATGACCTTCACCCAGATGACTGACCTTTAGCAAATATGACCCTACCTTGGCAATTCTTACCCCCAAAACAGAAGAAACGGAGAAAACATGTTGGTGCTCTCAAATACTCTGCGACACTTTCATGAAAGAATATGTATACAGCATCATGGACACAGACCTGCTGAAAGTCTCAAGCTGAAAACACGTCCATGTTCATGCTGCCATATATTCTGTCATATTCTGTCATTAAAGGGTCACAGAAAATTTGAGAATGCCAACATTTTGTTTTTTTATTTAAATCTTTTGTGTGTGTGTGTGTGTGTGTCTGTGTGTGTGTATTGTGACATTTTTGGGATAGACACCCAGTCATATTAGCGCCAGAGTAGAACATGCCAGAGTCTTTTGTCTAAATACTAGAGCCCACCTGCGTACGTGTGCCAATCTTAAATTTTGACTTGTGACTGCAATGACCTTGACCTAAGTGACTGATCTAAATGACTGGCCAACCTTTTCTCAAATTAGTATGACAGTATAGATGCCATTTTCTGTGAATTACATTGGAAGCAAACAAACAAACAAACTCAAATAAGAAGAAAAAAAACCTTGTCTGTCAGTTCAGCAAGAGGAATAGAAGGGGAAAAGTGGCCAGTATTTTTTAAAGTTTATAGTTAAGAAATATCATCCTATCCTACAAGCAGAGCTGAAAGTCAACATTTCACATTTTTATCAAGTGCTCATAGAGGTTGTAAAATCCACTACGAGAGATGGGAAGAACAAGCTTTCCTTCTTCCACAGTTTCCGTAAGTCTTCTTTCAAGGATACCAATGACTCTTTAAAGTTTTGTGACTGGAAATGAACGTGTGCCTTTCCACAACAGTGAACCTGAATACTGACTCACTGACTGCCCTGACTTCAGACCAACTGTATTGGTGTATCAACAGACAAGATGCAGGTTGAAAAGTTCACCCATCTCTCCTCGAGGCCTAATTGGAGCTGAAGGTCAGTTGTACATTCCTATCGGTTTATTGTCTTTATGGATCCAACAAGAGTGGTGAATGTGTATGTGCAAGCCGTGGAACAATTCTCCTCTCATGTCTTTTCCATTTCAAAACCTGTTATTTTTATTTTTATGATATCCCCCCAACTAATTCAAATACCCGTTATCTTCAAGTAACCAGACAGTGGGAGATATTAGGAAAGAATGAAACAAAATGTTGTGTGACTAAAGCGTTTCTCTGGCGCAACTTTTCCATTTAGCTGAGTTCAATCAGGTATTGGAATGGGGTACAGAATCGTTCTTTAAAGCTGAGGCAGGCCGGGCCGCAGGTACTGGTAATCAAGCAGGACAATAATTAGCCGCTAGTGGATGAGTAAGAGTGAGGTGGATTGAGAAAGGGTGTGGAGTTAGGGGAGTAATGAAGCACAAACAGGAGCAAAAAAAAAAGAAGAAAAAAAAAGAGAGAGACACATACAATTACTCTTTGAGCCTACGTATGTCCTATGAGAGATGAGTTGTCTTTGCCACGTCAAATATGCTGATGTGTGGCCAAATTAGAACTCCTATTTATGGTTAAAGATCCACTTATGCTCAATTTACAGGCATAAATCTACAGCATGTTTCAAATTTAACCATCACTGCCCACATACTTCCATATATCCTTTACACAGCCAAGAATGTTCAGGATTACATCCAGTAGAAGGTACTACACAGGTTCTAACGTCAAACTTGAAGAGATTCTAATAATGTAGCAACTGCAAAAGAGGCAAAAGTCTACACGGAGGTGTAGAGAGAAGTGGTCTGTCATGACATTAAACACTTCACAACAAGATCATATAAAATGATTCAAATTTTTCTAATATTGTTAAATGGCTTTTGTTTTGTGTCTTTCTTGAAATACACAAGATCCGGTGGTAATGCTCTGTTTTATCCATGTCCATAATGTTTCAGAAAACAGACACAAATGCTGGGCTAGTGCTATATTTTATTGCTTAGCCAGTGTGGTTAAAAGATAGATTTTATGTTCAGCCACAAATAGTTTACTTCAGCCACATGATGTATCAATAAATGATCCTGACAATCACAGCCATGTTCCCACAGCAGCGGAAGCAGCAAAGATATCTGACTAGATGTTACCCCCAGGTATTACACTTGACATGTAATTTGTATGAATTATGCATGTCCACAAAAAATTAAATTAAATTAAATTTATTTTAATTTATATAGTGCCAAATCACAAGGGTGCCTCAAGGCGCTTCACACAAGTAAGGTCTAACCTTACCAAAAAGGTTCTTAAGTGCCCCTTACACAGGACGACATCCTTTGAGTGTCTGTTGTGTGTCCAAAAAATTTGCCAGGATGCAAAACACCTTTCTGTGCAAGTGCTTCAACATTCTTTATGTGTTGTTTAGAACAAAAGGATTAGTTGCGCATTTACATATATTGTCCATTGGCAAATTCGCCAGTCCCCCATGGAGTTGAGGCACTAATGGACAGATGACATCACTGCACTGCACTGCACTCCTGCACTGAGCAGGATTTTCCAGGTTTATAGATATATTCTGTTGGTTGCACAACTGGGCAATTCTGTCATTCTCACGCTTAGTAATGGTGGCTAATCGAGCCAGGATGAATTGTTTAAGTCACTCACAGTTCAATTTGATGCAATTTTCTTACATTTTAGCCACTGTTTTTGGGTGAATGCACTTCTCAATCAAGATGGATCAACATATACACCATACAAAAATGCCGGAATACGCTGTCAACATTTCATTCATTGTATGTCTAAAATTCTCTTTTATAGAAAGTTAATACATTCACAAATTGAAATTTGTGTCTCATTCATTGTTATATAAATGTACTGATGCTCTTTTCCAAAGATAAATAGAATATTTGTTAGTGTTAAGAAGCATAGTCTTAAATGTAGATTAAGTAGACACTAGTAACAGTAATAGCATAAACTGTTTTAAAATTTCCTGCACATTTGTTTCATTCATTACATTCATAAATATTCAGTGTGTCTGAGGTAGGAATAAATATCGGGATACTGAACATCTGGCCATTGTGTAGGATCATTTTCCCATCGTCCAGCTTCCAGTTTTTATGGACAAGACGGCAGTTCTACTGCTGCTAATTTGGTCTTATATTGGTCCTGGGCGATATTATCCAAGCTCTCTGAAACGCCATACTATCAATCAATCAATCAACTTTTTTCTTGTATAGCGCCAAATCACAACAAACAGTTGCCCCAAGGCGCTCCACATTGCAAGGCAAGGCCATACAATAATTATGAAACACAGTCTACGTCTAAAGCAACATAACCCAGGGATGGTCCAGGGTCACCCGATCCAGCCCTAACTATAAGCCTTAGCGAAAAGGAAAGTTTTAAGCCTAATCTTAAAAGTAGAGAGGGTATCTGTCTCCCTGATCTGAATTGGGAGCTGGTTTCCACAGGAGAGGAGCCTGAAAGCTGAAGGCTCTGCCTCCCATTCTACTCTTACAAACCCTAGGAACTACAAGTAAGCCCGCAAGTCTGAGAGCGAAGCGCTCTAATGGGGTAATATGGTACCTATGAGGTCCCTAAGATAAGATGGGACCTGATTATTCAAAACCTTATAAGTAAGAAGAAGAATTTTAAATTCTATTCTAGCATTAACAGGAAGCCAATGAAGGGAGGCCAACACGGGTGAGATATGCTCTCTCCTGCTAGTCCCCGTCAGTACTCTAGCTGCAGCATTCTGAACCAACTGAAGGCTTTTTAGGGAACTTTAGGACAACCTGATAATAATGAATTACAATAGTCCAGCCTAGAGGAAACAATGCATGAATTAGTTTTTCAGCATCACTTTGAGACAAGACCTTTCTGATTTTAGAGATATTGCGTAAATGCAAAAAGGCAGTCCTACATATTTGTTTAATATGCGCTTTGAATGACATATCCTGATCAAAAATAACTCCAAGATTTCTCACAGTATTACTAGAGATCAGGGAAATGCCATCCAGAGTAACGATCTGGTTAGACACCATGCTTCTAAGATTTGTGGGGCCAAGTACAATACCTTCAGTTTTATCTGAGTTTAAAAGCAGGAAATTAGAGGTCATCCATGTCTTATGTCTGTAAGACAATCCTGCAGTTTAGCTAATTGGTGCGTATCCTCTGGCTTCATGGATAGATAAAGCTCTGCAGGTGATCAGTTAGCTGTTTACAACTACCCTCTCAAGAATCTTTGAGAGAAAAGGAAGGTTGGAGATTGGCCTATAATTAGCTAAGATAGCTGGGTCAAGTGATGGCTTTTTTAAGTAATGGTTTAATTACTGCCACCTTAAAGGCCTGTGGTACATAACCAACTAACAAAGATAGACTGATCATATTTAAGATTGAAGCATTAAATAATGGTAGGACTTCCTTGAGCAGCCTGGCAGGAATGGGGTCTAATAAGCATGTGATGGTTTGGATGAAGTAACTAATGAAAATAACTCAGACAGAACAATCGGAGAGAAAGAGTCTAACCAAATATCCGGCATCACTGAAAGCAGCCAAAGATAACGATACATCTTTGGGATGGTTATGAGTAATTTTTCTCTAATAGTCCAAACTTTTGTTAGCAAAGAAAGTCATGAAGTCATTACTAGTTAAAGTTAATGGAATACTCAGCTCAATAGAGCTCTGACTCTTTGTCAGCCTGGCTACAGTGCTGAAAAGAAACCTGGGGTTGTTCTTATTTCTTCAATTAGTGATGAGTAGAAAGATGTCCTAGCTTCACGAAGGGCTTTCTTATAGAGCAACAAACTCTTTTTCCAGGCTAAGTGAAGATCTTCTAAATTAGTGAGACGCCATTTCCCTCTCCAACTTACGGGTTATCTGCTTTAAGCTACGAGTTTGTGAGTTATACCACGGAGTCAGACACTTCTGATTTAAAGCTCTCTTTTGCAGAGGAGCTACAGCATCCAAAGTTGTCTTCAATGAGGATGTAAAACTATTGACAAGATACTCTAACTCCCTTACAGAGTTTAGGTAGTACTCTGCTCTGGTTGGTATATGACATTAGAGAACATAAAGAAGGAATCATATCCTTAAACCTAGTTACAGCGCTTTCTGAAAGAATTCTAGTGTAATGAAACTTATTCCCCACTGCAGTGTAGTCCATCAGGGTAAATGTAAATGTTATTAAAAAATGATCAGACAAAAGGGAGTTTTCAGGGAATACTGTTAAGTCTTCTATTTCCATACCATAAGTCAGAACAAGATCTAAATATGATTAAAGTGGTGGGTGGGACTCATTTACTTTTTTGAGCAAAGCCGATAGAGTCCTAATAATAGATTAAATGAAGTGTTGAGGCTGTCATTCTCAGCATCTGTGTGGATGTTAAAATCGCCCCACTATAATTATCTTATCTGAGCTAAGCACTAAGTCAGACAAAAGGTCTGAAAATTCACAGAGAAACTCACAAGTAACGACCAGGTGGACGATAGATAATAACAAATAAAACTGGTTTTTGGGACTTCCAATTTGGATGGCCAAGACTAAGATACAAGCTTTCAAATGAATTAAAGCTCTGTCTAGGTTTTTGATTAATTAATAAGCTGGAATGGAAGATTGCTGCTAATCCTCCGCCCCGGCCCGTGCTACGAGCATTCTGACAGTTAGTGTGACTCGGGGGTGTTGACTCATTAAACTAACATATTCATCCTGCTGTAACCAGTTTCTGTTAGGCAGAATAAATCAATACGTTGATCAATTATTATATCATTACCAACAGGGACTTAGAAGAAGAGACCTAATGTTTAATAGACCACATTTAACTGTTTTAGTCTGTGGTGCAATTGAAGGTGCTATATTATTTTTTCTTTTTGAATTTTTATGCTTAAATAGATTTTTGCTGGTTATTGGTGGTCTGGGAGCAGGCACCGTCTCTACGGGATGGGGTAATGAGGGGATGGCAGGGGGAGAGAAGCTGCAGAGAGGTGTATAAGACCACAGCTCTGCCTCCTTGGTCCCAACGCTAGACAGTCACAGTTTTGGAGGATCCCAAAAAATTGGCCAGATTTCTAGAAATGAGAGCTGCTCCCTCTAAAGTGGGATGGATGCCGTCTCTCCTAACAAGACCAGGTTTTCCCCCAGAAGCATTTGCCAATTATCAATGAAGCCACCTCATTTTTGGACACCACTCAGACAGCCAGCAATTCAAGAGAACATGCGGCTAAACATGTCACTCCCGGTCTGATTGGGGAGGGGCCCAGAGAAAACAACAGAGTCCGACATTGTTTTTGCAAAGTTACACACCGATTCAATGTTAATTTTAGTGACCTCCGATTGGCGTAACCGAGTGTCATTACTGCCGACGTGAATTACAATCTTACCAAATTTACGCTTAGCCTTAGCAGCAATTTCAAATGTCCTTCGATGTCGCCTGCTCTGGCCCCCGGAAGACAATTGACAATGGTTGCTGGTGTCGCTAACTTCACATTTCTCAAAACAGAGTCGCCAATAACCAGAGTTTGATCCTCGGCGAGTGTATCGTCGAGTGGGGAAAAACGGTTAGAGATGTGAACGGGTTGACGGTGTACACGGGGCTTCTGTTTAGGGCTACGCTTCCTCCTCACAGTCACCCAGTCAGCCTGCCTTCCCGACTGCACGGGGTCTGCCAGGGGGGAACTAACGGCGGCTAAGCTACCTTGGTCCGCACCGACTACAGGGGCTTGGCTAGCTGTAGAATTTTCCACGGTGCGGAGCCGAGCCTCCAATTCGCCCAGCCTGGCCTCCAAAGCTACGAATAAGCTGCACTTATTACATGTACCGTTACTGCTAAAAGAGGCCGAGGAATAACTAAACATTTCACACCCAGAGCAGAAAAGTACGGGAGAGACAGGAGAAGCCGCCATGCTAAACGGCTAAGAGCTAGTAGCTACGCTAAGCTAGCGGATTCCCAAACAGGGAATCCGACACTAGACAGGCTGTGGAGCAGCACAGGTAACGCACGACAACAGTGCTAAAATAAAATAAAAATCCACTAGACAGGCTGTGGAGCAGCACAGGTAACGCACAACAACAGTGCTAAATAAAAATAAAATAAAATAAAAATCCACTGGACAGGCTGTGGAGCAGCACAGGCAACGCACGACAACAGTGCTAAAACAAATAAAAATCCACTAGACAGGCTGTGGAGCACACCTTAACAACAGGCCAAATGCCTTAACAACAGAAATATGACTAAATAAAAAAAAAAATCCTTAAACACACAATTCAACAGCAAGTAACAGAAATATACACTGTATCTCCATGGTATATCAAGATGCCAGCGGTGTGTTTTCATGCCAGTGAGTCACGTGATGCAGAAGCAAACCATAAGTGATGTTGTTGCGACCCACAGAATATGCTGGATTTGAGTGGAGTTTGTCACGGTCTAAAAGCTTGATGACATATGTCCTCACTGTTCATGCTCCAGGACACCAAACAACTCTGCCTCACCTCCTCGCTGAGAGAGAGTGCGAGAGACAGAGACAGACAGCACTGTCTTTTTCTTCAAGACATGGAGCTCTGCTCCATTTTCTCACTGTTGTCACTGTTGTCTGTGCTTTCTCCACTTGTTGTAAATTAACACTGGAGCTTTTGCAAATCAGAAGTCCAACATAAACCATCAGACAGGTGAAAGGAAATGTTTATCAGTTTATAATAGTGCTTTACAATGAACTTTAATCATAAAAATCATGGCAAACAGCCCACATTGTGCGTTCATTCAATGTCTGTTGGCTGACCATGGCGTCCTCTGTGCCTTTCTTGTGCATCTTCTCTGCCTCCTTTAAGCATTCTTCACCCTCTTCATCGGTAAAAGTATTGTGGCACCTATGCCAGCAAACAGTGTGTGAGGCAGGGTACACCCTGGACAGGACGCCAGTATATAGCAATGGCAGTATTGTCAGGTATGGTGGCTTTTACAGTCAGGCAATTAAAATTACTACAGCAACAAAATCAAATGAAACAATCACAGATTGTGATTTAAAAAATGCCCATATATTCCAGTGATATCCACAAGACAAACTGTGCTAACAAATGGCCAAATGTGTTAATGGAAGAAACATTTGTGTCTCCCTATTTATGCCTGTCAAGAAAGTGTTATTTTGCTACCAATACTGCACCTTCTGAATTGAATCCTAAAATATAATTTAACATTGGAACTGCACTGATCACCAGACGCACCTGGCTTTTCTCCAGTTTCCTTTCATATTTGTGGTCCAACTAGGTTGATCAAGTGGCTGAGAAGTGCTGTTCTCGTGCTGTCGAGCACATCTGGTCTATTTCTGTGTAACCTGTGTTGTGTAGGCATACAGCAGGACATGTTTAGTGAGTAGCCAGAATGATATCACACGTGGTTTTGCCTTTCTGCTTTGTGCTCACAATCTTGAGGCCTGTGTGTTTCAGAACATGCCCCAAAATCCCACATATCTGTTCCATTCAGGTAAATGCAGAAGGTAGACAGAAGGATTAAAATAAAATCCAGGAAACTAAAGGAAAGGATATTCATGAAAATAAAGACGGCAATGGAAAACTTAAATTGTAATGGAAATAAGTTAAATTGCTGTCAAGCTACAGGTTCAATCACAAGGTTTAATGAAACCTGTTTTACACAAATGGTTGGCTTCAAAATTCCTTGTGGGCTTGTTGGCACTACCTAAAGTTGCCACTCGATGCATTTACTGTTTTTATCATCTCAATGCTGTGTCCACAAACAAGCACTGTAGTTTCAGTTTCAAAAATAAAAATTCCCCCTGCTCTTCCTCTCAGTTGTCATGAAAAGTACATGTTTTGGACTTCATGTAGGTGCGTCAATATTCATGAGTTGTTGTGCAGTGACCATTTGTGATTGAATGTGGGTGTGTAGAGGGTAGGATATGTGGCAGATCAACATGTTCACAGTTCAAAGTAGTGTGTAATTATAAAGAGGATTTTGCTTGCAGGTGTTTCTATGAACAGTTTTATAAGGCTGAGGTTTTTTTTTTGTATGTATGCCATTTTTGCCTTTTGTTCATATATGTACTTTTAGGATGAATCTTACGCAATGTTTTAAATGAGGCCCAAGCTCCCTTTCCTTCAATGACTTTGCAATTGAGGGAGGGAGATTTTGGCCATGTGACGCATTTCTCTCTGCATAATCCAGCACATAGGTGCCTTAACTTTGAGGACCCTAGTGACCTGAGAAGGCCAAATGGATGCCCATGCTTCACCTGGCTTAGGCAGATAGATGGAGACAGATATTCCAACCATTCCATCCACACTGTCTTCCTGTATGGTGCCATCCGGAACCAAGGCAGTTATGTTGCATCATGGATGCAACAATGTGTGACATCGTTGTATGCTCCCAGACTTGACTTGACTTGTTTGACTTGTTGATCCAGTAGCAGTGCAGGGCTTGGACATAAAAAATGTAGACAAGTGTGAGAGTTAGTTCATCTTGGGCAACTTGTGTAGATGATGACTCAACAATAATAACTGCTGTCAAATCAAATTTCAAATGTATTAATTTGTATAGTGCCAAATCCCAACAGGGTCACTTCAAGGCGCTTCACACAACACAATTCAAAAACAGAACAAAATGAATAAAAAGATCAAAAGGCACAGTAAAAGAGTAAAACATAAAAGAGTAAAAAGAACAACACACAACAAAAACACATTAAAACATAATATACTAACGATAAGACTGGGAGAACAGATGGGTCTTAAGCATAGACTTAAAAGCCTCTACAAATCCGACTGCCTTATTTGCGCAGGGAGATCATTCCACAGAGCAGGGGCATGATAAGAAAAAGCTCTGTAACCCACAGCTTTTTATTCACCCTAGGAACACAAAGAGGTCCTGCACCCTGTGAACGCAAGGCCTGAGCCGGTATGTAGGGCTCAACCAGGTCAGCCAGGTGTGATCTTGCAACTCACCACTTTAAAAGAGCACATAGCAAGGATGAACTAAATAGTTTGTAGTGAACTTCAATGCATAAGAGCCTCAAACGCAACTTTGTTTCGGCTATGTAATATCCCATAAACTTACCTGCTCCGCCCCTCATGTTAGCATTAGTTAATGAACAGAGTTAAGCTAGCAGCCCCTGGGAGAAACATGATGCCCAGCACATGGGCAAATTCAAGACAAAATATACAACAGAACAGGAGAGTAAAACCATAATTAAAGAACAGACAGAATGTATGGCTTTGGATAGTTCAAAAACTTTTGCCGGCACTGCAAATTAGTGGTGGCTAATGTAGAACATTGCTTTGAAATATTTTGAAATCTTTTTGTAGTTAACTGCCTGAAAACCTTTCATCTTTTTGTCCTTACTACAGACGGTTGCCCAGTTCCGGATCACCTTTTTTAAAGTCCTGCTATATGGAGCCATAATGCAACTGAATGTCCTTTATTGTGTATTGCTGTATTGGGTATTTGGATGTTATTTAGCTGAAAAAGTCTGGGTGGAGTAGCGCTTCTACTTAAAGTGTGAATCCACATTAGTGTGGCGCAAACATTTGCCAGAAACGGATCACTTTTGCCAGTTCCGGATCACGACACTCTGCGTCACTTTGGGGTCATTCCTGGCATCTGGCTGGAGCCCTTCTAATGCAGAATGATACACACTGTGCCCGAGATTGTTTTTGAACACAAAATGATAGAAATAATACTTATTAAATGAGAATTTACTTTGTTTCGAAAAGCGCCGTTATATGTTTTTACGAGCAAAAATGAAGTCTGGAGGTGAGATTTCTCCCGGATTAAAAAGTTAAAGTTCCCCACATTCATGTCCTTTCTTCATGTGGAGATGACCCCCAAAGTTCACATGACTCACAACTACAGACACGAGGCTGCTGCTTCAAGTGATCCGGAACTGGCAAATTTTCGCGTCCGAGATAAATGTGCGCCGCAATTAAACAGCAAGACATAACACACTGACATTTTCTACCCAAGTAAGTAAGTATTTTCCCACTCTAGAACCAAAAACACCAAACGGCTAACTCACCTTTGCTACGTTTTAGAGATCGTTACTTTAAAACTTGCAGGAATGAGTGAGTCAGAAAAAACACGCACACCGCAGACACCGGGATGTTTTAATTCCTCTGCTGATCACAAGGACGGCTGGATCCGGTCGAGCTTGTGGTCTTTTGTAGACAAAACATCAATCTTTCCATTGGTACCAAGTATTAGCTTATTCGTGCTGATTACGAGAAACGGCGGCACAAAAACTACAGCAGTGATCCAGAACTGGCAATGATCCGGAACTGGGCAAGTGACTGTACTAATAACATGAAACATCTATACGAAAGAATAGTGCTAAAATAATGTTGTTCAACTTTAAAAGAGACATTTATACCTGGGAGAAGTGAGTTCACTCTGATGATGGGGTGTATTTAATTCTATTGGCACTAGCATCAGTAGTATTCTTGGCAGAGTAAATATTACTCAGCAGAATTTGCTGTGTATTGAGTGCAAGATTACTTTCAAAACGCGATAGTTTGTTGCAGCAAATAACATGACATAGTTTATGGCTAATTCATATTTTTTTTCAACTTACCCAGCAAACACAGCAAGACTAGAAATTTCAAGTATTCATTTTTTCAGTTTAATTGCAAGTTCATCTTACAAAAAAGGGGTGGGGATCATAAATACAGACAGCTGTCACCAGACCACAATTTGCAAATACTTTTTTCTTATGTACAGATATCTCAGATCTTTACAGATTTAATTTTTCCAAACTCATATTGAGTAACCCATTCAACAGATAATCAGTATGCTAAGATCAAAGTCATTCCGGACTACTACATTGTTCTGATATGTATATAAGAATATTACTTAATTTTACTGAGTTGTATAAAATTTACTTAACCTAAAAATTGAGTTGTATAAAATACTAATATCTTACAAGGTGTAAAGGAAAAATATGTAATAACTGATATTAAACAATGTATGATAGTACTTTACTGAGTAATCTATTTGTTTTATAGTTGAGAAGCTTGAATCTTCGACTGGACTGGGTTGTTTGAAGTCAGAAGTCAGACTACCAGAGCAAGAAATTTAGCTGAGGAAGCTTCTGTGATTAGAAGCGAAACGTCCTCGCGTCAAACAACCCAGTCCAGTCGAAGATTCAAGCGTCTCTACTATGGAAACCATCTGTACAACTGAGAGCCTTCACAGAAACTATTTGTTTTATGTCTGCTCTGGGATTCTTCCAGGTTAGGCGAATAAGAATATCTTCAAAGAGACACTTGCTGAACTGTGTTCTGATGAGATGCCACTTCACTTGACTCCTTCCTAGGTGATGGGGTACATGGATATATGTTTGACACTGATGTTTGACACTAATCCTAACCTGAATGGAATGAGCCATCATTTTCTGCCAAAAGCCTTGGAAGTGCAGACCATTCCCATTTGGTTTCAAACCGTACCTGTGCATATAACAGCAAGTCAAAGCCAAAAAAACCCCTTTATGGGTATTTGACATCATGCCAAACATTATAATTGTCATGCCCCCGGGGTTTATGGAGAAACTGCCTAGGTTGCCATGTCACATTTTGAAATGTGTTACATGCAAGCTTCTGTTACTGTTGTTGACTACCATGTGTGTCATGCTTAGCTACAGGCAAGTTGTTTTCTTCAGTTCCTTCCCCGAAAGAGTTTATCAGTTTGGGAGATGCAACTCCACTCAAGCTTGTGCCAAGTCCAATCAGTGGGTTTCGGATGTTTTCCCAGTTCGGCTCACGTTATGAACTTATCGGGAAGGGGAAGCTATCATTTGTACCTTTGGAAAGAAATGATTCTTAAGATTAGCTCATACTCAGAAGTTCTATCATGTTTTGGGTTATGTTCTGCATCTCACAATTGGGCAAGGGACAGTTTATGTGTCTGGATTTCGCACCTGTATAATTCATTTAATATCTCTGTGTCAACCCTCTTTGATGCAGTATATGATTCAGTGAGGCCTCATCGGTGTCATCTAGGTTCTGGCTTTCGTTTATTTTAAGTCAGACGGTTAATTAGATGTGGGATTTTGCAACATATGATAAAATCTCAACTCATGTGGTTTGTGGGATGTTTCGGGTAGTGAGATTTTTATGTTTTTGGTTTGAGCACTTCAGTGCCTCACACCAGCTATCCTTTGGTGTTGTCTGCAGCATTTTATCTGAAAGGTTTAATTCTCCCCTGTGTTCTGTGACCGACCGGTTCTCGGACTCCTTGGAGGGGGTTGGTATCTGGGATGGGGGTTTAGGTATGCAGGGAGTGTATTGGCTTCATTGGGTTGTCGGGATGTTTTGGGCTTGGTTATTTCTTAGGTTCTTTTATCTTTCCCATTTGATGGTTTCCACCTGGAGGCACCGGTATCTGTCTGTCAGTGCTTTCCGACGTTTCAGCCCTGAGTCTGTCCCTGTACATCATCCTGAGTCCAATGTTCCCAGGAGTCGGCCTCCTGATGGTGTTGCACATTTTAAAGGGCTGCCTGGCCGCCCCCCGGACCTGGTCTCACATCAGCCTCCCGCTGTTTTTCGGCACCAGGTCGTGCCTGGGGTCCGGTCGCCTATTGCCTTTTACCGCCCGTTGATTCCCTGGCCCATTTAAAGCCTTGTTGTCGGTCATCCTTGGGGTTTCCAGCCTGTTAGCCCTTTTGTGTGCCCTCTGCCTCTGTTTTCCCCCCATCCTGGATCCCTCATGCCCACCCGTTGTCGGGGTGTTGTGGTTGCAGTTGCCCGGTGTCTCCCACATGGGGAGGGAGTACTGTCATGCCTGGTTGGGGTCTAGGACTTGATCCTTATTTTACCTCTCCCTTTAGCTCACCTCCTACCCCAGCTTTGATGTATTAGTTATTTTCTGTCATCATGTGGTTATCTTCTGTTCCAGTTTTGCTGTGTTACTTTGTTTTCTTACTTTTCATTCTTGAGCCATAATCCAGTTCCATTCTAGTTTTGTTCTGCTGGTTTGTGTTTGCATTATTGATCACTGTTTTTCACTTCTTGTTTTGCCTTCTGTAGTTTGTTTTTCTTATAGCTTGTTTACCACCTTGTTTTCCAAGTTTAGTTTTGCTTAATTATTTATGTTCCATTTTCAGTCCTCATGTTCATACCCTGTTCTTGGTTATGTTATTCTGCCTTCAGTTTTTATTTTACTTTTGTGTTGTGTGGGCCGCTGAAGAGGAGGTACTGCTGGCCATAATTCTCAGTTTCCCTCACGCCCAGTTAATTAGGTTCACTACACGCCCTGCACCTGCCATTATGTTTTTCCCTCACTTTGATTCAGTCTGTTTTGTTTCCATTCACTTTCGCTCTTGCACCAGCACACGTGTCTTTGTCTATTACATCACGCTACTTTGCGCACTCCCTTCCTCACTGTCTTGCCCCATCTGTACTCTGTGTTCACTAGCCACACCCCCTATCTAGATCCTCTCTCCACGTGCACCTTGTTAACACTTGCTTATTTAATCTCCTCTCAGCCACCACTCCTTTGCCAGTTTGTTATCGCTTCTTGCACACATCCCAGCCTTTTGTTCTCAGTCCTGTTTTTTCCAAGCCGTGTACCAATTATTGCTCTGTTCTCCTCAACCACGCTTTTGCTTCGTCCTTGTTTACTGTGTTTGGTCGTGCCTTGACCCCTGCTTGATCATGACTGCGTTTTTGTCTGACCCAAATTGTACCTCAGCTCCGCTACTTGACCACCTGTGCACCGAACCTAAGCCTGAAATAAAGACCATGTTTTTTCCTACTCCAACACCAAGTCTGGGAGTCTGCATTGCGGGGCCAGCCGCTAAGGTTGTCGGGCAGTCGCCCGTCCTGACAATAATTTTCCAAATTCATGAACATTGATAATTACCACAATGCCCAGTTAATTCCACTGAATTTGGAAGCCAACATAAATATTGATCTTTGGACTGAAACCAAAATGTCCCTTAAACATAAAAAGTCGTAGGCAGGTCAGCGTCAGCGTCCGTGTGCAATGAGCACAGCTGAATCTAATTTTAAGTTACTTGATGGACTCGTAGGAATAAATTAAATATACCTAGTCCTTACCCATGTGAAGTGCCTTGAGGCAGCTTTGTTGTGATTTGGTGCTATAGAAATAAACTGAATGAACTGTACAGTAAGTTTCACAGAAGGAATGGAATGACTATATTAAGTTTAATCAACATGAATCAACAAACTTTCTTTCACTTAACTTCAATATTTACTGATGCATGAGCATTTCAGAGGGACAGTGTAGGTAGGATGGTTGGAGACAAACAGTAAAGAGACTGAGATTGTTTGAGCATGTGCAGAAAAGGGATGAGGGTATAGCCAGAGAAGGATGCTGAGGATGGAGCTGTGAAGCAGGAGGAGAAGAGGGAGGCCAAAGAGGAGGTTTATGGATGCCATGAGGAAGGATGTAGCAGAGGAAGATACAGGGTGAGATGGAGAGGAATGACTGGGTTTGGTGATGCATGAAAGGAGCAGCCGAAAGAAGAGGGATATTCAGAGACATCTTACGTAGGCAGGTTCAATGCAAATACTCTCTGCTTCTATACACAGGCAGATGCATCAATCCACTGAATTGAAAACAAATATTTTAAAAGAAATAAAAGTCAACACTAATGGAAAAATACAAAACCTCACCTTACTGTTACACCATGCTTCACCCTTGAGAGCTTTGGTGCCTGCTCTGGTAAATGAACTGCTTTCACGCTTGATGTACAGATCACCAGAAAACCTCTCACTCGAGTCAAAATATCATCTAAATAGCAATGCACCAGGTTCTAACACACGAAACAGCTGAAGGTAATAACAGATGGCATTCTGGTTTAATTCACATTACACACAAAAGAACACATCTGTGATTGGTTAAGTGACTAAATACACACCTTTTACACCCCACACCTTTGTTCTCGATTGTGTGGTACATAAATAGCAAAGTGGAGTTGGACACATCTCAAAGACACCAGCACAATGCACTTTAGATTGTGCATTATAGATTGTCTACATAGGGGACTTAGAGTCACATTAACCAGTTTCTGGAGGAAAAATGTGATCTTTTCTCCACTGGCATGACAGTTCCACTTAATGTTTGTTCTGAAGCTGAGAAGAGGAGTGCGAAGACAGGAGCAGAAGGGAGGGCAGAGCAGGCCTTTGTAGCGTGACCACAAGCCCTTGGTTAAAAATACAACAAAACAAATAAAAGATTCATTCGTTCTGAGAGTGAAGAGCAGCCTCCTCTTGAGCAGAGGGAGAAGATGGCCTCGGCCACCTGCACCGGGCACACAATCCTCTCTGCTGCCCATGTTATTGCACTCCTCTCACTCTGTGGACTCCAGTTATCAGATTACACATACAACCCCAATTCCAATGAAGTTAGGACGTTGTGTAAAATGCAAATAAAAACAGAATATAATGATTTGCAAATCCTCTTCAACCTATATTCAATTGAAAACACCACAAAGACAAGATATTTAATGTTCAAACTGATAATCTTTATTGTTTTTGTGCAAATATTTGCTCATTTTGAAATGGACACCTGCAACACGTTTCAAAAAAGCTGGGACAGTGGTATGTTTAAGATAAGATAAGACTTTATTGATCTCACAGTGGAGAAATTCACATACCACTGTTACATCACCTTTCCTTCTAACAACACTCAATTGTTGGGAAAGTGTCGGTACACGGACCCACAACAGGGGGCGCAAAGGAACGGACAATGGAGTAGGTCAAATAACAACACTTTACTGTTGTGAATGTGCACAACAAATACAACAGATTACAACAATAGATCAGAATCAATTCACAAAGGTGTCGTGTGGGCAGGCTGAAGATAGGAGACACTGCCTGTCCAAGCAGAACCGGAACCACACGATTTCCTCCGCCACCAGACCCCGGGAATACTGGAGCCGCCAAGTCCCGAACTCCCAGGTGGCCACTGCCTCCGCGTGTCAGACCTGGTACTGCGGAGGAACAAAAACACAATTAAAGGTGGGCGCGTTTGCACCCAGTAATCCGCACGGCAGGAAAGCTACCTCCACCTCTCGTTGGAAAAAGGTCTGTTATCACTCACAAAAATCACAAAAGGTTACTGTCAAGCAGTCAGCTGAGAATATTACCTTCCAGGTAGAACGATATCTCGGCAAAGAGGTGGAGACGTCCTGCTGATGTATCCCTGCTGATTGGTAACAGCTGTTGCAGGTGATGCGTGACAGCTGTCACCCTGGCTGCTCCTGTGAGGCGGCTGCGTCCTCTGGTGCCTGGAGCCCGCACTCCAGGCAGGGTGCCCTCTGGTGGTGGGCCAGCAGTACCTCCTCTTCTGGCGCCCACACAACAGGACCCCCCCCTCAACGGGCGCCTCCTGGCGCCGACCAGGCTTGTCCGGGTGGCGGCGGTAGAAATCGGCCAGGAGGGCCGGGTCCAGGATGAAGCTCCTCTTCACCCAGGAGCGTTCTTCGGGGCCGTACCCCTCCCAGTCCACCAAATACTGGAAGCCCCGGCCCATCCTACGGACATCCAAAAGCTGGCACACAGTCCAAGCCGGCTCGCCATCGATGATCCGGGCAGGAGGCGGCGCCGGACCCGGAGTACAGAGGGGTGAGGAGTGATGAGTTTAATCCGGGACACATGAAACACAGGATGGATCCGCAGTGAGGCCGGCAGCCGAAGCCTCACTGCGGCTGGACTGATGACCTTCAGGATCTTGAATGGGCCGATGTAACGGTCCTGTAACTTGGGGGAGTCCACTTGGAGGGGGATGTCCTTTGTGGATAACCACACCTCCTGCCCAGGCCGATACGCAGGGGCCGGGTCCGCCGACGGTCTGCATGGGCTTTTGCCCTCGTCCGGGCCTTTAGCAAGCAGAACGGGCGGCACGCCACACCCGACGGCACTTCCGCAGGTGGGCCTGGTCCGAGGGCACACCGACCTCTCCCTCAACCACCGGAAACAACGAGGGCTGATACCCCAGACTACCTCAAAAGGGGAGAGGCCGGTGGCTGAAGACACCTGGCTGATATGGGCATACTCGATGCAGGCCAAATGGGTACTCCAGGCCGCCGGTGTGCGGCAGTCACGCAGCGCAAGGCCTGCTCCACCTCCTGGTTTACCCTTCTGCTTGCCCTTGGTTCTGAGGTGGTACCCGGACGAGAGACTCACTGTGGCCCCCAGTTCCCGGCAGAAGCTCCTCCAGACTTGCGAGGAGAACTGGGGACCGCGATCGAGACGATGTCTGTTGGAATCCCATGCAGCCGGACGACGTGGTGGACCAGGAGGTCCGCTGTCTCCTGGGCTGTTGGGAGCTTTGGGAGAATCGGTCCACTATCGTGAGGATGGTGGTGTTACCCTGGGACGGCAGGAGGCCCGTGACAAATCCAGGCCGATGTGGGACCAGGGGCGATGAGGCACGGGCAGCGGCTGGAGTAAACCTGATGCCCGGCGATGGTCAGCCTTGCCCCTGGCGCAGGTGTGCAGGCCTGGATATAATCCCGGACGTCGGCCTCTAGGGACGCCCACCAGAAGCGCTGCCGGACAACTGCCACGTTCTTCGCACCCCTGGATGACAGGAGAGCTGGAGCCGTGACAGAAGTCCAGGACTGCAGCCCTAGCTTCTGGTGGGACGTATAGTTTGTTCTTCGGCCCAGTTCCGGGGTCCGGGCTTCGTGCCAGGCCTCCCGGACGGTTCTCTCTACGTCCCAGGTGAGGGTGGCCACGATAGTGGACTCCGGGATGATGGGTTCCGGTGGATCCGACAACTCCGCTTTGACTTCATCTTCATGTACCCGGGACAAGGCATCCGATCTCGGTTCTTGGTCCCGGGACGGTAGGTGATCCGGAAGTCAAAACGGCCGAACAGAAATGACCAGCGGGCTTGCCTGGGGTTCAGCCGCTTGGCGGTCCTGATATACTCCAGGTTCCGGTGGTCAGTGAAAACCGTGAATGGCACGGACGTTCCCTCCAACAGATGTCTCCACTCTTCAAGAGCCTCTTTCACCGCAAGGAGTTCTCGATTGCCGACGTCATAGTTCCGTTCGGCCGGGGTCAACCTGCGGGAAAAATAGGCACACGGGTGAAGGACCTTATCGGTCTTCCCGCTCTGGAAAGCACGGCTTCTATCCCTGAGATTCGAGGCGTCCACTTCAACCACTAACTGGCGACTAGGATCGGGCTGCACCAGAACGGGTGCAGACGAAAGCGCCGTTTCAACTCCTTGAACGCGGCATCGCAACGATCCGACCAGGTGAAGGGGACTTTTGGTGAGGTCAGGGCTGTCAGGGGGCTAACTACCTGACTGTAGCCCTTAATGAATCCTGTAGAAATTTGCAAAGCGTACTGTTGCAGCTTCCTACGGCTAGTGGTTGGGCCAGTCTCTCACCGCCGCAACCTTGGCCGGCTATCAGGAGCGACGGAGTTGGGGGAGATGATAAACCCAGGAAGGACAAGATTGCGTGAAACTCACACTTCTCGCCCTTCACAAACTAGCCGGTTCTCCAACAACCGCTCAGGACCTGACGTACATGCCGGACATGAGTCTCAGGATCCGGAGAAAAGAGGAGTATTCGTCTAGATTACGAAGACGAAGCGGTGCAGGAAATCCCGCAAGCATCATTAACCAATGCAACGTCGGCGGGGGGCGTTGTGAGGCCGAACGGCATGACCAGGTACTCAAAGTGACCTAATGGGGTGTTGAATGCCGTCTTCCATTCGTCCCCTTCCGGATGCGAACCAGGTGATACGCATTTCTAAGATCCAGCTTAGTAAAGATTTTGGCTCCATGCAGGGGGGTGAACACGGAATCTAATAATGGCAACGGTATCGGTTGCGAACCGTAATCTCATTCAGCCCCCTGTAATCAATACATGGACGAAGTCCGCCATCTTTCTTGCCCACAAAAAAGAAACCTGCCCCCATCGGGGAGGTGGAGTTCCGGATCAGCCCGGCAGCTAATGAGTCCCGGATGTAGGTCTCCATTGATTCGCGCTCAGGTCGTGAGAGGTTGTACAGCCTGCTGGACGGGAACTCAGCGCCTGGAACCAAATCAATGGCACAATCGTACGGACGGTGCGGGGGAAGGGTGAGTGCCAGATCCTTGCTGAGACATCAGCAAGATCGTGGTACTCAACCGGCACTGCCGTCAGATTGGGAGGGACTTTGACCTCCTTAGCCTGGAAACCGGGAGGAACCGAGGATCCTAAACACACCCGATGGCAGGTTTCGCTCCACTGAACCACCCCAGACGGCCAATCGATCCGGGGATTGTGCTTTAACATCCATGGGATGCCCAAAATCACGCGGGAGGTAGAAGTTACAAAAAACTCAATCTCCTCCCGGTGGTTTCCAGACCACCAGAGTTACTGGTTGTGTCTTTGTGTGTGAGTAAAGGGAGGAGGGTGCCATCTAGTGCCCGCACCTGCAATGGCGAAGGAAGCGCCACCAGAGGGAGCCCTACCTCCTTTGCCCATCTGCTGTCTAGCAGATTCCCTTCTGACCCGTGTCCACCAGTGCTCGGGCTTGAAGGGTTAAATCCCCGCTCAGGATTGTGACTGGGAGTCATGTGGCAAGTTGTGTGTCTCACTTGAATGTCTTGACCCCCCCTTAGCCCAGTCTCTAAGGGTGAGTGTTGACGTTTTGGCCGTTTGGGGCAGTCTCTCTGTGTGTGCTCTGTTGAGCTGCAGAGAAAACACTCTCCACGGATCAGCCTCCCCATTTTGGCCCTGTGCGTTTCCCTAACAACGTCACCAGGGGGAGCTGTTGCCCCACAAAGCGCTGCGGCTGTGGAGCGTGGGGAGGGCGGCCCCTTTTCGAACCCGGAAGGGAGAGGGGCGGCGCGTATCCGGTCACGTCCTTCGCCTCGCTC